>NW_027361676.1:76045000-76645000 GCF_039654945.1 Dendrobates tinctorius
TTTAGACATATCAATTATATACAGAACGCAAACAAAATCACTTGTATTTTTTAAGCACAATAACAAATATGAGCAATGAGAATGCTGAAATATTTACTGTGTTTATTTCAAAGCTTCAAATCAAAACATTATGCCGTTCATCTAAAAAATATTAAATGTGTGATTTACTAATAGACTTCTTTGTTAATTTTGAGCTTGTTAATACAGGGGTTCTACTCAGCTGTTGACTACTATCTTTATTGTTGGTAGCCCTCGTTTAATGACAGAAATACCCACAATGGTCACACAAATAACTAGAATCTGACAAAAGTAATAATAACTAAAAAATCTATGAAAATGAACAAATGAAAGTCAGACATTGCTTTTCAACCATGCCTCCACAGAATTTAAAAAAATAAAACTCATGAAATAGGCGAGGAGAGAAATAATGGTACCCCTGAAAATAATGTGACAAAAAGGACATGTTAAATCACGGTGTATCCAATAATTAGCATCACAGGCATTTACAATCTTGGAATCAGTGAGTGGGCCTGTATAGAGGGCCACCGATATTCACTGTGGTGTTTGGTAACATGGTGTGTATCACACTCAACATGGACCAGAGGAAGCGAAAGAAAGAGTTGTCTCAGGAGATTAGAAAGAAAATTATAGACAAACATGTTAAAGGTAAAAGTTATGAGACCATCTCCAAGCAGCTTGGTGTTCCTGTGACTACATTGCAATATATTATTCAGAAATTTAAGCATCATAGGACTGTAACCAACCTCCCTGGAAGTGGCCACAGGAGGAAAATTGATGAGAAATCAAAGAAACGGATAATATAAATGGTAACAAAAGAGCCCAGAATAACTTCTAAACAGATTAAAGGTGATCTTCAAATTGAAGGAACATTAGTGTCAGATCACACCATCTGTCATTGTATGAGCCAAAGTGGAGTTCATGGGAGTCGACCAAGGAGGACACCATTGTTGAAAAAGAATCATAAAAAAAGCCAGACTGGAATTTGCCAAACTACATGTTGACAAGCCACAAAGTTTCTGGGAGAATGTCCTATAGACAGATGAGACAAAAATGGAACATTCTGGCACGGCACATCAGCTCTGTGTTCACAGATGGAAAAATGAAGCATATCAAGAAAATAACAGTCCTTACTGTTCCCAGTGGTCAGCACTCAAAGCAAGTGAGGTATTCTGCTACATACAGGTGATCTGATTATCGCTTGTACGCAACAGAGCCAATCAGGGTATGGCAGCTTCTAGTCTCCCATGTAGACTATTGAAGCATGCCAAAGTGAAAAAAATGTTTTTTAAAAATAAAAAAATATAATAGTTCAAATCACCCCCCTTTTGCCCCATTCAAAACAAGACAATAAAAAAATGAAACATACACAGATTTGGTATCACCACGTTCAAAGTTGCCTGATCTATCAATAAAAAAAAAAGGACTAACCTAATCGCTAAATGGAGTAGTGAGGAGAAAAAAAGTCAAAATGCAGAATTGTTTTTTTGGTCGCTGCGACATTGCATCAAAACTCAATAATGGGCCATTAAAAGATTGTATCTGCACCAAAATGGTATCATTAAAAATGTCAGCTTGGCGCACAAAAAATAACCGCTCACCCAACCCGAGATCACAAAAAATGGAGACGCTACGGGTATCGGAAAATGGTGCAAATTTTTTTAAACAAATTTTGGAATTCTTTTTCACCACTTAGATAAAAAATATCTTAGACATTTTTAGTGTCTATGAACTTACCTGGAGAATCATAATGACAAGTCAGTTTTAGCATTTAGAGGACCAGGTAAAAAAGCATAAGGCCGGGGTCACACTGGCGAGGAATACGGCCGAGTGAGAGGCGCTAAAAGCACGCATTAGACACGGACCAATGATTCTCTATGGGGTCCCTCGCACCAGCCATATATTTCTCATCCGTATTCTACGGTCCGTGCCAATCGCAGCTAGCTGCGATTGTCAGCGTACTACGCCCGTAGTACGCCAATGCAAGTCTATGGGTGCGCAAAAAATACGGATTACACACGGACCACACATGTGACTTGCGAGAAATACGCACCCGGTGACTTTTAGCAAAGCCGGCAATTCAGTGCGCTATACCAGGGTTCCCCAACTCCAGTCCTCAAGGCCCACCAACAGGTCATGTTTTCAGGATTTCCTTTGTATTGCACAGGTGAAGCAATTATCACCTGAGCAATACTAAGGAAATCCTGAAAACATGACCTGTTGGTGGGCCTTGAGGACTGGAGTTGGGGAACCCTGCGCTATACAGTAAACTCACACTGACAGTTTTAATAAAGAAACGAAAGAATAGATATAGACACACATAATTATATATATATATATATATATATATATATATATATGCATTCTATGTGTCTATATCTATTCTCTGGTTTCTGTTAGAATGGAGCCCTATGACAGGGTTTCTATGTCCATTTTGCAAGCCTGCGAGAAAATGTCGCCATACGGATGCCATACGGATGCTTACATGCACAAAATACGCGACCACACCTTGATTACGGATGACATACGGAGCACTATTTAGGGGCCATTCATCCGTATTACGCATGTAAAATACTGACCGTATTTTACGTCGGTTAGGCTGGAGTCAAACTAACCATCGCAAAATACGGTCAGTATTTTTCATGCGTAATACGGATGACAGACCCCTAAATAGTGCTCCGTATGTCATCCGTAATCAAGGTGTGGTCGCGTATTTTGCGCATGTCAGCATCCGTATGCAATCCGTATGGCATCCGTATGGCGAGATTTTCTCGCAGGCTTGCAAAATGGACATATAATGGAGCCCTATGACAGGGTTTCTAAAAGACACCTGGTGCGTATTTCTCGCAAGTCACATGTGTGGTCCGTGTGTAATCCGTATTTTTTGCGCACCCATAGACTTGCATTGGCGTACTACGGGCGTAGTACGCTGACAATCGCAGCATGCTGCGAGTGGCACGGAGAGTAGGATACTGAGGAGAAATATACGGCTGATGGGAGCTGCCTCATAGCGAATCATTTGTCCGTGTCTAATGCGTGCTTTTTGCGCCTCTCACTCTCCCGTATTCCTCGCCAGTGTGACCCCGGCCTTAGTGTGACCCCGGCTTAACAAAAAACAACTGAGATTGCACTTTTTTGCAATTTCACCACATTTGGAATTTTTTCCCATTTTCCAGTGCACTATATGTTAAAACCAATGGTGTTGTTCAAAAGTACAACTTTTCCTGCAAAAAACAAGTCCTCACATGACCCTATTTATGGAACAATAAAAACTTCATGGTTCCGGGAAGGAGAGCAAAAAATGAAAACGCTAAACTGAAAATACCTCTGGTCATGAAGGGGTTAAGTCTCTTGGGCATGGAGTTCACTAGCGCTTCACAGTTTGCCACTGGAATCCTCTTCCACTGCTCCATTATGACATGTTAGAGACCTTGAGTTCCTTCACCTTCCATTTTAGGATGCCTCACAGATGGGTTTAGGTCTGGAGACTTGCTTGGCCAATCCAGCACCTTTACCTTCAGTTTCTTTAGCAAGTCAGTAGTCTTCTTGGAGGTGTACTTGGGGTCATTATCATGTTGAAATACTGCTCTGCGGCCCAGTTCCAAAGGGAGGAGAACATGCTCTGCTTCAGTATGTCACAGTGCATGTTGGCATTCATGGTTACGTCAACAAACCGTAGCTTCCCACAGCAGGCAGCACTCATGCAGCCCCAAACCAAGATACTCCCGCCACGATGCTTGACTGTAGACAAAACACACTTGTCTTTGTACTCCTCAACTGGTTGCTGCTAAACACGCTTGACACCATCTGAAACAAATAAATTTATCTTGGTTTCATAATACCACAGGGCATGGTTCCAGTAATCAATGTTCTTAGTTTGCTTGTCTTCAGCAAACTGCAGGCTTTCTTGTGCATTATCTTTAGACAAGGTTTCCGTCTAGGATGACAGCCATGCAGACCAAATTGATCCAGTGTGCGGTTTATGCTCTGAGCACTTACAGCTTGACCCCCACCCCTTTAGCATCTGCAGCAATTTTGACAGCCCTCCTACATCTGATGCTGAGCATATGCACTCAACTTTTTGGGTGCACCATGGTGAGGCCAGTTCTAAGTGGAACATGTTTTGTTAAACAACTGTCTGGTCTTGGTCACCATGCTGCAGCTCTGTTTTAGGGTGTTCGCAATCTTTTTACAGCCTAGGCCATCTTTATGTTGAGCAACAATTCTATTATTCAGATGCTCAGAGATTTATTTTTGCCAGGTGCCATGTAGAACTTCCTAGTATCAGTTTGAGAGCGTAAAAGAGCGATGATACCAAATTTAACACAACTGCTCCCCATTCACACCTGAGACCTTGCAACTAGAGATGAGCGAATATTTCAATGTTCTGATAGGATCATGATTGCCGAAATTGCAATATTCGCCGATTTTATCGCCAGTTATAGCCGAACATACACAGCACAAAAGCCAGTGTTTCCCATGCTGTGTGACAGCGAAATCTTCCCTGCTGGTCAGAGAGCCACTGTCCCCACACTGTCAAAAGTGTGAGCACCTGCTGCTGCTAATAATAGTGAGAGCTTCAGCGGCAGATGGGAGTACTCATCAATCGCTCCTGTGCTGTAAATAAATAATTAAAAGAAAAAACCCTGTGTGGGTTCACCTGTATTTTTGATAACCAGCCAGGCAAAACTCACAGCTGAGGGCTGCAAACCTCAGCTGTCAGCTTCACAAAGGCTGGTTATCAAGAATAAATAATTTAAAAAAACGGCGTGTGCCCCCCACATGGGCAAGTGTTATGCGAGGAAACATTGTATAGCACTCGACCCAGTGTTAATCTATGGGGCAGCTTACATCACCGTTTATTTTCTCGGGTGTATTAAACATGCAAGTAAAATCGCAGCATGCTGCGACTGTCACCGAGACTCACCAATGCGAGGCTAGGGATGCAAGAAAAAAAAAAAAAAAAAAAATCGCAAAGCACTCAGACTATGCGACTACTGTCTGATTTTTATGTACCGGTGTCCTTTTAAAAGTCGGCAATTCATGTGCCAACTACAGTAAAATCACACTGACAGGTTAGAATAGATACAGTAGAATTGATATATACACATAGAATACATAGATGTACAGATGTCAGTGACATACACATATATATGTATATATATTGCATAGATGGATACAAGAAAAACTGGCAGTTCATGTGCCGTGTACTGTAAAATCACTGCAGGAGCCAACAGGATAGAAGAGATGGATTCCATACAGTAAATACAAATAGAAGAGGTAGATATATAGATATCTGTGACATCAGAAAGGTGAAGTGAATTCATTGGCCGTGAACTCGCACAACCTGTCAGACGGCACTGCAAGCAGGAGAATTTTCTTACGCTCACTGTGCCCTCAGACAGGGAGTATCAGTTCACAGGCAGACACTGAGCACACAGTGCACAGTGTCTACTGGATGACAGGCTGCATGGTCACATCATGCAGTCTGCCATCTAGACGTAGAAGAGCTAGACCCATTGTGGGACAAATGGATTCAAAGCATCTTGGCAGAAAGGTGAGGAATATTGTTGTTTGTTTTTTTACCTCTTTTGCAGCTGATGAGGGCATCGGGGGAATGGGCGATGTCGTAAGTACGGTTTAATTAAGATTATTAAAGGAGTCTGTGTGTTTCTCCCAATTAAAGGACTTTTTTCTCGGTGTCTGTGTTTTTAATACAATACTAGCTGAAGAGCCCGGCGCTGCCCGGGCATAGTAACTAACTGTGGTTAGTTATTGCAAATTATAGTTATCCTCCATCCCATAGTCCCGTGCCCATATACCCATCACACATCCTCCATCCCATAGTCCCATGCCCATATACCCATCATACATATTCGCCATACCATAGTCGAGTGCCCATATACCCATCACACATCCTCCATCCCATAGTCCCATCATACATATTCGCCATCCCATAGTCGAGTGCCCATATACCCATCACACATCCTTCATCTCATAGTCCCATGCCCATATACCCATTATACATATCGTCCATCCCATAGTCCCATGCCCATATACCCGTAATGCATATCCTCCATCCCAAAGTCCAGTGCCCATATACTCATCACACATCCTCCATCCCATAGTCCCGTGCCCATATACCCATCATACATCCTCCATCCCATAGTCAACCATTATGACATCATAATGAGCGGCGGGGCTTGCAACCTATGATGACATCAGCGTCGCCATGGCAACCATTACGACATCATAATGAGGAGGCGGGGCTTGATACACACATACTTTTTCCCCATTATGTATATAGGGGCAAAATTGTTTGGTGAATTGAAACGCACGGGGTTAAAATTTCGCCTCACAACATAGCCTATGACGCTCTCGGGGTCCAGACGTGTGACTGTGCCAAATTTTGTGGATGTAGCTGCGACGGTGCGGATGCCAATCCTGGACGTACACACATAAATACATACATACATACATACACACACTTGAGCTTTATATATTAGATGACTATGACGTTAGTAATGGGGGCCTCTCCATTACTAGCCTCAGGGCTTGATGTCACCTGACAATACAAAAGTGGCATCAACCCCACCCAACTATCACCCCACTTGCCACCACTACAGTGCAAGTGGGAAGAGCGAGACCTGGGGGGGTCAGTAGCCATGGTCTCTTCCTAGGCTATTAATATAAGTCCACAGCTGTCTGCATAGCCTTTGCTAGTTATTAATTATAGGGGGCCTACATCATTTTTTTTATGGTCCCCCCATTTCAATGGTCAGTAAAGCCTAAGTATACAGTTGTGAGCTGATATTAATAGCCTGGGAAGCTCCATGGGTATGATCCCCTTCGCAGGCTATAAACATCAGCCTGCAGCCATCTGCTTTCCCTCTGCTGGTTATGAAAATTACACAGGATCCCACACCATTTTTTTCAGAAAAATAATATTTTAATAAATACATGTACAGTAAGCTACACACTGTACTAATTGTATTTGTCTATCTAATATATAAAGCTCAAGTGTGTGTATGTATGCATGTATGTATGTATGTATGTATGTATGTATGTATGTATGTGTGTGTATGTCCGGGATGGGCATCCGCACCGTCGCAGCTACAGCCACAAAATTTGGCACAGTCACACGCCTGGATCCCGAGAGTGTCCTAGGCTATGTTGTGAGGCGAAATTTTAACCCCATGCGTTCCAATTCACCAAACAATTTTGCCTCTATCTACATAATGGGGAAAAAGTGTGTGTGTATCAAGCCCCGCCCCTCATTATGATGTCATAATGGTTGCCACGGCGATGCTGTTGTCATCATAGGTTGCAAGCCCCGCCGCTCATTATGATGTCATAATGGTTGACTATGGGATTGAGGACGTGTGATGGGTATATGGGCACAGGACTATGAGATGGAGGATATGTATGATGGGTATATGGGCACGGGACTATGGGATGGAGGATGTGTGATGGGTATATGGGCACGGGACTATTGGATGGTGGATATGTATGATGGGTATATGGGCACGGGACTATGGGATGGAGGATGTGTGATGGGTATATGGGCACGGGACTATTGGATGGAGGATATGTATGATGGGTATATGGGCACGGGACTATGGGATGGAGGATATGTATGATGGGTATATGGGCATGGGACTATGAGATGAAGGATGTGTGATGGGTATATGGGCACGGGACTATGGGATGGCGAATATGTATGATGGGTATATGGGCATGGGACTATGGGATGGAGAATATGTATGATGGGTATATGGGCATGGGACTATGGGATGGCGAATATGTATGATGGGTATATGGGCATGGGCCTATGGGATCGTGGATATGTATGATGTGTATATGGGCACGGGACTAAGGGATGGAGGATAATTATAACTTGCTATAACTAACCACAGTTAGTTACTATGCCGGGGCAGCGCCGGGCTCTTCAAAATAAAACAATAAAAAAACAAAACATACACAGATTTGGTATCACCGAGTTTAGAATCGCCCAATCTAACAATATAAAAAAAATTAACAAGATTGCTAAACGGCGTAATGAGAAAAAAAAGTCAAAATGACAGAATTATGTTTTTTTGGTTGCCACAACATTGCATTAAAATGCATCTGCACCAAAATGATAACATTAAAAATGACAGCTCAGCACGAAAAAAATAAGCCCTCACTCACCCCGAAATCACGAAAAATGGAGACGCTACAGATATCGGAAAATGGCGCAATTATTTAAATTTTTTTAACAAACTTTGGAATTTGTTTTCACCACTTAAATAAAAAAAATATATATACATGTTTGGTGTCTATGAACTCAAAATGACTTGGAGAATCATACTGCCCTGTCAGTTTTACCATTTAGCAAACATGGTAAAAGAAAAAAAACAACTGTGGGATTGCACTTTTTTTTTCAATTTCAACGCACTTGGAATTTTTTTCCCATTCTCCAGTACACAATGTTAAAAGCAAACGTGTCGTTCAAAAGTTCAACTTGTCCTGCAAAATACAAGCCCTACCATGGCCATTTTGACCAAAAAATAAAAAAGCTATGGCTCTGGTCGTTAATGTTAAGGAGTTAAGTAGGAAAAGAAGCAGGATCGTTGAGCTGATTATGATGTCATCCCCACTCACCATCTTTGAGAAGTCCTCAAAGTCTTGGAGAACCACAAAAATGTCGAATATCCATACTCATTCTTCAGTTGTTATGTGCGGAGGCTGACCAGAATACCAATGGGCATGTTGTAGCTGGTATTCTACAGCTGGCATCTGCTGCCCACAAAGCCTTTGCAACTAAGTGAAGTGTGGAGTTCTAGCTCGTGGTCACGTCACACACCAATCAGTGAGCTGGCACTTGCATGCACTGCTGCAGCACTGCCACAGCGGCGACAGCTGTAGCTGACTTGCAGATTGGGTGCTGACACAGCGTACCTTAACCAGAAGATCTATATCAGTTTTCAGAAACTGCTGAACTACAAAATTGAGCATGTGTGTGTGAGCTTGTCAAGTTTCATAGCCGCCACCAAGTTACGGCCATTATCATACACGATGTGTGGTTTGTCTCCTAGACAAATTAGCTTCAGCAGAGCCTGTTTCAGCTTTGCTGAGGCAGGGCTGCAGAGATTCCAGCTTCTGGCTGTTCTGGACGACAGACACACTCTTGATAGATGCTTGTGAAAATTTTATTGTATAGATGCAGCAAAAACACAATTCAGGTGCAGGGATAGAGAAAATGGTGAGGTGACAAGAACATAAAGTTTCCACCGTCACAGGGTCTTATTCATATAGTCGCTGTTGGCAAAGTTCACTGAACGGAATAAAGGATATTCTGATTGCAAAGGACACCTGGGTCCAGGGGAGGTCCAGTACACCTGCGACTTGGAATAAAGACTGAAAATGCTAATGCTCTGAGATAGCACATCGGAGATGGAAGATGAGTAGAAGCAGGAGAGGGTGCAATGATTTGTGTAAGAGTTGGAGTAAACCCTGTTAGAAGCAGGGCCAATGATCCTCAGTGGCAGGGCTCATACCCATTTGCAAGAAAAAACGGTCCGATTTCCGGACCGAAAAAACGGACAAGTGCTATGCGAGTGTAATGGGATTTCCATGCTATTTTTCCACGGAACATCCATATGACATGTGTATGACATGCGTATGCAATACATATGCAATGCGATTTTAACATAAGCTTTTACATACAGCAGTTCTCTCTATGTAAAAACTGATGTTAAAATAGCATTGTAAAAAATACAGTACACATTGTTTAAAAAGCAAATAATCCTTTATATACAGATATGAATAGAGAGATAGCTATAGATAGATACAGTAGCTTAAAAGCCGTCAGATGCCAGATACAGTATAAAATACAATAGGTTAGAATATTATAGATAGAATACATATATATGCATAGAATAGGTGTATATATGTATACTGCTCAAAAAAAGGGAACTCTATACCATATGCAACAGGCTGTTTGTGTTCCCTTTATTTCTTTGAGCAGTATTATTATTATTATTTATTTATACAGCACCATTGATTCCACATTGATTCTTACAGATGCGCCTTTTCTGGGGTGGCTGGGGCCATATTTTTTTAGCCAGGGGGCAAAAACAATGGTCCCTCTCTAGGCTATTAATATCTGCCCTCAGTCACTGGCTTGCCCTCTCTGGCGGATAAAATTGCGCAGGTGCCCACGCAAGTTTATTCCGTGAATTAATCCTTTAATTTAACACCTACAGCTCCAAAATTTTACACACACACACACACACACACACACACACACACACAACTAACATTATTAGTGAGGGTCATATATAAATCTAGTGGATATGTAATGGTTTACTGTATGTAAACCATGCATCATATCCTGTTAGGTTCTGTAATGATTTTACAAAAGCAGACAAATGAATTATCACATTCTGTTATGTATCTCCCTATGAAATATAAAGATATGTATATGTTTGTGTGTGTCACAGACATATATATATATATATATATATATATACACACATACATACATACACACACATCTATTCTATCTTTTGTATTCTAACATGTCAGTGTGATTTTACTGTATAGCCGTATATCAATTGCCGGCTTTTCAAGGAGTGCTGTCCGATTTCTTTTTCTCGCACCCATTGACGTGCATTGGCGAGTCTTGTCTGAGAATCGCAGCAATACGCAGCATGCTGCCATCTTTTTCTTAGTCTTATTTTGGCTGAGAAAAAAAATGAGATGTCACCTATTGAATAACATTGGTTCGAGTGCAATCCGATTTTTTATTGGATTGCACTCGTCCGTATTTCTCGCCAGTGAGTATGAGCCCTCAGTAGCAGCCACATAGGTGAGAGAGCGCCAAGTGAAGCAATGACAGCACAGCATCTTACTGTCAATACCTTATGAAGTATTTCTTCCCTGAAAAATAATATTCCCTTGCTCACAGCAACCAAGCAACTTAGTGAGAAAGACCGGAGTCAAAACGTCAAACTTTGTCACACATTTCACAGCACTTCTCTTTGTTTATGTTTGCCTTCACAAATAATAAAATCGTTTCATCACTGAACAATTCAGAGTGTACGGTAAATCTCTCTTGCTTTGGTTGAGGAGTTGCATACCCCATTCAACCAGCGCCTAGAAACATGATTGAGTGCACGAAAATCATCTAAATATCTAACCTGCTGGGACAAGGCAGGGACGCCACACCGGAAGAAATAGTTGTGTCTGAGGATGGAGTACCAAGGGACCATATTTATAAACGTAGTAACCAATATTTTTTTTTTTTAAACCAATGAAATTCTACATAAACCAAGTTCTGCAGTCTATATGACAAGAGTTAATTTTTGAACAACCAAATTTGTTCACGTGTAGAGCTCCAATTTTTCTATTTTATTTCAAAGCAATGAAGTTTCAAACAAAGCAGATTATACAGGATGTATAACAATAGTCCAATTTTGAACAACTAAATTTGTACACCTATAGCAGGCCAATTTTGTTTTTTATTTTAAACCAATGAAACGTCACACAAACCAAGCTCTACAGTATATATGACAAGAGTCAATTTTTGAACAACCAAATTTGTACACCTGTAGTAGGCCAATTTTTCTTTTTTATTTTAAACTAAGAAAATTTTACACAAAGGTTCTTCAGTATATATGACATTAGTCAGTTTTTGAACAATCTTTGTGATACATATCTCCCATCCACTATGTGTCCAGCAGCCACCTTACAGTTGCTTGTCTTGCAAAAAAGTTGCTGATATTTTCAAATGACATTTTGCACCTTCTCGCCTCTACTTCTCGGACTTTAAGGGTAAGTGCACAAGTTGCGGATTACCCTGCGGATTTTTCTGTACGGATTTGCCTAAATCCACAGGTAAATCCGCAGGTCAAATGACCTGTGTTTTACCTGCGGATTTAGTGCAGATTTTGGGCGGATTTCCCCTGTGTTTTGACACCTGTGGATTCCTATAATGGAGTAGGTGTCAAACTGCTGCGGATTCCGCACAAAGAATTGAAAATCCGTGCGGAAAAATCCGCAGCATGTGCACAGCGTTTTTAATTTCTCATATACTTTAATGGTACTGTACACCGCAGGAGAATCTGCTGCAGATCTGCAGGGCCAAATCTGCTGCGGATCCGCAGCAGAATTCGCAACGTGTGCACAGAGCCTAAGGCCGGGGTCACACTTGCGAGTGTGATGCAAGAAACTCGTGCCGGCACTCGGGACTGGAGTGTGCGGCTGCATGTATTTCTATGCAGCCGCACACTCCGGTCCCGAGTGCCGGCGGCAGTGCCGAGTATTGATGTGAGAGAATAGCAAGAGTTTTTCGCATCACACTCGCAAGTGTGACCCCGGCCTAACAGAGAACTTGTAATGAGAAAACATGATATTTACTTGCAGAATTGTTCCAAGCAAATCCGGAGGTCTAAAATGATATTTAGCTTCAATGGAGAAATATAGTGATATTCTCTCTGCTTTTGCTTAATTGCAGTCAACTGGGTGCGCCTGTGGCAGTGAACCGTCACTGCTCTTTGCACTAGTGTTGCAGGTAAATATTGTTTTTCTTTCATGATTGGTTCCCTTTAAAAAAATTTATATAAAAATTTCTATAAAGATGTAAAAACATCTTTCATAAATTGTAAAAAGTATATTTTTTATTGTGCACAAAACAGACAGGTCATTAATAAAGAAACTCTTCATAAATTCAAACAGATTTTCTAAGGCTACATTCACATTAATAAAGACATCTCTGCTGGACAATATCTCAGGACTACTGTCAGAATCCCTGAAAAATTCAAAAATGAACCCTGACAGCTCTAAAATAGACATTTACTTAATTGAAATCAAAGGAGTGATTTGAACAATGTGTGGCTTTCATGCTGGCGGTATTCATTTTTGTCAGACATGCACGAAAATGTATTCATCTTTTTCAGCCTTGCACAAAAAGTGACAATCAAACCATGTAGAGCTTTGAAAAAGAACTACTCCAGTTCGAAACGCGCTGCCTCAGCATTGGAGCGGCTTGTCCGCTACTCTCTGTTTTTATATCCAATAAAATTTCCTAAAAATTTGGAAGCCTAATTGAAACTTTTTTATTGGACTTTTGGACGTGAGACTACACGGAATTCGTGCTTCCACGCACCACTACGCCAAGGCAGGTGAGCTGGTTTATTCATTTTTAATCTGCAGTATTCATTTTTGTCAGACATGCAAAAAAATGTATTAATCTTTTTCAGCCTTGCACAAAAAAGTGACAATCAAGCCATGTTTTTGTGCATGTCTGAAAAAGATGAATACTGCCTGGACAGAGGAGAAACCATGACCATAGTTTCTCAAGCTGTGACAAATAGTGTGGATAGTGATCAAAACGCACCGCTTTCTCTTTCTCCCACCAAAGCATTTTTTTTTATTCTATTTTAAAAATTTCCAAAATAAAGTACCAACATTTTTAATTCATACTGGGACAAATATTTTTCCTTTTTCTCTATATTTGGAAAGCACTGACATTGGCAGCCTTGTGCTTCTGACACGTATGCAGTTATCTGTGCATATATAGAAGCATTATTTGCATTATAGAAACAAAGTTGGAAGCCTATTAAAAACATCAATGTGCATTGCCAGATGGGAAATAATAAAAAAATAACTTTTCATGTTAAAGAAGGACTGATAAAATAATGTTTTATTGAGTGTTTTTTTTTGTACCGACAGCTCTACATACATTAGAAACAGCATGATCTATTTCTAAATTCACTTCAAAGACTTTAATGTCTTAGTCATCTGAAGTATGATCCAGGAGGTTTCACACACACAAATGGAAAGCGCTGTGGCTCACGGTCTATACTGTTCTTTAAAGGATATTTGAAAATTAATATACAAGTACGCAACAATAGGGAATCAATGCCATGTCTCATTTGCACTAACATCGAAAAAAGGTACTTTAACCCCTTAGCGAACGCCGATACGCCTTTTAACGGCGGTAATTAAGTGTACTTAAACCACAGCGCCGCTAATTTGTGGCGCTGTGGAGAAAGTGAATAGCGCCCCCCAGTGTCGGATTTTCTCTGGGGTCTCAGCAGCCGGGGGTAGCCGAGACCCCAGAGAACATGAATCAGTCGGTTTTTACCAAACCCGCTTTTGCGATCGCCGTTATTAACCCTATAATGGCGACCGCAAAAAAAGCCGCGATTTTGCATTAAATTTCTTTTTCCTCTGATGTGATCGCACATCAGAAGAGAGAGAACTAGGGTCCCCGATCCCCCCAGTACCTCTCCATGGTCCAGGGTCCCCTCCCGGTGGTCCCGCGTCCAGCCTGCGTCCTCCGGTGGGCACCGCCATCTTGGATCCGGAAGAAAATGGTGGGCGCATGCGCAGTGCGCCCGCCGGGAATCTGCGAACTCCGGCTGGCAGATTCCATTCATTCATTTTGATCACTATGATAAACTAATATAGTGATCAAAATAAAAAAAAATAGTACATAACCCCCCAGTTTATCACCCCCTTAGTTAGGCCAACATAACAAAATAAAGAAAATATTTTTTTTTCAGTTTTCCATTAGGGTTAGGGCTAGGGCTAAGGCTAGGGTTAGGGCTAGGGCAATTTGGTGCACTCTGCGCAGCGTCAAAAGGACGCATGCGCCGCTAAACGCATACCTGCGCAAGGCCTGCATCCCCAGTGCTAAAGATAGGGGACGCATGATGCATGCAGCATCATGCGCCCGTAGGCGGAGCTACTGGCAGAGGCACGGCAGGGGGCGAGGCTTAGCGGTGGCCGAGCGCAGGCCGACGCTGAGGCCTTAAACGCAAATGTGAAACCACCCTTAGATGTGAGTAATAAGTATCCTAGAAGACGAGTTACCATATTTTTTGGATTATAAGACGCTCTGGATTATAAGACACCTCCAATTTTGAGGAGAAAAATAGGAACATTATTTTTTTTAATAAAATGGTGGTGCTTCTTATAATCCATGCATCTTATTGCTTACCGGGGGTGGTGTTTACGGTGAAGCGGGGTCTCATCTCCATCGATCTTGGTGTCAAGATCTCCATCTGCGCATGCGCCACCCCCTGGTGGCCATTTTCCTGAAGTCCACCGCACAGGAAGCCACGGAACTGCGGGGCTCTGGCCTTTCACAAAATGTGGGCAGAGCCCCCCGCAGCACCTGAGACCCCCTCCAGCACTGCCGGACACCACAGCAACACTTCTGGACACCCCAGCAGCACCACCGGACACCCTCTCATCCCAGCCTGCAGCAACGGTATCGGTAAGGTATATATGCATTCTTAGACGCACCCCCATTTCCCCCCCAAGTTTGGGGAAAAAAAAGGCATCTTATAATCTATAAAATACAACACTTTTGTGCACTCAACTACTATGTGTATGAAAAGGACGACCTACTGTTCCAGCAGAACAACAAGCCAAACATCAAACACGTGTGTATAGTTGAAGAAAAGATTAAATACATACCCAAATAAGTCGATCAGTATGCAACAACTTTGAGAACGTGTAGAAGAGAGCTGGGGTCAGATTTCAGTTGAGACATGTTTGAATGCGACAGAAGGATTCCGACAATGTTGAAAGCCAAAGGTGGATTTGCAAAATACTAACCAAATACTAAATAATAAAATTTAGATTTTTAGGAGCAAAACAATAACAATGCAGTGACATAACAAGAATCTGCATAACTAATCATATGTTAAAAAATTGCAAGTAAAATTTATGTATAAGATAGCCAAGATGATTGTCTATAAAAATGATAGCAGTCTCGAGCTTGCAGCATTATTAGGCTATCCACATATATGTGGTGATTTGGTTTGGAAGCTAAAATCCTCATATTCATGGTTAATGATGGTGCCCTGCCATCATTGCTCCACCTCCTTAATCTGCTTTAATTCCTAGTAAGGTATATGGGTAAGCAAGAGGAAATGCGCTGAGACTCCTGCTGGTGATGCAAGTGGGGGGTGGGGAGGTTCTGTCTAAGACGCCCCTGCATGTCTCTTGGCGACACCTCTTATATTTCCCGATTACAAACACATAAGACTGCATGTACTGCCCACTGTTGTCAGCACGGGAAATGATACATATGTGTCATTAGGATAAAGTGGATGCGTTCCACCATACGGCGCAATGGAAGTGATTTCACATGGCACCAAGAGTGACATTTGCTTCACCTCAATATTAGGGAAGTAATTTTGTATGAGTTAATATAGCATACAGTCGGTACGGAAAGTATTCAGACCTCTATAAATGTTTGCAAATGTGTTAAAAAAGAAAAGCTGAAATATCACATGGTCATAAGTATAATCAATTTACCAAATGGCTAAAATGAAACAAAGAGTGAAATATTTAAAGGGTTCTGAATACTTTCCGTATCCACTTTAAATTGTTAGTGTTTGTGTCACAAAGGTTGGTTTCACACTTGCGTTTTTTTGCGCAAAAAAACGCATGCTTTTTTTCCTATACTTAACATGGGTGCACATAGACATGCGTTTGTACGCGTTTATATGCGCATGCGTTTTTTTGTAGTGTGCGCCCGGGCGCACAAAATGCATCCTGTTGCATTTTTTGTGCGTCCGACTTGTCTCAAAAAAATGCATGCGCACGCAATGCTCATAAAATTCACCCAAAAACACATTATAGTCTATGGGAGTGCTGACGTGCGCATGGCAATGCACACGTCAGCGCAAAAAAACCGCATGCTTTTTTTAAAAAAAATACTCAAAAACACAAAAAATGCATAAAAACGCATGATGCATTTTTTTATGTGCGTTTGCACTGCGCACGCAGCGCAACACAAAAAAACGCAAGTGTGAAAGTAGCCTAAGAAGACTCCCCTGATGAATCTATGAAGAGGAAATGTGTTGGGAGTATACAGATGGGAATATTTGTGGCCTACAGATCCTTGAACTGGGGTAATGTGTGGCTATTTTACTAATGTGCCCCCTCAAAAAATTTACTACAAAATCATTGATGGACATACCTGGGAGCAGGGGCGTAACTACAACGGTCTCAGTGTTGGCCACTGCGGCTGGGCCAGGCGGATAGGGGGTCCGGCAGGTCAGAGGCACGCCGATGCCAGCAAAAGCTTCAATTGTATGTGTGCGCGCCACAATACATGCTGACGGCCAGGGCTGCTATCAGGGCATTACTGTCCTTACTGGCGCATGTGGCTCAATGAGCAGAGGGGGCCCACAGCGGGCCATCTCTGTTCTGCTCACTGGGCCAGCACTGGCAGCATACTGTCGCTTCAGTAACTGATCACGCGTCCTCTGACTCACGATCAGTTAAAATCTGTTGCTGTGCAGGAGATTCCTCCTGCATGGCAACAGTTAACAGCCGCCGGCCAATTACAGGCCGGCAGCTGACGTCAGCACACACATTGTCGACGTATGACGCCACTGTCATATGCCAGAACGACGCTGCACGCCTCAGCCGAATCGTGGGTGAGGGCATCGCTGGAGCTCAGCCAGGAAAGGAAAACCTTTTTTTTTTTTTTAAGCTGCTGTATGGGGTTACATTATACTACTATGGGGGGTGGGGGGAAGGGGATGCATTATACTGAAACCACTTTAAGCCTTGTTATAATTAAACAACAGGCAAAAATTAATAAAATGTAATATTTATTAAATAATTATTTAAAATTAAAGGACACAAATCATTAGTACACAGAAATACCCAGGAGGAGAACCCAAAAAGATCTACACCACAAATCAAAAAAGCCAATGCATAGACAAGCTCCAAGTTATAAAGAAGTGTATAAAAAGTTGTAAATGATAAATTGGTATAAATACTAAAATGACCTCATGGTAATGCTAATATAAAGCAGGTCATAGGGATAGGGTATTTAATGGTTAATAAAATAACACAATGCCTTCGGCTTCCTAAAATAGCTAAACCCAAATCTCTCTAACACAGTGAATATAGACAAATGCAATATTAGCCATGAGTTAAGCACACATTACCTAAACTCTGGAGCCGTAACAATCTGCTATGGGGCTGCTGCATTTTATACTGCTATGGGGCTGCTGCATTTTATACTGCTATGGGGCTGCTGCATTTTATACTGCTATGGGGCTGCTGTATTATACTATATATGACTATGGCGTGCATAATACTTTATAGGAGGACTAAGGTGCATTTTACTACTATGAAGTTCTATGAGCTACATAATACTTTATCGAGGACTATGGTCTGCATTATACTTTATGGATGACTATGGAGGTTTTATTGATTATACTACATGGATGACTATGAACTGTGTAGTATATATATAATATATATAATTATATAGAGGACTATGGGGGTGCATTATATTATATGGAGGACTATGGGGGTGCATTATACTTCCTATATGGATCCCCATGACTTCTATGTAAACCCCTGATGAGTATAATGCTTTATTTCTTTTATACATTACAGAACGGCAGACCGGGGGGGGGCAAATATATACCAGGATGAGGCACCGAATAAGGGACATATAACAGAATGGGCAATATATATACCAGAATGGGGTCAGGAAAAGTCACATATATACCAGGATGGAGGGTGCATATATATTATTTATTCAGGATGGCAGGGGGCCTAGTCTAAATCTTGCACCGGGGTCCATCATACTCTAGTTACACCACTGGCGAAAAGAATAGGGAAAATGTGAATTTGGGTGGAAAATATTTGGCATGGGAGGGCCATTTGAAAGTTTTCACCCAGGCCCATTACTTTGTAGTGACGCCACTGCCTGGGAGCCTCTTGATCTCTTGCTATGGGTGAGGTTGCTCCATTTTTAACACTGAATTTTGCTGTATTTACACTTTATTGGTATGATTTTTGTACATAATAGACTTCTGTGGGCCATGGTATCATTTTATGCTAAGCTACAAATTATTCATTTCATGCACATGTTGTGTATTTAGCCAGGAGACTTTTACATTGCTTTTCTATAAAGCTTATATTTTAGATGCCTACTTTTTGCTGTAGCTACTGAAAATTATCTGCAGACAATATTCTCCTAATTCCTTGGTTTATCTTGGTGTTACTGAGATCACAGCAAAAACTGATTTGATTTAAATTTCTCTTTTGTTAATTTACTTTGCAAAAGAAACTATCAAATCTTCTATTTTTGAAAGCATTCTACCATATTCTCGACGGCTGCCTAAAACGTTTGCTCAGCGCTGCCTATATTAAAAACTTCCTTAACCATTGGACAATGATTTCATTCTAGAATAATTTTCCATTTTTTAATGTTTCTTACTTTTAAACACTTCTTTGAGTGGATCTCACAATGATACTACCCATAGGCAAATATTGAATTTTACTCCAAGTATTATCAGTTGGCTTCATTTGTTTCATGTCTTTTCTTCTTTACAAACAAGATTCTGCAGCAAACATCACAAAACAGCAGGAGGGCCACAGAAAAAAAAAATAAATGAGTGAATATGATCTTTTCATTTGTGCTGAAGCTAATAGATTGACATAGGAAATACTTTGTATATCGGGTTTGATGATTCAATTAATTATACAGTTTATGATACTCACATTCAATGATTTGTTACATAAAACCTCACCAGTGCTCTATTTTGATACTTTCCTCTTCCCGTAGGGCAGATCTAAAGACAATGTGTGAACATCAGTACTTGCTGTTTCTTTAGCAGCCACATATAAAAGATGCTTGGAAAAATCAGCTTGAATGTTCTCAATATCCAAAGACAAAATGCAATGAATGAAAACGGAGTGGATATTTAAGAAAGGTGGTAGGCGATCTCTGTGCTGCCAACTAAGCAAGTGGCTGCTATAATCAATCGAGACAAAGCCACGCTGTGTTGGCACAGCATCCTTGGAACATTCTCCATATACTGTACATCTACATAATTAAAAAAAACAGCAGTGTTACAGTATGTCTTATACCGATAAAATAAAAGTTTATTCTCTCATTACTTATATTATGGTTATCTTTGCAAATTGACTCTTCAGAGAAAAAGAGGACTTGAACCCTATAGCGCCACCTGTTGGTAGTAGCGATCCTACAAGTCACAATCAACCCTTTAATGAGTCTTGTAATATGACTTAGGATAAAAGCCAAATCAGATTCTCAATTTGCAGACACGGTGTTTCGAGCTATTGGCTCTCGTCAGTGCAAAGTATGAGAACTGATATGGCTAGGTGAGAGACTCTGGACTGAGGTCTAAGGGGTAAGGTTTCTCCTTGTGGAGAGTGACAAACCAGCTCTGGCTTGTCAAGGTAAGGAGGCTTATTCGCCGTGCAATGCTCCTCTGGGAAAATAATATGCAAATTGCCTCTTCAGAGAAAAAGAGGACTTGAACTCTATAGCGCCACCTGTTGGTAGTAGCGATCCTACAAGTCACAATCAACCCTTTAACGAGTCTTGTAATATGACATAGGATAAAAGACAAATCAGAATCTTAATTTGCAGACACCGGTGTTTTGAGCTATTGGCTCTCGTCAGTGCAAAGTATGAGAACTGATTTGGCTAGGTTAGAGGCTCTGGACTGGGGTCTAAGGGGTAATCTTTAACATTTTTTACTTAAAAGGGACCTTTCTCCTTCCAAAACTAAAGTGATTTATTTTTCTTTGGCATCTTCTGAATTACCTTTTTATGGACTATAAATATTGCCCTCATTATAGCTCCCATATGTCTTGCCAATCAGTCTTTCCACATTTCTGAATGGAGTTTATACACTGTAGAAGGAATTTATCATAAAGAGGATTTCAGTCAGTTTTAGAGGAAGTGGCACAATATATCAGTGTCTCGAATGTTTGATAAATTTGGCATGCTCTTAAACATAACACCAAAATCCTAGCATTGATTTTTATTTTACGCCTACCTTTTTTGCTTTTTTTAAAAAAAATTCAAATCATTTTGTCTTTAATATGTTTGCATAGTAAACCACACATTTTTTTAAACTGGTGAGAACAATAGAAAATCAGAATACGTTGCAAAATTGGTACCAAATAAAACGTCAACTCGTTCCACAAAAAACAAGACCTCACATGACTCTGTGGGCTAAAATACGGAAAAATTATATCTTTCAAAATGTGGTGATGCAAAAACTATTTTTTTCAATAAAGAGTCTTTTAGCGTGTGACAGCTGCCAAACAAAATCCCGCTATAAAAACCCACTATAAATAGTAAATCAAACCCCCTTTATCATCCCCTTAGTTAGGGAAAAATAATAAAATTAAAAAAATGTATTTCCATTTTCCCATTAGAGTTAGGGCTAAAGTTAGGGTTGAGGCTAAAGTTAGGGGTAGAGTTGGGGCTAAAGTTACGGTTATGGTTGGGATTATGGTTACGGTTGGGATAAGGGTTAAGGGTGTGTTTGGGTTACATTTGTGATTATTGTAATGGTTATGGTTGGGTTTAGGGTTAGGGGTGTGTTGGGGTTAGGGTTGGCATTAGAATTGGGGGGTTTCCACTGTTTAGGCACATCAGGAGCTCTACAAATGCAATATTGCATCCAAGCTCAATTAAAGCCAATTTTGCATTGAAAAGTCAAACTGAGCTTCTTCCTTTCTGTGCTCTGCCATGCGCCCAAACAGTGGTTTACCTGCATATATGGGGTATCACCGTACTCAGGAGAAAATACACAACAATTTTTGGGGTCCAATTTCTCCTGTTACCCTTGGTAAAATAAAATAAATTGGATCTGAAGTAAATTTTTTGTGAAAAAAGTTAAATGTTCATTTTTTTAAACATTCCAAAAATTCCTGTGAAGCACCTGAAGGGTTAATAAACTTCTTGAATGTGGTCTTGAACACCTTGAGGGGTGGAGTTTTTAGAATGGTGTCACTTTTGGGTATTTTCTATCATATAGACCCCTCAAAGTAACTTCAAATGTGAGGTGGTCTCTAAAAAAAATGGTGTTGTAAAAATGAGAAATCGCTGGTCAACTTTTAACCCTTATAACTTCCTAACAAAAATAATTTGGTTCTAAAATTGTGCTGATGTAAAGTAAACATGTGGGGAATGTTACTTATTAAGTATTTTGTGTGACATATCTCACAAATTGTGTGATTTAAGAGCATGAAAATTCAAAGTTGAAAAATTGCAAAATTTTCAAAATTTTCACCAAATTTCCCTTTTTTTTCACAAATAAATACAAGTTATATCAGAGAAATTTTACCACTAACATGAAGTACAATATGTCATGAGAAAACCATGTCAGAATTGCCAGGATCCATGGAAGCGTTCCAAAGTTATTACCTCGTAAAATGAAAGTGGTCAGAATTGTAAAAACTGGCCTGGTCATTAACATGCAAACCACCCTTGAGGGTAAAGGGGTTAATAGCGTTTCTTCAGATTACACATTCTCGTTACAATTTATACTAATTTATTTCAGTGTATACCTCATTATAAAGCCAACCAACGTAGCTCTTTCTAAAATAGATGGATCTTATTTAATACCCATTTCTAGCATAGTGTAACCAGATATTTCAAATGTTTGAATAAGAAATTTAATAATTTAGTTTCATCGTGAAAAGTTTAGGACTGAGCTAATAAAATATATTTTACCACCATCATATTCCACAGCACTTCAGAGACATCATCATCATCACAGTCCCCATTTGGGCTCACAGTGTAAATTCCCGATCAGTATGTCTTTGTAGATTCCTCTCAGAATTGGACAATGCCGAGACCTTCTGATCTCTGGAATGAATACTGTATTTGTTTTTTTTAGATTTCATAATCCTAAAAGCTGCCAGAGATTTTCAAATAGATATATTCTGTAGTTTGTGCTAAAAATCTTTTGATGCTTCCAAGAGCTGTAAAAATTTGACGTTTCTCCAACCTTCAGCTAAGTGGTGCCAAAGGAAGTTTAAATCAAGATTTTTTTTCCTAAATCGTCTTTTTAAGAAAATCACGGAGCATTTGCAAGACATGAATTAACAAGCGATGGGTTGTAGAGGGAGCATTTATTTCCCAGAAAGCTAATGAAATCTGACAGGTTGAATGGTGCAAAGATAATGGGCTGAGCTGACCAATGACTGTAAAACAGAAACTGATTAATGTTAAGGCGCTGAAATCCTTAAATATATGTCCATGGGAGCAATATGCTCAAATTGTCAATTGTAGAGATGTCAAAAGATCTGTAATAACATGGGAAAGGATCCAAGAGATTTGCTTCCAACTTGGTTAAAAAACTATAAAGTTTACACTCACAGCATTTTTTGGGGCTATAATTAACTTGCCCCCATCATAGTTATTTTCTTTTTAGCTTGTTACTACTGACAGTTATAGTACTTTTAATTTACAGAAATATAGCGTAATAAAGATTCATGATGTAGCAACAAAAAAAGGCAAATAACATTTTGAAAAAATAAAAAAAGTTAATGAACGGTAGAGAAAAAAAACAACAACCATAATCAATATCCTCATTTTCAAAACAATCACTTATAAATAAGTGTCAGTTATGGTGAATGGTAAGTTAAAAAATAGGAAAATGTACTTTTTCATGCAATTTGCCACCTGTAAGAAGTATCATAAATAAAGGGGTCCTGCAAGACCTTTTTTGGACAACTACCTAATTTGAAGGCTTTTTTATAAAAAGAAGAGAAAAGCGTTGCATAATTCTCTAAACCTAGGCGGCTCATTTCTTCGACAGTTCTTATTCAGCTTTTCTTTCTGTCCACAGAGAACAGGGTGAAATTTCCCATCTTCAAATAGGAAGAGATAGATATATTTTTTGGAAATTGTAGTGACCCGGTCCAGACTGGGTAAGTCCCTTTAAGTAACCCTGGACTGTGAGTAGCTTTTGTACACATCAACTCACCCCTAAGTTATCCTTTTACTGTTATATGGTTTAAATGAAGCCATTACTCACTAATCTCATATATTCATGATTTATATTATTCTCACAATGTGAAGTCTGACATAAGAATTGAGAGTTTTCCTATTGGTCGGTGACCCTGTCACCAAGGTTCAATGGGAGAAGCTACCTCCAGTCTCTGTGGAGACAAGACAGGGTTCTGTAAAGTTCCCTGAGGAGTCTGGTTCAAGATGTGACCCAGAGCAGACCTCATGTGAGGGGTCTCCCGACCCCTCCAGGCTCCAATCCTGGAGGTTCATCCTTTTCTTCATCTCAAGACTCACAGCCAGGCCTAATGCCTTGGATCTTCCCCTGACTTCTACAGCCAAGATGGCTGAAGACTTTTAACCTTTTTTAACCCTGGATCCCCGCTGTCCGGTATAAGGCGTGCTTCTCCAGCATTAGGTCGCACTAAACGAGAACAGAAGAACCTATTGCGCTGCTTGTTGAGGAAATCGAGGGTCCCCCACATCACCGCAAATTATCCATTATTTACTTCAAGTATATTTCTGCACGAACAGTGACCAGCTGAGAAAATGGATACGGGATTTCAGGTCTGTACATATTGCCATATATTCCCACTTCTGTCTTTATGCCACCAAGAGACTTTGAATTTCTTATAATTACCTGCAAGTTCTGCTTCTAGCTAATACAGGTTCTTAAAGCTCCAGAACCTCAATTCTGTGTCAGAATCCAATCCTGAACTGTATTGGCCGTGGATTCCCTACGTGAACTGTTACCATTATTCCATGTTATTTCTCCCCGTTCTGCTGAAGTAAAGCAGCTGTTATCCTCGAGACCTGTTTGTGGTTATTCAATCAGCTGTAGACACTGCATGGGGTCGATAACAGTGAATGGAATGGCCCAATACCAGGGCTGTTGCAAATTGACACTCTTTAATCTATTTGAGGAGAAAAATTTCAGATGCCACTTTCATTCTATTTCCAGAACCTCATTTGATAAAGTTGTTTTACACTAAACCAATAGACGGATTATAATGAGGGCAATCTGGGCTACCGCATGGGGCCTGTGGCTCCAGGGAGGCCCATGGCCAGATTGACCCCATAATTAGATTTTGTGCAAAACCATTGGTACAATTGCCCCTCAGGCCAGTGTCTCAGAAGCAGTTTTTGAGCTGCTGGCTGTCTGGTGTTTTTTTGAAGCCAGATGTTGACACTGTACATTTAGACTTGTACAAGTGCCAACATCCGCACTTCAGTTTTGCAGAAATGTCCACACTGCTCACTATATGTGTGCATCTGCTGATCTCACCTCATCAGCACACCAGGCATCATCCTCTGACCAGAAGGAGAGGAGCTGGTGAGCAGTCAGAAGTTCAGCACAGGCTGAGGTGATGCAGGAGGTCTGTGATGGTCCCACAGTGAGGAGGTGACAGGAAGGTGCACTGCAGTCCCTCTCAGGCACGGTCTGATCAGATTTATTGCAACAACCTGAACCCTCACATAGATCAGGTCTCACTGTCAGGGGTAGTCATCGCTTCCATATTCACCTAATCTGTATGTAAATTTAGTCTGCAACAATAACTCAGTGAGGGTCAGATAAAGCGACTGCAGACAGTATATACAGCACCTGTCACTGACTAATCCTAAGCCCACAGAACATCATGTATTATAGCATGTGAGGTCTTGGTGCAGGATCACTCAGTGCACATAACACTGTATATTTATGTACATTAAAACACACCAAGTGTACGCATTGTTATATACTGTACCATTTGATGTATGTAACCACAGTATGTTATATGCTAATCTGAATACTGACTGTGCTGTACTGTGTGCACAGACATCAGATGGTCAGTGGTGTAATAACCAGAGTCCTTATGGGCCCTAGTGGAACATTTGGAACAGGGCCCCCACCAGCATGTTGGATAGACCTATGTACTTTCAGGAAAGATATACAGTATATCTCTGTACCGTGTTAGCCAGTAGATAGAAAAATATTCAGAATTGAGAGTCCTCAGTGGTTGATACCTTTTAATGGCTAACTGAAAAGATGGTAACACATTGCAAGCTTTCAGGCATAGACTAATACAAAATCTGAAGAGTCACATATTTATGCGCAACACAGTGAGCTATGTGCAGGCTCATAATGTATCTAGGGAGTTATGTGAGGGCTCATACTGTATCTAGGGTGCTAAGTGCAGACTCATACTGTATCTAGGGAGCTATGTGAAGACTCATACTGTATCTATGGAGCTAAGGGCAGGCTCATACTGTATCTAGGGAGCTATGTGCAGGCTCATATTTTATATAGGGAGCTATGTGCAGGCTCATACTGTATATCGGAAGCTATTTGGAGATCATACTATATCAAAGGAGCTATGGGGGCTCATACTGTATACAGGGAGCCATTTGCAGGCTCATACTGTATATAGAGAGCTATGTGGGGGCTCAAACTCTATGTATGGGGCTATGTGGGGGATTATGATGTATATAGGGGGCTCATTTTGGATGTAGGTGGCTATAGGGGGCAAATTGCCTGGGTTTGTGAGCTGATATGCTCATTATATCTATAACTTTGTATGTAACCCCCCTTCTCATGTACAGCACCATGGAATAAATGGTGCTATATAAATAAATAATAATTGTAGTATGACTTATGGTCTCCTTTTCTTGTCCCGATTTAAGGAATTCCCTGATGAGCTCTTGAATGACCAGAAGAGGGGGGAAACACTACTTAAGTAGATGCCATTAAGCTAAACACACAATTATTTCCAATATGTATATATATATATATATATATACACACACACGTGCTTCTCACTAAATTAGAATATCAACAAAAAGTTAATTTTTTTCAGTTCTTCTATTCAAAAAGTGAAACTCAAATATTATATAGAGTCGTTACAAACAGAGGGATCAAATTCAATTGTTTATTTCTGTTAATGTTAATGATTCTGGCTTACAGCCAAAGAAAACCCAAAAGTCATTATCCCAGTAAATTAAAATAATTAACCAAAAAATACCTGCAAAGGTTTCCTAAGCATTTAAAAAGGTCACTTAGTCTGTTTCAGTAGGCTCCACAATCATGGGGAAGATTGCTGAGTTGACAGATGTCCAGAAGGCAGTCATTGACACACTCCACAAGGAGGGTAAGCCACAAAAGGTCATTGCTAAAGAAGCTGGCTGTTCACAGAGTGCTATATCCAAGCATATTAATGGAGATTTGAGTGGAAAGAAAAAGTGTGGTAGAAAAAGGTGCACAAGCAACCGGGATATCTGCAGCCTTGAAAGGATTATTAAGAAAAGGCCATTCAAAAATTTGGAGGAGATTCACAAGGAGTGGACTGCTGCTGAGGTTATTGCTTCAAGAGTCACAGTGTAGGGAAGGTGACCTGACAGACGGACTGACTAGTTAGATTTCAGAAGGGAAAAGAGCTAGGAAAGTGTAGGTGACGTGCAGTACCTTGAGCTGACATTAGAGGGCAGGGAGGAGTGTGAGCATAGGACTTGACATCAGCTTAGGGCTAAGAAACCGTTGGTCATGGGGGCGGAGTAATAGGGAACTGGGAAAGCTATAAATTTGACAGGAGGGTTCCAGAAAGTTCAAGTCCCCAGGGGGAGCTCAAGTGACAGGAAGACTGCGACAGTTTGTGCACTGTGAGGAGAATCCAACCAGGGGACTGAGGAGAGCGAAAGTTAGGGGGGTGGTCCTGACACAAAGTACCGCAGTATAGACGAGGCTCCGGGTGTGGGACACCGTGTTAGAACGACGTTTGACTGGTAAAATTACTGTTGGTGTATAGGCCTAAGGCAGCCACAGTGACAGAGCTGTCAGAGCATCATTGAGTGCAAAGGGGACAGTATGTATATAGACGTCCCTGGAGAAAGTACGGTGTCACAATGTGTTCTGTAACCGGAAAGCTGTGAAGAAAAGTGCGGTGTGCTGTGAGGCCGTCTTGCGGACGGCGAAGGAAAGAATAAACTTGGACCTGTTGCACCCGAATCTGCCTCCATCTTGTGTCTATACATCACTGCGCGGTATCCAGAGTGACCACCCCCCCAGCCCAGCCCACCGACCCTACAACCACACACAGATGTATCCAGGACATGGGCTACAAGTGTTGCATTCCTTGTGTCAAGCCACTCATGACCAATGTCAGCATACTTAACTACTTAATTCTGCTTAATTTTAAGTCATACAATTAATATAAAAAGTAATTATAATTAATATGCTAGGGTTCATATTGAGCATAATTACTCCAGAACAGTCACAATCTCTTATGTGGCCCCTTGGGATAATTAATCTCCCACCCCTGCTCTATTTTGTAGAGCGCTATGTTATGTATAGTGCTGTACATAAGGGAAAAATTTGCTATGCTATGTGCACCACTGTCTATAATTTTCCATTTACAGATGTGCACAATAGCACCTGTGTGTTACTCACATGGCCAAAAGGGGTCATGTGACATGTCGCGTGATACATTGGGTACCTGGGGGGGCTCCGCACCTTGTAAACTGCCTGGGGTTTTGGTTACTCTTAATCGGCCCCTGACTATCACCAATATTGATTACTGATCCTACATATAGGTCATCAGTATCAGATTAGCAGGGACCACCACTCAGATTCCAACATCAATCAACAACTAGCAGCAATAGATTTGCACAAATTGAAGGAGTTAAATTTCACCAGTCACAGTTGTCATACTGTATAGTGGCTCCTCTCAGATGCCACTGATCAGATCCATTTATTTGAATCTTCAGTACCTGAGAGCAGGAAAAAAATTGTATAATGGAGCAGTGGTGCTCTACTGCATCATGTTATTCACATATAGATATGGTGTCAGCCCTCCATCAATTTGCTTCTGATGACCTGTATTAGGGCTAGGTCATTAATATTGTGGTATTACAAAACCCATTTAAATGGACAATTCATTCTCTTACTGGCACTCCTGAGCCTCCTTAATGCCTACCTAAATCCTAAGTATACTTTCCTGTATTGCCACACTGATTGATAATATAAAGATTTTCAACCTCCCATACATGTTGGAGACACAACTAAATTTTCTTCCCTCTAATGATTCTTTATTAACCCTTTAACGCCCAAGAGTGGTTTGCATGTTAATGACCAGGTCAATTTTTACAATTCTGACCACTGTCCTTTATGAGGTAATAACTATGGAACGCTTCCATAGATCCCAGGGATTCTAACAATGTTTTCTCGAGACATATTGTACTTCATGATAGGGGTAAAATATCTCTGATAATACTTGCGTTGTGAAAAAAACAGAAATTTGGTGAAAATTTTGAAAATTGCGCAATTTTCCAAATTTGAATTTTCATGCCTTTAAATCACAGAGCTATGTCACACAAATACTTAATAAGTAATATTTCCCACAAGTCTACTTTACATCAGCACAATTTTGGAACCAAAATTTTTTTTGTTAGGAAGTTATAAGGGTTAAAATTTGAACAGCGATTTCTCATTTTTACACCATTTTTTTAGGGACCATATCACATTTGAAGTCACTTTGAGGGGTTTATGACACAATCCCACCGCTGACGGAGGGATGCGATGCACTACCGACACATGGCTATCACAGGCGCAGGGGGGGGCATATCTTAGTTATCCCACCACTGCCACCAATGTCACAATCCCGCCGCTGACACCGGTATGTCACGAATGGAGGGATGCGACGCACTGCCGACACACGGCTATCACAGGCGCAGGTGGGCTTATCTTAGTTATCCCACCACTGGCACCATGTGATAAAAACAACAGCAAGCTAGTCTTGCCCTAACAATTTATCACAGGGGGGTTATTTTGGTTGTCCCACCATTGCCCACAATACTTCACGAAGCTTTTCAGTTCCACTTTGGAACTCGCAGCTATCCGGTGCCCCCCCTTACCCTCAGGTCAGTCAGGGAACTACACCTGGGATAATTGGTCACCGGCCGGCTGCTTCAATGAGGACAGGTCACTGGCATGCTGCAGTGAGGGAATTATAAATGCTCTGGCCACAGCCACCCAATTAGCTTATAAAATCCCTTTCCGTCACAGCCAGCAGTACCCGGGACCCAGATCACATTTTGCTGCCACCAGCTACGATTCACTTAATCAATGAGTTAATTAAGAGGGTTCGTAACAAACCCCAGAATTAGAAGCAATTATCTTAAAGGTGCATAAGTTCGTTTTTTAGAGCATGGAGACAGAGCTAATAAGTTTATAATTTATTCCCTAAAAGGAGGGCAGTGATTACAAAGAAACAAATTCTTTTTAGCCTGTCGAATACAATAATTAAAAACCAAACATGCAGTAGTTACGTTACACCTTTTAGGAGGAATCCACTTCTCCGTTTCTATGGGTGCTGGAACCGTGAAAATTATGAGCCAATACGCTGGGTCGATGCATTTTGTAGAAATGTAATTTTCATATCTCTGCCGTGTACGATTGTCGAGATTTGGCCTCTTTCATATTACCCATACTTATATCCAGTCGCATGGCAGGAAACAAAAGAAATCCTTTCCCTGGCTGTGCAGGGAGGGGGGAAGGGGGGAGAGAAAGAATGTTTGTACAGGAAAGGTCTGGTGTAAGGCTACAAGCAGGCACATAGCTGTGGGGAAAAAAAGGAGGGGGCTGCAGCTATGTGACAGGCAATTCTCATCTGTAGATGTAAACCACTGTTTGGGTGCATGGCAGAACTCGGAAGGGAAGGAGCACCGTTTGACTTTTTCAATGCAGAATTGGCTGGAATTGATATCAGACGCCAAGTCGCATTTGGAGAGCCCCTGATGTGCCTAAACAGTGGAAACCCCCCAATTCTAACTCCAACCCTAACCCCAACACACCTCTAACCCTAAACCCAACCATAACCCTAACCAAAAACCTAACCCTAACACACCCCAAACCCTAATCCCAAACCCTAATCCTAACCCTAATTCCAACCCTAACCCTAATCCTAATCCCAACCCTAACCCTAACTTTAGCCCAAACCTTAATCCTAACTTTAGCCCTAACCCTAACCTCAACCTTAACCCTAATGGGAAAATGGAAATAAATACTTTTTTATTTTATTATTTTATTTTTATTTTACGATAAAGTGGTTTGATTTACTATCTATATCGAGTTTTTATGTTTGGCAGCGGTCACACACTAAAAGACGCTTTTTATTGTAAAAAATAATTTTTGCATCACCACATTTTGAGAGCTATAATTTTTCCATATTTTGACCCACAGAGTAATGTGAAGTCTTGTTTTTTTGTGGGACGAGTTGACATTTTTGCTGGTACCATTTTCGGGCACATAACAATTTTTGCTTGCTTTTTATTCCGATTTTTGGGAGGCAGAATGAACAAAAACCAGCAATTCATGTATTTCTTTTGAGGGGGCATTTACACCATTCCATGAGTGGTGAAATTGATAAAGCAGTTTTATTCTTCGAGTCAGTACAATTACAGCGATAGCTCATTTATATCATTTTTTGTTTTGGTGCTTTCATACAATAAAAATTATTTTATTTAAAAAATATTTATTTTTGCATCCCTTTATTCTAAGAGCTTTAACTTTTTTATTTTTCTGGTGATGGAGCTATATGGCAGCCTGTTTTTTGTGGGACAAGATGACGTTTTCAGCAGTACCACGTTTATTTATATCCGTCTTTTTGATTGCGTGTTATTCCACTTTTTGTTCGGCAGTATGATGATAAAGCATTGCTTTTTTGACTTGTTTTTTAATAGTTTTCACTAAAGGGGTTAACTAGTGGGACAGTTTTATAGGTCGGGTCATTACGGACGTGGCGATACCAAATATGTGTACTTTTATTGTTTAGATTTTTTTAATACAAATATTTATTTATTGCTGGAATAAATATTGATTTTTTTTATCATTATTTGTTTTTTTTTTTTTAATATTTTTTACAATTATTTAACATTTTTTATTTAATTCTTACTTGTGCAATTTGTCCCACTATGGGACACTCATTCTGTGCAGGCTGAGCACTTCTATAGCATGCAGATCTGCATGCTATAGAAGCTGTCAGCGCTACAGCTTCAATACACTGACCTGAGAGACTTCCTGGTCATCACTGCACATGACAGGAAGTCTCTCAGGCCAGGAGACCCGGATATCATCATGAGGACATTGGGTCTCCATGGCAGCGATCGGGGCCCCACGTCATGCTGAGGGGTCTCTAATCCAAAGGCAGAGGGGCTGTCATAGCTGACGGCCCCTCTGCCTGCTCCCATAATGCTGCAATCATGTTTGATTGCAGTGTTCCGGGGGTTAAAGTGGCGAGAGTGGTCCGTGACCGCTCCTTGCACTTAGCGCCCAATGTCAGCTGTGAGAATCAGCTGACACCCGGCCGTGAACAGCTGCGCTCCCCCTGTGATTGTGACTGATCGCGTATGACGTACTATTCCGTCCATGGGAATTAAGTCCCAGGGCACATGGATGGAATGCTACGTCTAATAGCAGAAAGAGGTTAACGGAACTATAATCCAATACTCAGATTTAAACTGTTCTTTTCAGTATACACCTACAAAAGTATAAACCCCACTCTATATTTATAGGGGTATGCATCCAACATTTCACACCTATCCACAGAAAAGTGGATAAATGTATGATCAATGAGGTCCAACAAGGACTCTCAATCAACCACAAAAAATAGTGTTCTGTGTCCCTTGTGTGAACTGAGCATCAGAGCACATGTAAGACCACTGCTCCGTTCACTATCAGAGAAGTGGTCACACATGAGCACTATCCATCTTACTGAGTGAATAGTGCTATGGTCACAAATGCACAATATCACTCCATTCTTGTGTAACTTTTGAATCCCTGTTCACAGCGTTAGCTAGTATCTTAAAATTCAGCCCACCACAAGACATTTTTTTATCAGATATCCTCATCACAGCTTTTATAATGCCTATATGTCCTGATAAGACATACGTCCAGGAGTTGTCTTCATGAGACAAGCCTTTTAGAGACATAGATTTATGAAACTATCTAAACTAATTATATTTCTAAACACGTTTTTCTCCCCCTGATAATTCTGTCTAGATTTTCTATGAAGGACAGTACAGTTCCAAGCAGTTATATAATTCATTCTTACTAATGCTCAGTTAAAGCGACCTTCAACTCCTACTAAAGTTACATTGGCTAAAATATTAGGATATCACATAAGATTTCAGTCACATTACAAATGAATTTCCTTTAGCTGTTCTCTGCGATTGAACTAATACCAATGTATTTAAGAAACACTCCAATATACGTTTTTATCCTCTTAATGTATTGTAATCATCATATTATACTGCATTTTGTACTTACAATTGCTCATTTTGCCTTTCTACCCTGATAAATGTTCTCTTTTCTCTGCTCTGTGTAAAAGCAGGAAGTATCTAGTCCCTGTAGAAATCATTCCCCGCTTCAACTCCTGACACAGCTGCTCTGTCCCTCTCCCCGCCTTTGACTTTTGCAGCGACTCATGACTCATACAGGCAAAAGTGACCTCTTGTTTCTACATATAGCGTAGAAGGATTCAGCTAGTCAGTTTTTAATCACGTGATGTCATAGTTCTTCTGTTTTCCATTAGGTCTAAGTGAGTAGAAAGGCAAAATGAGCAGTTTAAGCACACAATGCCATATAATACGGTGATTGCAATATATAAAGATGATAAAACATTTGATGGGAGGGCTTTTTAAGGAAGTATTTCATATGCTATGCTCAAAATGATTGAATTCTGTAGATTATCATAGTAACTTGACAATACTTAATATATTAGTATTCTCACGTGATATACATCATGGAACAGAGAAGAAGCTTCTGCACTGATTTTTCTGTGTATTGTACCTAAATGTGAATATTGATAAGCAAAATGATCACTTAAGAAGGCATTTAGAAATTGTAAGCGCAAAGTGCAGCACTTGTGTGACATGAGTTTACTTTAAAAAAAAATTACAAAACTTCTCTACATGTAAAGTACATATACTATGGGGCTCATATACAGTAAATTAGTCTTTTGAAATTATCAGTAAAGAAATTTAAACTGTACCCAGAATAAACAGCTTTGTGCTGAAAATAAACTACTGAAAAGCTACGTGGGCTGGTTGTTTTTTGTGTGAAATCTGCATTTCTTGTTTGCTTGCAATGTGCTGGCATAGAAGTAGCTGCAGGCAACACTGTCTGCTAAGTCCATGTGGTTCCACAAATAAATCAAGTAGTTATTTAATGCCAGTTTAGATGCAGAATTTTTACACCAGAACAATTAGGAAAAAAGGTCTTAAGAAGCTCATGCACATAGCCAGATGATGCCACGTAGATGCTGAGTGCTGTTTATGTAATATGACATTTATGAGTAATCTATTCTCTTATTTCTAAATGCTGTTTTTCAGTGATTACTTTGTATCTCCATTCATACTGCACCCACACACACAAATGATACACCATTTGAAAGGTAAACTTGCCTCCTTCAGAAAAAGAAAATAGCCAAAAAAACCACACATCCACGATTTGATCACAAAATACAGTTTAAACATTAATTTTCATAAACCTGCAGTAAGGAAAATGACCTTCAGGTGACACCACTGTACCCCAAAGCACACTACTACAAAGCTGCTTACAGACATAACAAGCAAATTCAAATGTTTGCCTTGAGGGTTTTCCAGCTTGCCAAACTGCCTGCCCAGCCTATTTTAGGCAAATTGGAGGATTTCACACTTCACTGCAGGTGAGGCACATATGCAAACACATTTGTAAACATACACTGCCTATTGAATTGCACACTTGCTCCATTCATACTCCACCCACACAAACAAATGATACACCATTTGAAAGGTCAAATTACCTGCAGGTGCAAGAACACTACCCCAAAGCACACTACCACAAAGCTGCTTACAGTCATCATAATCAAATCCAAGCATTTGCCTTGGGGTCTTTCCAGCTTGCTCAAGGGCTTACCCAGCCTATTTCAGGCACACTGGATGACTGCACACTTCACTACAGGTGAGTCACATATGGAAACACATTTTTATACTTGCACTGCTTTTTCAGTGATTACTTCACCCCACACACAAATGGTGAGTCAAGTATGCAAACACATTTGTAAACATGCACTGCTTTTTTGCTGATTACACACAAATGATACACCAGCAAATGATACTCCCTTCAGCAAGAAAAGAGCCAAGCAAACCACAGATTCATGCTTTTATCACTAAATACAGTTTAAACATACATTCATTTTTATAAACCTGCAGAAAGGCACAATGACCTGCAGGTGGCACCTCAACTGGAAGACATTTTTTGGCCTCTACTTATTAAACCAATTTATTGTATTACCAATCTACACATATAAATACCTGTCTGTGTTCATCATCTCATGAAATACATTTACATTTGACCAGCTTGCTTTTTCTGAAATTGCTTGCACCCCTGACAACCAATGTGTGAAAATTTTGCACAGGCCAAGCTAGTTGTAATGAATTTCTGTATGCCAGTCATTTCATAGCATCATAGAAATGTCATGGTCACGTGTGTCTGGACGCAGCGAGTACCGCAAGGCGAACCCATGTGACCCTGGATACACCGCCTCCAGTGGGGTGAATTTAAATAATAAACACGTGCAGCTGGATACACCGCCCCCAACTGGCGAATTAGACATTACACGTATATACAAGTCTGGAAACCCCACCTCCAGTAAGGCGAATTTACATAATAAAGGGGGAACCTGGGAAACATTAACAATGGTGGGCCCTGCGATAGGGAATAGGGAAGTGGAGACCTCCTGAGCTCCCCTGAGCCAGTGTCCCTGCACTCCTAATGTTCCCTATGCCGGTTCCGCACCGGGCGCGCAACAGGAACCTAAAAACCCTAGCTCGTCCTGACCTATACCCTCACTAGGGAATTGGTCAGTGCGGAAACTAATCCCACCACTGCACTAAAACACACATGAGGAAAGATGACAAAACAGGGGAAACACCACTTAGCTTTGCTCTGTTGTGTACGCTCCTAGCAACAGAGCCCACCACCTGTGTGCATCTTCTCTTCCACCCGGATCCATCACCATAATCGGATCCATCACCATAGTGCAGCCTTGGAGCAGAGTCCACCACCAATTGCAGCAGTCCAGTAACAGAGTCCCAATGATGAGTTTAGCTTCTGCCCAAAAAGTCAAGCATGCTTGAGTCCAGCTCACAGCAACCAGGTCCAGCATGGTGAGTGCAACTCTCACCATCGTCGTCACTCCACCAAACCATGCAAGCACTTCCTGCCAACACCATAAACTGTGACTCCACCACGCCATGCCAGCCCTTCTTGCAGACCACCGAGCTGCCACTCGTCCCCTCTGGCTGGGATGTGCAGGACTCATGTTCAGCTCCTTCATTCACCCAGGCCTCCTTGTGAATGACTAACACACAATATCACCAACAGTGATTGAACCCACCTGGCTCCCTTTTATAGAGCCTAACACCTGATTTGTAATTGCATGCACATTAACCCTGAAACTAAAGTGCGCTACACCTCACCACCACCGGGGCAACTTAGAATGAACGACACCACGTGTAATAATTCTAATGGCCATCGGGGGCAATCAACCCACTTTGGCACCAAGCCAAAGGAAAAAAAGTTCAATTTGTGCATTTAAACTGTCAGATCCAGCCTGGATCATAACAAGAAAGCTTTTTCCGATGCATTCGGATTCCAAAAATAAAAATTGGGGCATGTTCCTTCTGATGACAAATTACAGAGAAATGGTCCAATGGTAGGTAGGAGATGATTCCAAAACACATAAAAAACTCTATTGTCTATAGCCAAACCATCAGATAAAATTGGACATATTCCAAACCTATGGATAGAGACAAACTCCTTGGTGGCTTCAGAACGACTACCAAGAACAATTGAAAAAAAGATTGCAAGAGCCACCAGATTGTCAAGGAGTCATCTCCTATATTACTAAACTAAATAAGAAAATAACCGGGTGACTCTAGTAGTCACCTACAATCAAAATCTCAAGGTACTAATGTGAACTACACAAAAACTACAACCTTTATTTAAAAAAAATACCTGACTACAATCTGTATTTCCAGACAGCCCATGTCTATGGCAACTTGTGGGCGCACTTCTTAAATGTGAGATTTGTGATGAAGGAAAACAGAACACCTCATTGTCTGGGAGGCTGTGGTTGGTGCTGCCCAAAAATGTTGATCACCAACATATTAAGAAGCTTACAGACTCTAAAAATGGAAGGTTTATAACTGTTATTGAAGAGAATGGTGGCTATATCTGTCACTTACATTATGTATAGAGATGAACCTTGAATGATCGCATACAAACACTAACTGGAGAAGAAGGGAGGGGTTACATACATCAGAGCTGGACTACAGTGAAAGAGACAGTGCAAACTTCCAAAGGCAAACCTGATTGCATAGCAATATAACAAGAGCAATACTATGATAATATAATACTGCATGATTCCCAAGTCATGGGACATGACATTAACCTTTTAGATCGACTTACTCAATAATAAGATTAATCAACAAAAATGTAAATTATTACCTAATAATAGTGCACATAGTGAAAATGTCGGACCCCTCAATTGTTTGTCTGTTCACTTCATCATAAATTTCTAGGTTTAACCTTCGTCTAAGTTTTCATTTTCATCTACATACAGTTGTGCTCAAAAGTTTACATACCACGACAGAATTCTTGGCCTTTTTTCAGAGAATATGAATGATAACACCAAAACTTTTTCTCCACTAATGGTTAATGGATGGGTGAAGTCATTTATTGTCAAACTACTTTGTTTTCTCTTTTTCAATCTTAATGACACCCAAAACATCCAAATGACAGTGATCAAAAGTTTGCATACCCCTTTTCTTAATACTGTGTATTGCCCCCTCTAATATCACTGACATCTTGAAATCTTTTGTGGTAGTTGTGGATGAGGTTCTTTATTTCCTCAGATGGTAAAGCTACCCACTCTTCTTAGCAAAAATCTTTCAGTTCCTGTAAATTCCTGAGCATTGAGATCTCCCCAGAGTGGTTCAATGATATTGAGGTCAGCAGACTGAGATGGCCACTCCAGAACCTTGACTTTGCTCTGCTGTAGCAAATGACAGGTAGACTTGGCCTTGTGTTTTGGATCGTTGTAATGTTGGAACGTCCAAATACATCCAATGCACAGCGTCCGGGCTGATGATAGCAAATTTTTCTCCAGTATTTGCTGATAACATGCTGCATTCATCTTTCCTTCTACTTTGACCAAGTTTCCTGTGCCTTTGTAGCTCACACATCCCCAAATCATCAGTGATCCACCTCCATGCTTTACAGCAGGAATGGTGTTCCTTTTATCTTAGGCCTTGTTGACCTCTCTCCAAATGTAACATTTATGATTTTGGCCAAAAAAAGTTAAATTTTGATTTCATCACTCCAAATTAACTTTTTCCAGATGTTTTAGTTTTTAGGCTTGTCTCTGGGCTGTTTTGCATATTCTAGGATAGATACTTTGAGGCATTTGCGCAGTAATGTCTTTCTTCTGGTGACTCGACCATGCAGCCTATTTTTCTTCAAGTGCCTCCTTATTGTGCATCTTCAAACAGCTACACTGCTAGTTTTCAGAGAGTCCAGTATTTCAGCTGATGTTATTCATGGGTTTTTCTTTACATCATAGTAACATAGTAAAGCAGTTAGCAAGGTCGAAAAAAGACCTTTGTCCATCCAGTTAAGCCTATATTCCATCAGAATAAATCTGCAGATCTACGTCCTTCTAAGGAACTCAATCACTGTAAGATGCAATATTGTTATGCTCCAGGAAGACATCCAGGCTTCTCTTGAACCCCTCGACTGAGTTCACCACCACCACCAACTCAGGCAAGGAATTCCAGATTCTCACTGCCCTAACAGTAAAGAATCCTTTTCTATATTGGTGGAAAAACGTTCTCTTCTCTAGACACAGAGAATGCCCCCTTGTGACCATCACCTTCCTTGGTATAAACAGATCCTCATAGAGATATTTGTATTGTCCCTTATACAGTATATTTATACATGGTTATTAGATTGCCCCTCAGTCATCTTTTTTTCTAGACTAAATAATCATAATTTTTCTAATCTCTCTGGGTATTGTAGTTCCCCCACCCCCTTTATTAATTTTGTTGCCCTTGTTTGTACTCACTCTAGTTCCATTATATCCTTCCTGAGCACCGGTGCCCAAAACTGTACACAGTACTCCATGTGCGGTCTAACCAGAGATTTGTACAGAGGCAGTATAATGCTCTCATCATTTGTATCCAGACCTTTTTAATGCACTCCATGATCCTGTTTGCCTTAGTAGCAGCTGCCTAGCACTGGCTGCTCCAGGTAAGTTTATCATTAACTAGGATCCCCAAGTCCTTCTCCATGTCAGATTTACCCAGTGGTTTCCCATTGTGTAATGGAGATATTGATTCCTTTTTCCCATGTGCATAACCTTACATTTATCAATATTAAACCGTATCTGCCACCTTTCGGCCCAAGTTTCCAACTTATCCAGATCTATCTGAAGCAGGATACTGTAACGGGTCTACCAAGCTGGGGTACCTCTTTCAGTACCACCCCGTGTTTTCGGAGGTCCACTCTGCGTTGGCTGGAGTCTGAATGAATGACGCTGGCTGGAATTCCTTGGTTACATGGGCGCATATAAAAGATCACTGCTTCTCCACGTATTTCCAGTCTGACAACACTTTACTCACAGGACACAGAATATATCACACAGATACAGAGGGCCGGCCAATAGAAAGGCTGCAGGCCAGACATACATTACAAAAGCCGCAGGTGGCCGGAGCCTGCCGATGTTTACTGTGGGAATTACAAAGGTGGGGGGAGGGCGGACAAAAGGAGAATATCATGTCCCCTCTGCCCAGGGGCGCAGCCTGTGAACTGATGCATTAGGAACATGCATCTCACATGTAACCTATTATACATACATATAACTGCACAACATATTCTGGGTGCTGAGTGGTTCTGTAACACGTAACACGGCTCCCCTTTTCAGCGACGTGATTGGCATACACAGTCTGATCCTCAACGGATCGGTTTGGGGATGACCGAAGTTTATGGGGTTGGTACAACTTCCGTTTGTCGACTTAGTCTATCGGCGTTACCGTTTTGTTTGCCGGGTCTATGGTGGATGGTGAAGTCCAGAGGTTGTAGGGCTAAACTCCACCGCAGCAATCTGGCATTGTCTCCGGAGACCCGATTAAGCCAGACTAGGGGATTATGGTCCATTAGGGGGGAAAACTGTCGTCCATACAAATATGGTTGCAACTTCTTGAGTGCCCATACTACCGCCAGGCACTCCTTCTCGATGGCCGCATAGCTTACTTCACGGGGCAGTAGTTTCCGACTCAGGTGAGCTACCGGGTGTTCTTGGCCGTCCGGCCCGACTTGGCTCAGGACTGCACCCAATCCAAACATAGAAGCGTCTGTGTGAACAAGGAAACGTTTAGTTGGATCGGGTGCGGCCAATACAGGGGTATTGGTGAGGGCGTCCTTTAGTTGGCGGAAGGCTTCCTCACACTCTGAGGTCCAGGTTATCTGGCGGGGTTGGTTCTTACGGGTCAGATCAGTGAGGGGCTTGGCTTCGCTGCTGTAATTGGGAATGTATTTCCTGTAATACCCCGCTGTCCCTAGAAATGCCATGACCTGGGTTTTAGTGCGTGGGATGGGCCACTTGGCTATGGCCTCAATCTTGGCTGGTTCTGGTCGCTGTTTCCCACTTCCCACCCAATGTCCTAAATACTGAACCTCTGCTTTGCCCACGTGACACTTGTTTGGGTTCAGGGTGATTCTGACCTGGTGGATCCTGTCCAATACTGTCTCTAGGCGATTTAGATGCTCTTCCCATGTTGCACTGTAGATGGCGATGTCGTCCAGGTAGGCACAAGCATAGTCCTGGAGACCATCCAGAAGCCGGTCAGCCAGCCTTTGGAAGGTCACCAGGGCATTCTTCATCCCGAATGGCATAACTCGAAACTGGAATAAGCCGAACGGGGTGACAAATGCCGACTTGGGAATAGCATCAGGACTAAAGGGAATCTGCCTGTAGCCTTTGCATAGATCGATGGTGGTCAAATACTTTGCCCCCGCCAGCCGGTCTAACAACTCATCCACACGCGGCATGGGGTATGCATCCGTCACTGTTTTCTCATTGAGCCTACGATAGTCTACACAAAACCGTGTAGTCCCATCCTTCTTGGGCACTAACACTACGGGGGATGCCCAGGGACTATCTGACTCTTCAATGACCCCTAAACGCAGAATCTCTTGTCGCATCCCCTCTCGTACAGACTCAGGGACGCGGAAGGGGTTTTGTCGCAGGGGGGTCTGATCCTGGGTCTCAACCTTGTGTTGTGCCAGGTGAGTGTACCCTGGTCTCCTCGAAAACATCCTCCGTCGCTGCCTCAACAACTCCTCCGCCTGCTGTCTCTCCCGGGGGCCTAGGTTTTCACCCAAGTGTACCTGGTCCCATGTTTTAGACTGAGTCCTTTCCCCTAAGGCATCCGGCAAGGGAAGTCCGGCTAAATCCTCTGCTTCAGGTGCACAGATGGCCACTACCTCTTCAGGGCGCTCCCAGTAGGGCTTCAGCATATTCACGTGGAACATGCGGATAACCCTGGGGTCGTCACAATCGGCAACATTATAGGTTGTGTCGGCTATTTTCCCCACTACCTGGTAGGGCCCCTGCCATGCAGCTTGAAACTTATTCTGCTTAGTGGGCTCTAACACCAGGACCTTCTGTCCTATTTCCAAAGTGCGCTCTCTGGCCCTCCAATCGTACCATATGCGCTGGTGCCGCTGGGTCGCCTGCATGTTCTCATGTACAGCCTGAGTCAGCTCCTGTAGGCGGTCCCGGAATTCCAGCACATAGGGTACAATAGGTACTCCTTCTATGAGGCCCTCCCCTTTCCAGTATTTCAGCACTAAGTCTAGGGGTCCCCTTACCCGTCTCCCGTATACCAGCTCGAACGGGGAGAACCCCGTGGATTCTTGGGTCACCTCCCGATAGGCAAACAGGAGGTGTGGCAAGAATTTCTCCCAGTCCCTGTATGTCCTGGTAAAAGTCCCAATGAGCTGTTTTAATGTCCCGTTAAAGCGTTCACACAACCCATTGGTTTGCGGGTGGTACGGGGCACTTCTAATGGACTTTACGCCGCACAGCTTCCACAGTTGGTTGGTCACCTCTGCTGTAAACTGGGTACCCTGGTCCGAGATAATCTCCCGGGGAAATCCAACCCGTGAGAACACCTGGAGCAGGGCGGCCGCCACTGTCTCTGCCAGTATGTTAGGTAATGCAACTGCCTCTGGATACCGTGTGGCATAATCTACCACTGTCAATATATACTTTTTCCCTGACGGACTGGGTTTGGCTAACGGCCCTATCAGATCGACCGCTACTCGACTAAATGGTTCCTCCACAATGGGGAGGGGGCGTAATTTGGCCTTGCATTGATCCCCCCTCTTGCCAATGCGCTGGCAAAAGTCACAGGTCTGGCAGTACTGACGAACATCATAGGTTACCCCCGGCCAAAAGAAATTTTGTGTCTGACGAGGCCTGGTGCGACTGACGCCGAAGTGCCTGGCTAAGGGTATGTCATGAGAGATTCACAGTAGCTCCTGCCTATACTTCATGGAAACTACCAGCTGTTGTTTTATAGTGGGACTCGTCCCTGTGTGGTGCTGCTCTGTGATCCGGTAGAGGAGTCCCTGCTTCCATGCAAACTGCTCCCCTTCCAGTACCCCTCTCCCCTCCTGTGCCTTCCCACAATATCCCTCTAATGAAGGATCCTCAAGTGACTCCCTCTTAAATTCATCTGGGGTGGCCCAAGAAATGTGTCTGGCTATGGGAATACGTGTAGGGCTGGGATGTCTTACCTGGGCCTCCTCTGAGTGTGATTTCGCCTCCGCAGCTCGAGCTTGTCTCCTGGTGGTCACAGGATATGTCTCAGCCAGAGGGGCCACCTAGAATGCAGACAACATGGGCCCCAAGTCATTTCCCAGCAAGACGTCTGCAGGCAAATCCTCCATCAAGCCGGCCATCCCCGACTCCCCAGTTCAGGTGAATCCTGGCAATGGGCAGTCGATGTATGGCTCCCCCTGCTACACGGACTGCCACTGTCCAGTCCATCTTCTCTTGGTCCCGGACGAGATGAGGCTTCACAAGGGTCAAAGTTGCTCCGGAATCTCTTAGTCCCTGCATACGTTTCCCATTAACCCACATGACCTATCGATGCTGTTGTCGATTATCTGCCCAGGCTGCCTGCAAGGGGTCTACTTCATGCAGCACTTCCTCCATCTCTTCCACCCCTTGGTTAGTCGTAGCCCCCAATGCCGGGTCAGCTTCGCCTTGGTAGCAGTGTACAGCAGCCCGGCTGAAGGTAGCTGTTCCCGCCTTTGGCCACTGGGTATGCTGAGTCCGGTTGGGACATTGTCTTTGCAAGTGGCCCAGCTGACGGCAGGTGTGGCATCGCGCCCCAGGGGGACTGTGGTAGGCCGGGTTTCTAGCTTGTGCCCCTACAATCTTCGGTGGTTTGGGGCCCTCCAGGTCCATGGGCGGGCCCTTAGTGACCATCTTTGATCCGGACAGCTGCGGCCTCCTGGCATCATGATGTTCATCGGCCAGACGAGCGGCTTCCTCAAGAGTCGTTGGTCGCCTGTCTCGAAGCCATTCCTGTGTCTCGGGGGTTAGTCCATTAAAGAATCGTTCTAACAAGAAGAGCTGGAGGACATCCTCCTTAGTTGTTGCTTGGCTCCCTTGTACCCACTGTAGCATTGACCGCCGTAATTTACAGGCCCATTCAGCGTGGGTATCGGTTACGCGTTTTATAAGTCCGCGGAACTTTTGGCGGTATGCCTCTGGTGTCAGCGCATACCGGGCCAAGATCACTTCTTTGATCCGCTCATAGTCCATACAGTCCTCATCAGGTTTTGTGCGATAGGCGTCCACTGCCCGGCCTGTCAGCTTCCTGGCCAGAATCTGAACCCGTTCCTCCGGCTTCACTTGATGAAGGGCACACTGCCGCTCAAAGTCCTGCAGAAAGCCATCAATGTCTTTCTCTGCCTCCCCCAACTGTCAGAAGGCATTATACTGGATCTTTTTGTGGCTTACTGTTGAAGGTACCTGGTCGAAGGCCAGAGCTCCCCCTGCTCACTGACTCTCCTCTTTCCGCTCTGCCTTCTCCATCTTGGCCAGCTCCACTTTGGTCCGCTCTGCCATCTCCATCTTGGCTAGCTCTATCCTGGTCCACTCGGCCATCTTTTCCTTCACATCAGTACGCACATCAGCCATCACCTCTTGTATGATCTCTACCACAGGGTTTGGGCCATAGAACCCCAATCTGTTCTTTACCTCCCTCTGGAATTCGGTCTCCTCCACGTTCACATTGGGGGGCGCTGCACTCTCGTGTTCCATGATGGCTACTATCAAATCCGCTTTTGTTTTGTTGCTGGCGATCAACCCTCGGGCTTCCACCAGATCTTTTAATGTAGTCCTCTTTAACTTCTGGTAGTTGTTTTCCATTCATTCCTTTCCTCCTGTAGAAGGGTATCATATTCCGCCGCTGCCACCAGTGTAACGGGGTCTACCAAGCTGGGGTACCTCTTTCAGTACCACCCCGTGTTTTCGGAGGTCCGCTCTGCGTTGGCTGGAGTCTGAATGAATGACGCTGGCTGGAATTCCTTGGTTACATGGGCGCATATAAAAGATCACTGCTTCTCCACGTATTTCCAGTCTGACAACATTTTACTCACAAGACACAGAATATATCACACGGATACAGAAGGCCGGCCAGACATACATTACAAAATCCGCAGGTGGCTGGAGCCTGCCGATGTTTACTGTGGGAATTACAAAGGTGGGGGCAGGGCGGACAAAAGGAGAATATCGTGTCCACTCTGCCCAGGGGCGCAGCCTGTGAACTGATGCATTAGGGATATGCATCTCACATGGAACCTATTATACATACATATAACTGCACAACATATTCTGGGTGCTGAGTGGTTCTGTAACACGTAACAGATACTATCTTCTTTTGTTTTGACTGCTTTACTTAGTTTTGCAACATCTACAAATATCGACATTTTACTGTGTAAATCTTCTACCAGATCGTTAATAAATATGTTAGAGAATAGGTCCCATCACTGACCCCTGTGGTACCCCACTAGTCACAGCGACCCAGTTAGAGAATATACCATTTATGACAACCCTCTGATTTTTATCACTAAGCCAGTTACTTACCCATTTACATTTCCCCCCAGACCCAGCATTCTCATTTTGTGTACCAACCTCTTGTGTGGCACAGTATCAAACGCTTTGGAAAAATCAAGCTATACCATGTCCAATGACTCGCCTTGGTCCAGTCTATAGCTTACCTCTTCATAAAAGCTGATGAAATTGGTTTGACAGGAGCGATTCCTCATAAACCCATGCTGATATGGAGTTAAACAGTTATTCTTATTGAGATAATCCAGAATAACATCCCTCAGAAACCCTTCAAATATTTTTCCAACAATAGAGGTTAGAGTTACTGGCCTATAATTTTCAGGTTCACTATTAGAGCCCTTTTTGAATACTGGTACCACACTTGCTATGCGCCAGTCCTGTGGAACAGACCCCGTCACTATAGAGTCCCTAAATATAAGAAATAATGGTTTGTCTATTACATTACTTAGTTCTCTTAGTACTCATCCGGACCCAGAGATTTATCTATTTTAATCTTATTTTTCCGGTTTCGCACATCTTCTTTGGTTAGATTGGCAACCCATAATATAGGATTTTCTTTGTCTCTCAGCATTTCACCTAGCATTTTATTTTCAACCGTGAATACTGTGGAGAAGAAGTTGTTTAATATATTAGCTTTTTCCTCATCATCCTGCTTTAGTAGTTTAAATGCTGTCTTTTTACTGTTATTTGCCCCTCTTACTTCTTTGTTATGCCACATTGGGTTTTTCCTATTTTTTGTCCTTTTATTCCCACAAGGTATAAACCACTTCCAGTGCCTATTTAGGATGTTCTTAAACAATTCCCATTTCTTATCTGTATTCTTTTTTCTGAGGACATTGTCCCAGTCAACCAGATTAAGGGCAAACTATTTTCCTGGCAGTTGTGACAAAATTTTTGTTGGTCTACCTGATCGTGGTTTTGTTTTTACAGAGCCCTTGATTTTCCATTTGTTAATCACAGTTTGAATGCAGCTAACTGTCATGATCAAGTCCTTAGATATCTTTTTGTATCTCATTCCTGTTTTACACAGTACAACTAGCTTTTCCAGTAGATCCATTGGCAATTCTTTTGCTTTCCCCATGACTCACAATCCAGAAACGTCAGTGGCTGGATGAGAGATGCAAGAGTCTGTCTGAAACCCAGAAACTCACTCAGCTTTTATGCACACACACTGATTACTAGCAAATAGGTCACAGGTGAGGAAGTTACCTTTAGTAACCCATTTGTGTCAACTTCTGTGCATGTTAGCAGGCCAAAATCAGCAGGGTTTGTAAACTTTTGATCAGGGTCATTTGGATGTTTTGGGTTGTCAATATGATTTAAAAAGAGAAAACACAGTAGTTTGACAATAAAAGGCTTCACCCAACCACTAACCATGAGTGGAGAAAAAGTTTTGGTTGTTAAGCTTCGGGTTCCTGCAGAGGCTCAACAGGAATCCAGAGCCTCGCATTCTGCGGTCTCCCATTATCTATCGACCGCAGAGGAGATTGTTCAGCAGTCCTGGTGTCCCAGATGCTCTGCCCAGTCCTGCTCTGTGGGTCTGGCAGTTGCTGCCACCTTTGGGTCAGCAATAGCAATGCAGACTGCTCAGCAGCAAATCGCATCAGAGGCTAAGTCCCTCTGTCGCTCTACTGGGCATACCCACGAGACGATCTCCCATTGGAGATTGGGAGTCACATGCCCAGGTCCTTCTCGTGATCTGATTGGTCCATCTCAGGGATCTGGAAGCTTCCGGAAGGTCCCGGCTATAAAAGGTTCGCATGGCCGCTCGGCCATATGCTAGTATAGACTCTAGTGGCTAACTGTGTGAATGATGATGGATGCATGTACCTGTGAATGACTTATTAAGATCCCCTCCCTCTGATATTACGAGTGTGTATAGGGACTTAGGTTTAGAGTCAGCGCTAGCCAGTGGCAAGATACAGCCACAATAGCATCCTCCACAGTGCTTGCGTCCAACAGTGCGCCTGCTACTGGGCATTGTCGATTAGCGGCAGTGTCTGTCGCCGTGCTGCAGTCTGCAGCTCCTCTTGGCGTCCGCAGTAGCGACGCCGCATGCACGGTAGGTCTAGACAGACGCTGACCCTCTGCTTAGGGCCCGGCTCCTGTGACCATATACCGTATGTGCATTTCTCTGAGACCTGTGACGTTAACAGGCTCAGCCTTTTGTGTTTAGCACTTAGGCGTCTCTGTGAATAAACAGAGATCGCTCAGCGCACCCGGGTGACGTTCAACCCGCATGCATTATACCGCCATATTGTATGTTCGCCATCATCTAGCAGCAGTGTAAACACCTTCTGCACGGTGGACCCCGGGCGGTGAACGCACTTTACGTTATTTAATATTTAGTGTGTTCCGCCGTCCCTAACATTGGTGTTATCATTCATATTCTCTGAAAAAAAGGCCAAGAAAGCAAAAATTCTGCTGAGGTATGTAAACTTTTGAGCACAGCTATATTTCTATTCCAATCTGAAGTGATTTATATATTTTTCGTTTTTCAATATATTTTACTTTAGATATTGCTAAAATGTTCTAATTATTGGTCTTTCTTCCAGTTTTAATGTAACCTTGGTATTGATGAATATATAACTAGAGACAAAAATGATGTAAGAAAGTGATCCCAATAGTGCTATATTACAAACTTCTACTAAAACTAATATTAACCCCTTTCTGACATCGGGCATATATTTACGCCGTTGTTGAACTCCATCCCTTTGATATAGGCTCCGGTGGTGAGCCCACATCTTTCCTGGGACATATCAGCTGTTTTGAATCCACCCACGGCTATTAACCAATTAAATGCTGCTGTCAAACTCTGACAGCGGCATTTACCAAGCACTTCCGGCAATCACGCCAGAAATACGCACTCCGATGACCCGTGTCACGTGATTGCGGGTCTCCAGTATGTCGGCATGACAACCGGAAGTCTCCTGGAGACCTCTACGGTTGTCATTGCTGGATTGCTGTGAGCACAACCCAGTGGTCGGTGCTCATAGCAAGTTAGCAATTCTACTACATAGAGGCGATCTGATCATCGCCTCTATGTAGCAGAGCCAATCAAGTGTTGGCACATTCTAGTCTCAAAAAGTACCAAAAGTAAAAAAATGTGTTTAACCCCTTAAGGACTAAGCCACTTTGTAGGCTAATGACCAGGCCTTAATTCTGAAATCTGACCATTGTCACTTTATGTGGTTATAACTCTGGAACTCTTTAATGTATTTCACTGATTCTGAGGAAGTTTTTTCGTGACATATTGTAATTTATAATAGTAGTAAAAATACTTCAAATTTCTTCTTGTGTTAATTTGTGAAAAAAGTAATTTTGAAACTTTTAATTTTTATGCCCCTAAATCAGAGTGTTATGTCACATAAAATAGTTAATAAATAACATTTCCCACATGTCTACTTTACATCAGCACAATTTTTGAAACATGATTTTTTTTGTTAGGAAGTTATAAGGGTTAAAATTTGACCAGCGATTTCTCATTTTTTCAACAAAATTTACAAAACTATTTTGCAACCACCTCACATTTGAAGTCACTTGAGGAGTTAATATGACAGAAAAACCAAAACGTGACACCATTCTAAAAACTGCACCCCTCAAGGTGCTCAAAACCGCATTCAAAAAGTTTATTAACCCTTCAGGTGCTTCACAAGAATTGAAGCAATGTGGATGGAAAAAATGAACATGTAACTTTTTTTCACAAAAATTTTACTACGGACACAATTTTTTATTTTGTCAAGGGTATCAGGAGAAAAGAAACCACAGTATGTTATGCAATTTCTGCTGAGTACACGGACACCCCATGTGTGGAGGAAGACCACTCTTTAGGCGCATGGCAGGGCTTGGAAGGGAAGGAGCACCATTTGGGTTTTTGAATGTAAAATTGGATGGAATTGTTAGCAGATGCCATGTCATGTTTGGAGAGCCCCTGATGTACCTAAACAGTGGGAACCCCCATAAGTGACCCCAGTGGAAACTAGACCCCCCAAGGAACTTATCTGGCTGTGTGGTGAGCACTTTGAACCCTAAAGTGCTTCACAGAAATTAATAATATAGAGCCGTGAAAATAAGTTATCATATTGTTTCCACAAAAATGATCTTTTTGCCCCAAATTTTTTATTTTCCCAAGGGAATCAGGAAAAATTGACCACAAAAGTTGTTGTGCAAATTGTCCTGAGTATGCTGATACCCCATATGTGGGGGTAAACCACTGTTTGGGCGCATGGCAGAGCTTGGAAAGGAAGGAGCGCCGTTTTACTTTTTCAACGCAAAATTGGCTGGAATTGAGATCGGATGCCATGTTGCATTTGGAGAGTCCCTAATGTGCCAAAACATTGAAAACCCCTCATAAGTGACACCATTTTGGAAACTAGACCCCCTAAGAAACTTATCTAGATGTGTGGTGAGCACTTTGAACCCCCAAGTGCTTCACAGAAGTTTATAATGTAGAGCCGTAAAAATAAAAGATCATATTTTTTCCACAAAAATTATCTTTTAGTCCCCAAATTTACCAAATGTAAATTTTTGGAGAAGAATCAAGAACAGGTGGAACACAATTATGAAGTTGAATAAAATTTATTGGTTATTTTAAATTTTTGTGGAAATTCAAAAACTGAAAAGTGGGGCGTGCAATATTATTCGACCCCTTTAACTTAATACTTTTTTGCGCCACCTTTTGCTGTGATTATAGCTGCACGTCACTTGGGGTATGTTTCTATCAGTTTTGTACATCGAGAGACTGAAATTCTTTCCCTTGGCAAACAGCTCAAGCTCAGTGAGGTTTGATGGAGATTGTTTGTGAACAGCAGTTTTCAGCTCTTTCCACAGATTCTCGATTGGATTCAGGTCTGGACTTTGGCTTGGCCATTCTGACACCTGGATACATTTATTTGTGAACCATTCCATTGTAGATTTTGCTTTATGTTTGGGATCATTGTCTTGTTGGAAGACAAATCTCTGTCCCAGTCTCGGGTCTTTTGCAGACTCCAACAGGTTTTCTTCAAGAATGGTCCTGTATTTGGCTCCATCCATCTTCCCATCAATTTTAACCATCTTCCCTGTCCCTGCTGAAGAAAAGCAGCCCCAAACCATGATGCTGCCACCACCATGTTTGACAGTGGGGATGGTGATTTCAGGGTGATGAGCTGTGTTGCCTTTATGCCAAACATATCGTTTGGCAATGTTGCCAAAAAGTTCAATTTTGACCAAAGCACCTTCTTCCACATGTTTGGTGTGTCTCCCAGGTGGCTTGTTGCAAACTTTAAACAACACTTTTTATGGATATCTTTGAGAAATGGCTTTCTTCTTGCCACTCTTCCATAAAAGCCAGATTTGTGCAGTGCACAACTGATTGTTGTCCTATGGACAGACTGTCTTACCTCAGCTGTAGATCTCTGCAGTTCATCCAGAGTGATCATGGGCCTCTTGGCTGCATCTCTGATCAGTCTTCTCCGTGTTTGAGATGAAAGTTTAGAGGGATGGCCTGGTCTTGGTAGAATTGCAGTGGTATGATACTCCTTCCATTTCAATATGATTGCTTGCACAGTGCTCCCTGGGATGTTTAAAGTTTTGGAAATCATTTTGCATCCAAATACAGCTTTAAACGTCTCCTCAACAGTATCACGGATCTGCCTGTTGTGTTCCTTGGTCTTCATGATGCTCTCTGTGCTTCAAACAGAACCCTGAGGCTATCACAGAGCAGATGCATTTATGCGGAGACTTGATTACACGCAGGTGGATTATATTTATCATCATTAGTCATTTAGGACAACATTGGATCATTCAGAGATCCACAATGAACTTCTGGAGTGAGTTTGCTGCACTGAAAGTATAGGGGCCGAATAAAATTGCACGCCCCACTTTTCAGTTTTTGAGTTTCCACAAAATTTTAAAATAACCAATAAATTTCATTCAACTTCACAATTGTGTCCCACTTGATGTCGATTCTTCACCAAAAATTTACATTTGGTATCTTTATGTGTGAAGAATGATATGTGGGAAAAGGTTGAAAAGTTCCAGGGAGCTGAATACTTTCGCAACGCACTGTACTTATATGTGGGGGTAAACCACTGTGGTCGGCTTTCTGCGATCTTTGGGAGGCCGAATGAACAAATCCACAAACAGTGAAGAATTGGTTTTATTTTTTACGCCGTTCCTTGTTTGGTATAATTGTTTACGCAATTTTATTCCTCGGGTCAGTGCAATTACAGAGATACAAGATTTATAACATCTTTTATGTTTAGCTTCTGTCACACACTAAAAGACCCTTTTTATGTAAGAAGTTTTTGCATCGCCATATTTTGAGAGCTATAATTTTTCCATATTTCAGCCCAGAGTCATGTGAGGTCTTGTTTTTTGGGGGAAGATCTGACGTTTTTATTGGTACCATTTTCGGGCACATGACATTTTTTGATCGCTTTCTATTCAGAATTTTGTTGAGGCAGAATGAATAAAAACCAGCAATTCAGGAATTGTTTTTTTTTTTCTCCGTTCTGTGTGTGGTAAATTTGGTAAGGCAGCTTTATTCTTCGGGTCAGTACAATTACAGTGATGCCACATTTATATCATTTTTTATGTTTTGGCGCTTTTACACAATGAAAACGTTTATAGAAAAAATATTTTAGCATTGCTTTATTCTGAGAGCTATAACTTTTTTATTTTTCCACTGATGGAGCTATATGGCAGCTTGTTTTTTGTGGGACAAAATGGTGTTTTCAGTGATACTATTTTTATTTACATTTCTCTTTTCGATTGCGTTTTATTCCACTTTTCCAAGCGGTATGATGACAAAACATAATTTGATACTTTTTTTGCTTTTTTACAGCATTCACTGAAGGGATTAACTAGTGTGACACTTTTATAGATCAGATTTTTACAGACATGGCAATATCAAACGTGTGTACTTTTTTGTTTATTTAATTTTTTTACATAAAAATGTGTATTTTTTTAGTGGATTTTTTAAATTATTTTTATTATTTTTTAATATTTTTTACATATTTTTAAAAAATGGTTGTTTTTTTTACCTATTCCCTTTATGGGAATTTCACTTTTTACTCTTTGGTTGCAGGTATAATGCATTGCAATTCACTAGCATTGCAGTGCATTATACCTATACTCAAAGCTTCTGACACCATGCTGTAAGCATGGTCACAGCGGCTTTCCATAGCTTGATGACACAGGGGTTGTCATGACGACACCGGGTCATCAAGGCAATGATTGGGCCCCGCGATGATGTGGCGTGCCTCTCTGCTGTGTGTGACAGCTGTCAGCATGGAACTGTCACTGCGTGTTTACATGCAGTGACAGTCTAAAAGCATGATGCATGCATAGTCCGTCATGGTGAGGGAACTTACACTCGGCCATGACGGACTATGTCCGTCATTAAGGGGTTAAAAATATATAAAAAATATAAAAGTTCAAATCACCCCTTCTCGCCCCATTCAGAATAAAACAATAAAAATAAAATCAAACATACTCATACATATTCAATATCGCCGCGTTCAGAATTGCCCGATCTATCAATAAAAAAAGGATTAACCTGATCGCTGAACGGCAAAGTGAAAAATAAAGTAAAAATGCCAGAATTATGTTTTTTTGGTCGACACAACATTGTATTAAAATGCAATATCGGGCGATCAAAAGATCGTATCTGCACCAAAATGGTATCATTAAAAAGTCAGCCCGGCGCACAAAAAATAATCCGTCACCCAACCCGAGATCACAAAAAATGGAGACGCTACGGATATCGGAAATTGATGCAATTTTTTTTAAGCAAAGTTTGGAATTTTTTTTTCACCACTTAGATAAAAAAGAACCTAGGCATGTTTGGTATCTATGAACTCATAATGACCTGGAGAATCATATTGGCAGGTCAGCATTTAGTGAACCTAATAAAAAAAGCTAAACAAAAAATAAGTGTAGGATTTAACTTTTTTTTGCAATTTCACGCACTTAGAATTTTTTTCTCTTGTTCTAGTACACGACATGGTAAAACCAATGGTGTCTTTCAATAGTACAACTCTTCTTGCATAATACAATTTCTTGAGTTTAGATGGCTCCATTTTCCTTCGTTAATCCTATTTATGAAGATGCACATTACCTCTAGTAGTGCCGAAAATGAGCACTCATGACATTTTCTATTAGGTATCCTGTTTAATAATTGAGAAAATTCTGTGCATCTGTAAAATAAATCTAGAAATCTAGAAGTGAATCATAATTTTACTGTTCCAGGTACAAATATGAGCATATGTTTTTTTCCTTGATGGAGTCACAAAACACAGTTTTTTTGCGTGATGTGGACACGACCAGGTTCTGTACTTCCTTTTATAACAATAGGAGTTGTAGGAGACTTCAATAGGCTGTTACCAGACAACCCCTCTAAAGACTTGAATCCTCCTATAATTATCAATTAATCTACAATTAATAATTAAGGAAAGAAACATTAATTCAAAACTGTTGCCTTTTTAGATTGCTGGACACTGCATATCCAGGAATGCTGGTTGCTTCTATGTGTGCAAGGTGTGTAAGACTCACATCCGGCACATGTTGTAAATAGTTAATTCAAGTAAGATGCCAAATTGTAACATGGTAATTAGTAAAAACTGTACAATTTCCCAGACCAGAATTTCACAGGCTTATTTAAAGTTTTTTTTTTTTTTTTAAGATGTTTCAACTGGTGTGAATAAATAATTTACAGCACATTAACTGTAGCTTGGTTTCTTCTAAATCTGCTCATTGAAAGCTATTTCCATTCAGCAGTAGCAGCTGAAATAAGGTCACCGCTTTCTTCACTGAATATTGTACACACTACAAAAATTGGGACATCACTGATATCACCATGTAACATGTAGTGACATATCTGATAAGTGGCCCCCAGTTGTATTAATGTACATGACATAGACATTTACAGATCCGAGAACCCTATTAATTCCCCACTAAAACATGACAAGGACTGCAGGATTCAGTACTTGTCTGTCTCATTTTGTGACCCTGTGATGTCTATCACTTCTGCAAATGCCTTTGGAGGCTTCCACTTCACAGTGATGAAACTTACATTTCATCAATGATATTCTACAAGGTCTAAAGCTTGATAAATCTGTTGGAAAGATGACAGATTATGATGCAGCACTGAAGCTCTCCTACCTCCTCAATATGACTCAATGTATTGCTGATGTTTGTCAGTGGAATTAGTTTAACACAAAGATTTGGGCAGAGTGTTAGCAGAAAAAGAAAACTGCTATGATAAATGTGCATCATAATGTCCCCAAGTTAGGTTTTTAGTGTAAAAGGACAGCTTGTAAGTTCAAAATTATTCGGGAGTAGAGATGAGCGACTTTGCCTTTTTTAGGGTCGAGTCGGTTTCATGAAACCAGACTTTCTCCAAAGTCGAGTCGAACGAAATCGGCCGACTATAGGGAAAAGTCGTGAAACACGAAACCCAATGCAAGTCAATGGGGAGAAAGGTTGGCAGTGAGTGGAGGACTGTAAACACACCTGCCATGAATTTTTAACCCTAGAGGCGGCAAAATCTCTCTCTCCTCTCTCTCTTCTTCCTCTCCCTCTCCCTCTCTCTCTCTCTCTCTTCCACTCCCACTCCAGCTACGCTACGCTCCGCTTCTCTCATTGGCTGAAAAAAGTCACGTGCAAGCATTCGGCGAAACCCGACTTTGGCGCTTGGGTCGCCAACTGCATGGCCGAAATCACACTGTGGTCAGGTTTCGTTTCCTGAAACCCCACTTTGGCGAAAGTCGGCGACTTTTGAATCTGACCGACCTGTTTCGCTCAACTCTATTTGGGAGAGGTAATGCAGTGCAGATCTAAATCTGTCTCAACTTCTTTAAAGTTTTACCAACAAGTCTTGTTTCATAGATTTACTTAAAGGGAAGCTGTCACCAGGTTTTTCCCATATAAAGTAGAGCTAGCACCTGTAAGCCCTATGAGACAGCATTCTAGAGTGCTGTCTATATATCATAAATTTCCTAATGTGTGCTCCCAATAACACAAAAAAAAGCTTTTATTATATGCACCTATGAGTGATTAGTGGCAGTCTGGTCCTATGCTGGTCCTGATGTGGCACACCCTCTCATCTTGCTTTGTGTGGGTGACGCATTATACGTCATCCACACAGTGTCCTCGGCATCAGGCACTTGCGCACGTGCACTTCCGCAGGAGCAAAGTATTTTAGTGTGCATACGCCAGCGCTCTTTGGCCTTTCCCTGCACATGCACATTACAGTAGTTCTCTATGCCCTCAGCAGGGTAGAGAAGTGTGCCTGTGCATGAGTGCGATGCCGAAGACACTGTGTGGATAATAGAACATACTGATCCTTTTAGAAATTGAACTACATCCAGATCAAAAAAGTGTGAAAGAAACACTAATTTAATAAAATACCAATTTTTATTTCAACAACATATAAATATAAAACAACACGCCCCCAGGAGGAAGCATTGACAGCGAAACGCGCGTCGAGGTCCAGGAGTTTTAGTGGGCCATTTGGCACCTACATGAAGCAAGAGTTGGGAACAGGTAATATGTATTTTATAAGACATTAATAGTTATCTATATGTCTGTCGGTGAGCCGTGACAGGGTTCAGCTTTATGTGTATCACAACGGCAGCATTTGTAGCCGCCTTCATGTGCTCTTTTTCCATGTCCGTGATGGGGTCTAGTATTATGTGAAGCACACGGCAGTATTTGTAGCCTTCTCAGTGCACTCTTTCTCTCATGGGCAAAGCATGCAATTCATTGATTTATGCGGTTTACCGCTACATTATGTTTTTATATTGGAGCGACAATTTAAGAGCATGTCATTCAAATTATAACTAATTAGGCCATGTGGCATGTTGCAATATTTAATATAAAAAAGGAGCATTTTGCAAGGAACCTTTTCTAATGAGCACATATGTATAAAATAAGAGGGTAATTTTTTCAAAAAACTCTTTTTTGCATTGCAATTAAATAGTGCACCTTCACTTATGTGCAAAAGTATGCAAATGTAGGTTATAGGACTCTGCGGCTTTTTTGCAATATTATACCTCAGATTATGTTAATTTAGCTATTTGGTATCATATGAGGTTATAGTGATATATATTTTTTTACAATAAAAAAAATTCTTTTGAGCTCTATAAGGAAATATTCATATTATTTTTATACATGCAAAATTCTGACAGATATATATTTAATGAATTATGGTATTTATTGTGCCTATGTTTCCTAAACTTGTGCATACACTAAACTCTGATTTTTCTATGGTATGAGGCACCTTGTTTTATATTTATATGTTGTTGAAATAAAAATTGGTATTTTATTAAATTAGTGTTTCTATCACACTTTTTTGATCTGGATGTAGTTCAATTTCTACAAGGATCAGTATGTTCTATTGATATTTAAAGTGTGGCCTATTCCTTGGTGAAGGAAATGGGCTTGGGTAGTGTGCTTATCAACTGTGTGGATAATGTAGAATGCATCATCTGCATGAAGCAAAAAGAAAGGGGAGGCTGGATCAAGACCAGCGACACCTATCAGCCCAGAAAGGAACACCCCATAGGTGAGTATTTTAGAATGCTGTCACCTAGGGCTTTCAGATGCTGGCCCCACTTTATGTGAGAAAAACCTAGTGACAGATTCCCTTTAATAGTTTGCAGGAAGTAAAAAGGAGTTGTACAAGATGAATTCACTTCTTTAATTAATTTCACTGCATCAGTAAGAGTATTGATATCTCATCTATTGGAACTATTGGGGCTAACTGAGTCTAGAAATCCTATGGATTTTGGGGAATCTTATTGGGATTTTCCTCTTTTTTTTGTTTTGCCTTTCTTACATTTAGTCTTTCCATAATTTTTGTGAACTGTATATACTGCTCGTTAAACCCAGCGGTCTCTTGGTAGCTGTAGTCGCAAGGCAATTAGACCCTAGTTTTGTTCATACAATATGTCCTGCTCCTGAGATTATCCACTTTGTTCCTAACCTTATGCTAGCATAGTTAAGAACTGCAGTTCCAAATCTTTTCAATTATTGAACATATCTCTGCTTGCCTTTTGTCAACTTTGACTGTCTGTTAATGTGCCCAACATATTACTGTGGCCAATACCAGCATTTTGCATGATGCTTGTTATTTTTTATGAAAATCCTAAAAATAGTTTAGGCTAAAACCACATTATTAAAGCTAATTTTCTTAGCTGATTCCTCCAATGTATTTAATCTTAAGAGTTTCCTACGTGATTCTTGCAGCTGAACCCTAGATGAAAACATACTAGACCATGTATAATGGCTTTAAATAGTTCATTCAGTGTAGGGAATTTTTAGGAGATCAAAGAACATGTTTTAAAAATATTAAGCTCCAAATATTAGTATCCTCAATAGTCAGAACCTCCCACTCCCGTCTCCAAGACTTTACACGTGCCGCGCCAATTCTTTGGAATGCACTTCCCAGGTCAATACGATTAGTCCCCAATCCCAGACTGGCCTATCGCCTCAACACATTAACCTAATCTATCCCTGTGTGGCACAGCCAAAAGTTTTACCATAACCAGATTTCCCGCATCATATTCCCACATACTTTATGCATCCATTAGCCCTCTGTGTCTGTACTGTCACACACTTAACATTATGGCTGGTCCATACTATCAGAGCAACTGTTACCACCCACCTTTCGTGTCTGCCTCTTTCCTCATAGACTGTAAGCTTGCGAGCAGGGCCCTCTTTCCTCTTGGTATTTGTTATAATCTATGTGATTATTGTTATGCCGTAATGTCTATTGTCTATACAAATCCCCTCTGAAATGTAAAGTGCTGCGGAATATGTCGGCGCTATAAAAATAAAATTTATTATTATTATTATTATCAGTAGAAAAAAAGATACAGGAACTGAAGCTTAAGGCCGGAGTCACACTAGCGATAAAATCGGACGAATGTAATGCGATAAAAAAATCGCATTGCATTCGTCCCAATGTTATTCTATGGTGCTGCTCCCATCATGCGTTTTTTTTTATCGGATCTGTTCCTCGGACCGAGACAATCGCAGCATGCTGCGATTGTCACTGATTTTCGGATCGGACTCGACAATGCAAGTCTATGGATGCGATTAAAAAACGCATTGAAAACGCACCACACGTGTGACTTGCGATTAAATCGCAAGACTTCTCCAGGTCAACAGGAAAGAGCATCAGGCATTGACATTGGATGTCAATTTGATGCTTAGATGCGAATAAAATCAGTTCTTCACCGGAAAATGGGATGACAGACTGATCCCTGGACAAGAATTCTTTGTGCGATTTCGTACCGTTAAAATGGGACCGATTTTTTTTTTTATTCGTTGTGTGTGACTCCAGCCTAACAGCAAAAACTCTACAGAAAGCTTTCATTAACAGACAGAATTAATTTGAAGTGCCTGGATCCAAATTAAAAAACTGATAGAGACCCCACCTTGGCATCCAGTCTGGCCCAAGCTGTTACTAGTGGTTCAGCCGCTCGACCCTTGTTCACATTTACGCCACTTGGCAAGTGAAAAGGTTTTAAATACTAGAGTAGGGACTGTCCCACAAGGGTTGCCGTGACGTGGCGGGATGGCTTGTACATTATTTTGATCAAAATTATGTTTACTAAATACCCTTATTATTATTATTATTATTATTATTATTATTACCTTTATGCATTATTTGCAGTATATTTTTTACTTTTAGTTCAGGATATTTGTGTTTTTTGCTTTCTGTTTTCTCTGGTTAATGGTCATGTGTTAATATGCACTTACATTGTGCATACACATTAACTTACTTTTCTCAGTTCAGATTTGTTTTTTATTCATTTCATTGTGCATTCAGTGCATATATGGGTGTGACCGCCCTCTTTCTGAGCTGGGAAAGCCATCCAGTCTGGCCCAAGCTGTTACTAGTGGTTCAGCCGCTCGACCCTTGTTCACATTTACGCCACTTGGCAAGTGAAAAGGTTTTAAATACTAGAGTAGGGACTGTCCCACAAGGGTTGCCGTGACGTGGCGGGATGGCTTGTACATTATTTTGATCAAAATTATGTTTACTAAATACCCTTATTATTATTATTATTATTATTATTATTACCTTTATGCATTATTTGCAGTATATTTTTTACTTTTAGTTCAGGATATTTGTGTTTTTTGCTTTCTGTTTTCTCTGGTTAATGGTCATGTGTTAATATGCACTTACATTGTGCATACACATTAACTTACTTTTCTCAGTTCAGATTTGTTTTTTATTCATTTCATTGTGCATTCAGTGCATATATGGGTGTGACCGCCCTCTTTCTGAGCTGGGAAAGCCATCCAGTCTGGCCCAAGCTGTTACTAGTGGTTCAGCCGCTCGACCCTTGTTCACATTTACGCCACTTGGCAAGTGAAAAGGTTTTAAATACTAGAGTAGGGACTGTCCCACAAGGGTTGCCGTGACGTGGCGGGATGGCTTGTACATTATTTTGATCAAAATTATGTTTACTAAATACCCTTATTATTATTATTATTATTATTATTATTACCTTTATGCATTATTTGCAGTATATTTTTTACTTTTAGTTCAGGATATTTGTGTTTTTTGCTTTCTGTTTTCTCTGGTTAATGGTCATGTGTTAATATGCACTTACATTGTGCATACACATTAACTTACTTTTCTCAGTTCAGATTTGTTTTTTATTCATTTCATTGTGCATTCAGTGCATATATGGGTGTGACCGCCCTCTTTCTGAGCTGGGAAAGCCATCCAGTCTGGCCCAAGCTGTTACTAGTGGTTCAGCCGCTCGACCCTTGTTCACATTTACGCCACTTGGCAAGTGAAAAGGTTTTAAATACTAGAGTAGGGACTGTCCCACAAGGGTTGCCGTGACGTGGCGGGATGGCTTGTACATTATTTTGATCAAAATTATGTTTACTAAATACCCTTATTATTATTATTATTATTATTATTATTATTACCTTTATGCATTATTTGCAGTATATTTTTTACTTTTAGTTCAGGATATTTGTGTTTTTTGCTTTCTGTTTTCTCTGGTTAATGGTCATGTGTTAATATGCACTTACATTGTGCATACACATTAACTTACTTTTCTCAGTTCAGATTTGTTTTTTATTCATTTCATTGTGCATTCAGTGCATATATGGGTGTGACCGCCCTCTTTCTGAGCTGGGAAAGCCATCCAGTCTGGCCCAAGCTGTTACTAGTGGTTCAGCCGCTCGACCCTTGTTCACATTTACGCCACTTGGCAAGTGAAAAGGTTTTAAATACTAGAGTAGGGACTGTCCCACAAGGGTTGCCGTGACGTGGCGGGATGGCTTGTACATTATTTTGATCAAAATTATGTTTACTAAATACCCTTATTATTATTATTATTATTATTATTATTACCTTTATGCATTATTTGCAGTATATTTTTTACTTTTAGTTCAGGATATTTGTGTTTTTTGCTTTCTGTTTTCTCTGGTTAATGGTCATGTGTTAATATGCACTTACATTGTGCATACACATTAACTTACTTTTCTCAGTTCAGATTTGTTTTTTATTCATTTCATTGTGCATTCAGTGCATATATGGGTGTGACCGCCCTCTTTCTGAGCTGGGAAAGCCATCCAGTCTGGCCCAAGCTGTTACTAGTGGTTCAGCCGCTCGACCCTTGTTCACATTTACGCCACTTGGCAAGTGAAAAGGTTTTAAATACTAGAGTAGGGACTGTCCCACAAGGGTTGCCGTGACGTGGCGGGATGGCTTGTACATTATTTTGATCAAAATTATGTTTACTAAATACCCTTATTATTATTATTATTATTATTATTATTACCTTTATGCATTATTTGCAGTATATTTTTTACTTTTAGTTCAGGATATTTGTGTTTTTTGCTTTCTGTTTTCTCTGGTTAATGGTCATGTGTTAATATGCACTTACATTGTGCATACACATTAACTTACTTTTCTCAGTTCAGATTTGTTTTTTATTCATTTCATTGTGCATTCAGTGCATATATGGGTGTGACCGCCCTCTTTCTGAGCTGGGAAAGCCATCCAGTCTGGCCCAAGCTGTTACTAGTGGTTCAGCCGCTCGACCCTTGTTCACATTTACGCCACTTGGCAAGTGAAAAGGTTTTAAATACTAGAGTAGGGACTGTCCCACAAGGGTTGCCGTGACGTGGCGGGATGGCTTGTACATTATTTTGATCAAAATTATGTTTACTAAATACCCTTATTATTATTATTATTATTATTATTATTATTATTACCTTTATGCATTATTTGCAGTATATTTTTTACTTTTAGTTCAGGATATTTGTGTTTTTTGCTTTCTGTTTTCTCTGGTTAATGGTCATGTGTTAATATGCACTTACATTGTGCATACACATTAACTTACTTTTCTCAGTTCAGATTTGTTTTTTATTCATTTCATTGTGCATTCAGTGCATATATGGGTGTGACCGCCCTCTTTCTGAGCTGGGAAAGCCATCCAGTCTGGCCCAAGCTGTTACTAGTGGTTCAGCCGCTCGACCCTTGTTCACATTTACGCCACTTGGCAAGTGAAAAGGTTTTAAATACTAGAGTAGGGACTGTCCCACAAGGGTTGCCGTGACGTGGCGGGATGGCTTGTACATTATTTTGATCAAAATTATGTTTACTAAATACCCTTATTATTATTATTATTATTATTATTATTACCTTTATGCATTATTTGCAGTATATTTTTTACTTTTAGTTCAGGATATTTGTGTTTTTTGCTTTCTGTTTTCTATAGTTTGGCGGTACTATTTTATTTTCGTTACAACAAAGAAGAAGAAGATATTTTCAAATAGAAGGAATGCTACTTTAATTAGAGGGACAGAAAATCATTAATACATATGTATGACATAGAGTGACAGAAGCAGGCGTGCCGCTTTTATGCCATTTACCTTCACACCTACACAGTGAAAGAAAAAGTGAATTTAATAAAGTATGAGAGCATCCATAGGAACAGTATTCAAGAAACGCTAGGAACCACTTGACATGCTAGTGGCGTTTTATTCCACAGTGCTGTTCTCATTTTTCTGTACTCAAAAGAAAGAAAACTTTTGTTGAAGTGAGATTGAAAAGAATAGTTTTATTATTTTACACAATTCCAAGGTCATTTGTGCTACAAGCCGTATCAGGAAAGAAAAGGGGTCCCAGGCAGCAAAATTCAAAAGTTGGAAAATGTCACAGTCATCTAACGCACATTATTCTTATCTTCAAATGCATTTGGTTAATATCACGGGTTGCTAATTATTTAATAAAACCTGCATGACGTACAAGCTAAAGCACATTTTCTAAATACTGATAAGCTGAAATGATCTATTTTCTTTTCAAGTTAAAATATCTTGATTTAATGGCTAGATAGCACATCTAACAAATGTTTATTTTTTCAAGGTATACTTGTATCTGAACTGAAACCACTTGTGAAAAATATTTTTGAAGTACTATGAGCACATTTGACACCTTCCTAACACAACAGTTAACCCCTTCACCCCCAAGGGTGGTTTGCACGTTCATGACCGGGCCAATTTTTACAATTCTGACCACTGTACCTTTATGAGGTCATAACTCTGGAACGCTTCCATGGATCCCGGTGATTCTGACATTGTTTTCTCGTGACATATAGTACTTCATGTTAGTGGTAAAATTTCATTCAAATAACTTGCGTTTATTTGTGAGAAAAATGGAAATTTGGGGAAAATTTTGAAAATTTCGCAGTTTTCCAAATTTGAATTTTTATGCCCTTAAATCACAGAGATATGGCACCCAAAAAACTTGATAACTAACATTTCCCACATGTTTACTTTACATCAGCACAATTTTGGAACCAAAATTTTTTTTTGTTAGGAAGTTATAAGGGTTAAAAGTTGACCAGCGATTTCTCATTTTTACAATACCATTTTATTTTTACGGACCACATCACATTTGAAGCCACTTTGAGGGGTCTATATGATAGAAAATACCCAAAAGTGACACCATTCTAAAAACTGCACCCCTTAAGCTGCTCAAAACCACATTCAAGAAGTTTATTAACCCTTTAGGTGAGTCACAGGAATTTTTTTGAATATTTAAAAAAAATTGAACATCTAACTTTTTTTCACAAAACAAGTACTTCAGGTTCAATTTTTTTTATTTTACCAAGGGTAACAAGAGAAATTGGACCGCAAAAGTTATTGTGCAATTTGTCCTGAGTACGCTGATACCTGACATGTGGGGGGGAACGACTGTTTCGGCGCATGGCAGAGCTCAGAATGGAAGGAGCGCCGTTTGACTTTTTCAATGCAAAATTGTCTGGAATTCAGATCGGACGCCATGTCACGTTTGGAGAGTCCCTGATGTACCTAAACAGTGGAAACCCCCTACAAGTGACCCCATTTTGGAAACTAGACCCCCCAAGGAACTTATCTAGATATGTGGTGAGAACTTTGAACCCACAAGGGCTTTACAGAAGTTTATAACGTACAGCAGTACAATTAAAAAATCATATTTTTTCCACAAAAATGATCTTTTCACCCCAATTTTTATTTTCCCAAGGGTAACAGGACCCTAAAAGTTATTGTGCAATTTGTCCTGAGTACGCTGATACCCCACATGTGGGGGTAAACCACTATTTGGGCGCATGGCAGAGCTCGGAGGGAAGCAGCGCCATTTGACATTTTTGGCTGGAATGAGATCGGACACCATGTCGCTATTGGAAAACCCCTGATGTACCAAAACAGTGGAAACCCCCACAAATGACACCATTTTGGAAACTAGACCCCCTAAGGAACTTATCTAGATGTGTGGTGAGAACTTTGAACCCCCAAGGGCTTCACAGAAGTTTATAACATAAAGCCGTACAATTAAAAAATCATATTTTTTCCACAAAAATGATCTTTTCACCCTCAATTCTTATTTTCCCAAGGGTAACAGGACCCTTAAAGTTATTGTGCAATTTGTCCTGAGTACGCTGATACCCCACATGTGGGGGTAAACCACTATTTGGGCGCATGGCAGAGCTCGGAAGGGAAGCAGCGCCATTTGACGTTTTTGGCTGGAATTGAGATCGGACACCATGTCGCGATAGGAAAACCCCTGATGTACCTAAACAGTGGAAACCCCCCACAAATGACACCATTTTGTAAACTAGACCCCCCAAGGAACTTATCTAGATATGTGGTGAGAACTTTGAACCCCCCAGTGCTTCACAGAAGTTAATAACGCCCGGGCGTGAAAATAAAAAATTCGTATTTTTTCCACAAACATGATCTTTTAGTCACCATTTTTTTATTTTCCCAAGGGTACCAGGAGAGATTGAACCCCAAAAGTTGTTGTCCAATTTGTCCTGAGTATGCTGATACCCCATATGTGGGAGAAAACTACTGTATGGGCACACGTCGGGGCTCGGAAGGGAAGTAGTGACGTTTTGGAATGCAGACTTTGATGGAATGGTCTGCGGGTGTCATGTTGCTTTTGGAGAGCCCCTAATGTACCTAAACAGTGGAAACCCCCCACAAATGACCCCATTTTGAAAACTAGACCCCCTAAGGAACTTATCTAGATGTGAGGTGAGCACTTTGAACCCCCAAGGGCTTCACAGAGTTTATAATGCCCGGGCATGAAAATAAAAAAATCGTATTTTTTCCACAAACATGATCAATTAATCCCCAACTTTTTTATTTTCCCAAGGGTAACAGGAGAAATTGAACCCCAAAAGTTGTTGTCCAATTTGTCCTGAGTACGCCGACGCCCCATATGTGGGAGAAAACTACTGTATGGACACACGTCGGGGCTCGGAAGGGAAGTAGTGACGTTTTGGAATGCAGACTTTGATGGAATGGTCTGCGGGTGTCATGTGCGTTTGGAGAACTCCTGATGTACCTAAACTATTGAAACTCCCCACAAGTGACCCCATTTTGGACACTAGACCCCCCACGGAACTTATCTAGATGTGTGGTGAGCACTTTGAACCCCCAAGTGCTTCACAGAATTTTATAACACTCGGACGTGAAAATAAAAAAATCATTTTTTTCCACAAAAATGATATTTTTGCCCCCAATTTTTTATTTTCCTAAGGGTAACAGGAGAAATTGGACCCCAAAAATTGTTTTGCAATTTGTCCTGAGTAGGCTGATACCCTACATGTGGGGGTAAAACACTGTTTGGGCGCATGGCAGAGCTTGGAAGGGAAGGAGCACATTTGACTTTTTCAACTCAGAATTGGCTGGAATTGAAATCAGACGCCATGTTGCATTTGGAGAGCCCCTGATGTGCCCAAGCAGTGGAAACCCCCAATTCTAACTCCAACCCGAACCCCAACACACCCCTAACCCTAATCTCAGCCCTAGCCCTAACCCTAACCTTAACCGTAATGGAAAAATGGAAATAAATACATTTTTTTTATTTTATTATTTTTCCCTAACTAAGGGGGTGATAACGGGGGGTTTGATTTACTATTTATGGCGGTTTTTATTTTTGGCAGCTGTCGCACACTAAAAGATGCTTTTTATTGTAAAAATAGTTTTTGCATCACCACATATTGAGAGCTATAATTTTTCCGTATTTTGATCCACCGAGTCATGTGAGGTCTTATTTTTTGCGGGACGAGTTGACGTTTTTATTGGTACCATTTTCGGGCACGTGACATTTTTTGATCGCTTTTTATTCCCAAATTATTTTTGGGACGCAGAATGAACAAAAACCAGCGTTTCATGAATTTCTTTTGGGGGGGGGTGCGTTTACACCGTTCCGCATGCGGTAAAATTGATAAAGCGGTTTTATTCTTCGGGTCAGTACGGTTACAACAATACCTCATTTAGGTCGTTTTTTTATGTTTTGTCGGTTTTATGCAATGAAAACTATTTTATATAAAAAATAATTATTTTTGCATCGCTTTATTCTGCGAGCTATAACTTTTTTATTTTTTCGCTGATGATGCTGTGTGGCAGCTCGTTTTTGCGGGACAAGATGACGTTTTCAGCGGTACCATGGATATTTATATGCGTCTTTTTGATCGCGCGTTATTACACTTTTTGTTTGGCGGTATGATAAATCATTATTTTTTGCTTCGTTTTTTATTTTTATTTTTTAAGGGGTTCGCTAAAGGGGTTAACTAATGGGACAGTTTTATAGGGCGGGTCGTTACGGACACGGCGATACCTATTATGTGTACTTTTATTGTTTTTTTTTTTATTTTCAAAAAATGGATTTATTTGGGGGAATATTTTTTTTTTTTGTAATTTATTTGGCGATTTTTTATTAAATTATTTTAACACTTTATTTTTATTTTTTTTTACTTTATTAAATAGTCTCAGGTGGGACATCACTGTTCTGTGACAGATCGCTGATCTGTCACATCACAGATCACTGTGACAGATCAGCGATCTGTCACAGGCAGTGCACAAGGCTTCCTCATGCCTGCGCTTTGCAGACACTGAGGAAGCCAGCTTCCTGCAGGCCCCCGAAGGCCCCCGTCGCCATCTTGGATTCGGGGGCCTGCAGGAAAGGAGCCCCCGGCAGCAGCGCTGCACATTGCGCCGCCGTGGGGGGCTCAGGGAAGCACGGAGGGAGCCCCCTTCCTGCCGATGCTTCCCTTTAACCCCCGGTACACAGCGATCATGTTTGATCGCTGTGTGCAAGGGGTTAACGTGTCGGGGGCGGTCCGTGACCGCCCCTGACACATTGTGCTGGGTGTCAGCTGTAATAATCAGCTGACACCCGGCCGCGATCAGCGGCGCTCACCACGTGGGCGCCGCTGATCGCGGTAGACGTACTATCCCGTCCATGGGCATAGGGGCCCGGGTCCCATGGAGGGGATAGTACGTCAGATGTCAGGAAGGGGTTGAAGAACCAGTTTAGACCTAAGTGACCAAACCCCATTTTCCAAATCTGACAAGTCAGTTTATGACTCTGGAATGCTTCATCATATCCCAGTGATTCTGAGACTGTTTTTCCTGACCCATTGTACTTTGTTAGCAGTTGATTTAGGCCCATAGATTTTGTGATTTTTTTTTTTTTTTTTTTTATGAAAATGACTGAAAATTTAGAAAAATTAGAAATTTTCAAGTTCTAAATGCTTATATCCCTAGACCAGCCACACCACACAAAATTTTTAAACACACTATTCTCACATGTCTACTAAATGTCAGCATCATTTTTTCTGCTATTTGAATTTGTTACGATGTTAAATGTGTTAAAATGTAACACCAATTTTTCAAGGTATTCTACAAATCCTATTTTTCACAGACTTATTCATGTTTGAAGAGACTTTAAGGGGATTATGTATTCAAAAGACCCAGAAATAATGCCATTTTAAAAACTGCACCCTTCAAATTATTCTACATTGCTGTCAGGAAATGTGTATCAGGTGCTGCGTGGGAATTAAGCCAAAGTGGAAGGAAAATGACAGTTTTTCCACTAAAATATTGTATTAGCCACAAATTTGTTTTTTTTCACAATAGGTAATAAAAGAACATGAACCTGAAAATTTGGTACACAATTTCTCTTAAATGTGCTAATATCCTTTACGGTTTTGGCACATGGCAAGGCTTAAAGAGACAGCACTGATATTTGACTTTTGGAGCGTAAAGTTGTCTGAAATAAATTGCGGACTCCATGTTGCACTTGGACTGCTAGAAAAATGGAATACCGCCATTCCATTTTGGAAAATAGACCACTCAAAGAACTTAATTAACTAGGTGCTTCCCAGTACTTTATTAAATTTGGAGATGAAAAAGAAAAATTATTTTTTTTATTCCAGGGAAATGTTGTTTTGCCCCAAATCTGTAAGATTCACAAGGGCTCCCAGGAGAAAATGGGCAACATAAGTTGTTACACAATTTCTCCCAAACATGGGGCTCTTTTATATGCGGTCGAAAGCTAATATTTAGGCAAATAGAAAAACTTGCAAAGTGAAGCTTTTTGGAGCAGAAATTTTAATGGAATACACTGTAAACGCCATGTTGCATTTGTTTTTCTAGTAAAATTCATAATTTTCACAAGGTGTAATAGGAGAAAATGAACATCAAAATTTGTTATGCAATTTCTCCCAAATGCTGTAATACCCCAAATGTGGTATACATCAAATGATTGGACAGATAACAAGGCTTGGAAAACAAAAAAAAGTTATTTAAGTTTTGAAGTGGAAATTTGAATGCCATGTTGCAATTGCAGAGCCCCCTCCAGCTCACCACAACCCAAGGAATTCATCTGGGGTGTGGTGAGCTTAGATATCCCACAATCTACATCACAGAATTTTCTAACACTGGGTCATGGAAATATTTTAACAACAAAATGTTATTGAGTGATGTTCACTTTCTATTAGCCACACATATTGCATCAGTATGCGTGTAAAGAAGGTTTTACCAGTTTTGTTCAGCTATTATTTTGATTTCATGTGTATGTGGGGAATGACGATATGTTCGTTTTCAGCTGTGTATAATGTCTGCGGAAGAATGAAGATCACAACATTTTCAAGAAACAAACAATTTATGTTTGCTTCCAAACAAATTGACAAATCTGTACACAATTTTATTGATAAAAAACTAAAAATTGATAAAAATACCATAAAGATGTTTTAAAAAAAAAATATTTCAGGTTCATTTTTGAGCAGTGTTATTTATGTGCTACCTGTAAAATTATTTAGGCAGTCCTGCAACCTGACGAACTGATGACTTACAGTATGAATGTGGGACATATGTTACAAAGGATGTCTAGGCTGGACTTGTACTCTACGGCATCTTTAGAATGGGTTGAGGTTGATTTTGATGTTTTGAGGATACTGTTTCCTACTTAATAAAACATTTCTAGAGATATCTAGCTAGTTATAGATAGCTAAGATGCTTACTATTTTCTGCCTAACAGTCTTTCAGTGCAATTTGGCCAATCTTTTAGAGGTTAACCCCTAAAAGCCATATGACGTACATGGTACATCATACGCCATCTCCTGCATGCTGAGCCCTCATCTTTGTTGGTGTTCATGAATTTTGCAATACTATAGTATTGCAGTGTACACCAGTGTTATGGTATTGCTATGTATGGCAGAAAAAATCAGATGATCGCAGGTTCAAGGTTCAAATACAGTAAAAAAAAAAAATTTTAATATGAAAAAAAAATAAATATAAAAGTTCAAATCACTGTCTTTTCCCCCATTAAAAATTAAGAAATAAAAAGTACAAGAAAAATACACATATTTGGCATAGCTGCATATGTAAAAATCTGTTGTATCAAAATCTAAAATAAATTCATCCAATTGGTAAATAACCTAACAGGAAGAAAAAATCCAGAATCACAGTTTTCCTGCCACTGCAACAACACAAAAAAAGTAAAAACATTCGATCAAAACACTTTATCTACCCCAAAATGTTATCAATAAAAACATCTTCTCACACAGCTCCATCCTGGAGAATCATATTGCCAGGGCATTTTACTGTAAAATAAAAACTGTAAATAAATATAAAAACAATTACGGAATTGAACTTTTTTTTGCTGTTTCAGCACAGTTGGGACTTTTTTCTTTCTTTCCTGTATATCACATGATAAAATGGATAGTACCATTCAAAAGTACAACTTGTCCGACAAAACACTGGCCCTCACATGGCTATATCGATGGAAAAAATAAGAGTTATGGCTTGTGGAATAAGGGGAGGAAAAAATGAAAGCCCCCAAAAAATCGCCCTGTCCTTAAGGGGATAAATGAGGACAAGATTGTCCAATCTAAGAAATCTCACCACACTACACCTCATAATTCCATTATTGTAGTCAACAGTTGTCTTATTCCATATTTTATTACTTGAAATCGAAATGCCTTTTCACCTCAGCTTGTCTTTATTGAATCAAACTGCTGATTTATTCCTACCTGGAAGCTATAAGACATGCGATGACATGATGTAAGAAGATGAGATATGTAAAAGAAATATGGCTTACTTTCTCTTGACAAAATACATGGGCCAAAGATTAACAAACAATCTGTAGCGTCCGTCCTCGGATCTGGGCTGCAGTAGGGACAGCACCCCGAGAAACCCCGAGACCCTTAACCCCTATACAGGGATCTGGAATTGTAGCAAGGCCCAGGGGGTAGCTGTCTAGAAGCAGTGCGCCAGAGCAGGATGGTTGCCAATAGGGAAGAAGGCAGGGAACCAAAAACGTAGTCAGAAACCGGGCGAGCAGCGGAGGTTCAGAAACGGCAGGCAGTGGCAGAGTCGAGAGTCCAGGCCAAGGTCACAAAACGGGAGGGCGGTAACGGTACAAAAATGGCAGGCAGTAGCAGAGTCGAATATCCAGGCCAAGGTCACAAAGCGTGAGAATGGCAGAGGTACAAAATCATCAGGCAGGAGAGGGGTCAGAAATCCAGCCTGAGGTCAGAGTCAGACAACAGCAAATCACACAGTAGCACATAGGGGAACCAAGAATATATCCGGCGGCTTGCAAGACCAGTCCCAAAGTATTTAAGGGATCAGGTCATCCCTCACAGGCTCCCGGACTGATGATGTCATCAGGACTGCCCCCAGGACCAGGCCAGATGGCGATGCACCAACCCCTCCATGACCGACAGAGGAGCAGAGCCTGCATCCATCAGATGCCTGTGCAGGAGCCCCTTCTCTGTCGCCGCCATCACTCGGGGGTGAACCACGGCGCCTCCCAGTGGCCGAGGCAGGAACAGCAGACCCTGAGTCTGACGGCGATGTGACAGTCCGGCGCCTCCTAGTGGCCGAGACCGGGACATCAGGCCCCGATTCTGACGGCGACATGACAGTCCAGGCGCCTCCTAATGGCCAAGGACGGAACAGCAGGCCCCGACTCGGACGGCAACGTGACAGTACCCCCCTCTAAGAGGGTCCTTCGGACCCTCAAACCCTCATTTGTCAGGATGAAGGAGATGAAATCTCCTTATTAATGCTTTGGCATGGATGTTCCCTGCAGGGACCCAGGACCTTTCCTCCCCGCCGTAGCCCTTCCAGTGTACAAGATACTGTACGGAGCCCCTCACAAGGCGGGAATCAAGGATATCCTGGACTTCATACTCCAAGGTTCCCCCAACCAAAACAGGAGGAGGAGGGGACTGGACTGGGTGAATTGGGGAGTGATACAGCTTGAGGAGAGACTTGTGGAACACGTTGGGCAACTTAAATGACTGAGGAAGTTTTAAACGGAAGGCTACCGAGTTAATGACCTCTATAATTTCGTATGGGCCAATAAATCTGGGACCCAGTTTGGCAGACGGCACTTTAAGCTTGATGTTTTTGGTAGAGCGCCAAACCTTGTCTCCAACTCCTAGGTGCGGCACCTTAGATCGCGTCTGTTCGCAGCCGAAGCCTGTCTAACCTGGGCCCCTTTCAAGTTCGAGTTTACCTCAGACCAAATCGTTTTTAAGTGATGTATATTTTTCTCTACCCCAGGAAGCTCCGACATCCTGGCCGAGAATGAACCAAAGCGCGGATGCAGTCCATGGTTGCAGAAAAAGGGGGTAGTCTTAATGGAGTCCTGGTATCGATTATTTATGGCAAACCCAGCTAGTGGCAGATGTTCCACCCAATCGGACTGATGTTCTGACACATAATAGTGGAGGTATTGCTCCAGAGCCTGGTTGGTACGCTCGGTTTGACCATTGGTTTCGGGGTGGTAGGCAGAGGAGAATGACAACTCAATACCAATGCGTTTGCAGTACGCCCTCCAGAATTTTGAGATGAACTGGGTACCTCTGTCGGACACAATATTCACTGGAGCACCGTGAAGACGTACAACATGCACAATGAACAGTTTACTCAAGGTTTCGGAGTTAGGTAACCCAAACAGGGAGACAAAATCACACTGTTTGCTGAACCTGTCCACCACCACCCAGATACACATTTTCCCATCTGAGGGTGGCAGGTCCGTAATGAAGTCCATGGAGATGTGGGTCCATGGACTCTCAGGGGTGGGCAAGGACTGGAGCCAGCCGGCAGGGCGATTATGGGGGGACTTGACGCGGGCACAGACGTCACACGCTAAAACATAGTCTTTACAGTCCTTAACCACCGTCGGCCACCAAAAGTTCCTAGTTACCAGTCTGGTGGTATTATTGAGACCAGGATGGCCTGCCAGAACAGAGTCATGCAATTCTTTAAGAACTTGTAGGTGAAACGTAGCCAGGACGAACAATTTTTTCGGGGGCGTAGTGTCAGGAGCTTGTTCTGGGGACCTACGGATCTCTTCCACAAGGTCCAAAGGCACTGCTGACACAACGATCCCATTGGCCAATATCGGGACTGGTTCACAGTCCTCGGCTTGTGAGGGGCAAAAACTGCGAGAGAGGGCATCGGCCCTCACATTTTTAGTACCAGGGTGAAAGGTGATTAAAAAATCAAACCTAGAGAAGAACAAGGCCCACCTTGCCTGTCTAGGATTTAGTCTTTTAGCTGACTCCAGGTAGGTCAGGTTCTTGTGATCAGTAATTACAGTGATCTTATGTTTGGCACCTTCGAGGAAGTGGCGCCATTCCTCGAAGGCCCATTTGATTGCCAATAACTCTCGATTACCTATATCATAGTTTTTCTCAGTGGCAGAGAATTTGCGGGAAAAAAAAGCACATGGGCGAAGCTGAGTGAGGGATGCAGTGCCTTGCGATAGCATTGCTCCCACTCCGACTACAGAGGCATCTACTTCTACAATAAATGGGCGGTGTTATGAATGAGTCACCATAGGAGGCAAAAACAGAAATGCTAGCTAAGTCCAGAAAACCAGAGAAGTTGGCAGCTATCGGATTGCAGACCCCTGAACCTATCAACACAACTAGCAGTAGCCGTGGGGGGTTCCTACGATGCCCTAGACCCCTCGATCACAGCCGGAGGACTATATAGCCTAAAGACAGAAACTGAAATCTAAACTGCCCCAGAGCAGACCCCAAAGCAAAAGGCAGCCCCCAACATATAATGACGGTGAAGCAAGAAGAAATAACACTAACACAGACAGAAAGATAGACTGAGCAAAGAGGGGCCCAAGCTAACTAGATAGGAAAGGACAGGAAGGCTTCTGTCTGCAATCCATGAAAAACCCTATGAAAATAAGAGCCAACAAACTGACAGTGAAAAAAGGCCCTGAAGACGCTAGGCTTCAAAAAGGCTATGTCAGTACTCAGGAATATTCTGAAGACAGAGCAACCGGCAAAAGGAGATTCAGCTCACCCCAGCAGGGAATGGCAGAATCCAGAAAAGCAAGGCAAACAAAAACAAAACACAAATGCTAACAGGCAAAGCAGAAAACTTAGCTTTAGAGGAGCAGGAATCAGACTGGTCTCCTAGAAGTCCACAGAGAAATCACCCGCAGGGCAGAAGGGCGTCGGCAGCCTTATATCCAGTCCGTGACTCCACTCAGCCAGTCATCATCATTAGGCTCAGGTGTCTGATAATCAGGCTCATTACCTTCCTTTACCAGAATAGGGAGTTCACCAGACCTCAGTGACGAAGGGGAAAATGAACTCACAACAGTACCTCCCCCTTGAGGCGGGGTCACCGAACCCTCAACCACACCACCAGGGCGATCAGGGTGAGCCCGATGAAAGGCACTCACCAATCTTTTGGCATGAATATCAGAGGCAGAGACCCAGGAATTATCCTCCTGACCATAACCCTTCCACTTAACCAAATACTGGAGTCTCCGTCTAGCCAGACGGGAATCCAGTATTTTCTCTACCTCATATTCCATGTTATCTTCAACCAATACAGGGTCCGGAGGTGCCACCCCAGGAATAACTGGTTCAACAAACCTCTTCAACAAGGACTTATGGAACACATTATGGATCTTAAATGTGACAGGAAGAGCCAAACGAAAAGAGACCGGATTAATAATCTCCAAAATCTTGTAAGGTCCAATAAATCTAGGCTTAAACTTAGGAGAAGCCACCTTCATAGCAATATTTTTTGATGATAACCACACCATATCACCAATCTTAAACTGGGGACCAATGGTCCTATGTCGATTGGAAAACCGCTGCGCCTTTTCCTGGGAGAGAGATAACTTATCCACCGCTTGGTCCCAGATCTGGTGCATTCTCTCCACCACAGTGTCAACACCTGGGCAGGCAGAAGGCTCCACCTGCCCTGAAGAAAATCGAGGATGAAACCCAAAGTTACAAAAAAAAGGTGACATCAAAGTGGCAGAACTAGCTCTATTATTTAAAGCAAATTCGGCCAAGGGCAAAAATGAAACCCAATCATCCTGATCAGTGGAAAGAAAACATCTCAAATACGACTCCAAGGTCTGGTTTGTTCTCTCCGTCTGCCCATTGGTCTGAGGGTGAAAAGCAGAGGAGAAGGACAACTGAATTCCCAGCTTGGAACAGAAAGTCCTCCAAAATCTAGACACAAACTGAACTCCTCTGTCAGATACAATGTTCTCAGGAATCCCGTGCAAGCGAACCACCTGTTGCAAAAACAGGGGCACTAACTCAGAGGAAGACAGCAACTTAGGGAGTGGTACAAGATGAACCATCTTAGAGAATCTATCACAAATCACCCAAATAACAGTCATTCTTTGAGAGACCGGCATATCAGAGATGAAATCCATTGAAATATGGGTCCATGGCCTCCTGGGGACCGGCAAAGGCATCACCAACCCACTAGAGCGAGAACAAGATTTAGACCGGGAGCAAGTCCCACAGGACTGCACAAAATTCCTGACATCATGAGACAAGGTGGGCCACCAAAAAGAGCGACTCACCAGATCTCTAGTACCAAAAATACCTGGATGACCAGCCAATGCAGAGCAATGAACTTCAGACATCACTCTCTTCTTCCACTGGTCAGGAACATACTACTTTCCACTGGGACAATGCTCAGGTTTGTCCTCCTGGAACTCTTGCAGAGCAAGTCTCAAATCGGGCGAGATGGCAGAAAGAACTACCCCTTCGCCTAAGATGGTAGCAGGCTTGGTCACCACAGGAGAATCAGCAAAGAAGCTCCTAGAGAGGGCGTCTGCCTTGACATTCTTAGTTCCAGGAAGAAAGGAGACCACAAAATCAAAACGTGTAAAAAAACAAGGACCACCAAGCCTGTCTAGGGTTCAAGCGTTTAGCCGACTCTAGGTAAATCAAATTCTTGTGGTCAGTGAGGACCACAACTTGATGTTTAGCTCCCTCCAACCAATGTCTCCACTCCTCAAATGCCCATTTCATGGCCAACAGTTCCCGATTCCCCACATCATAGTTACGTTCAGATGGAGAGAACTTTCGGGAAAAGAAAGCACAGGGATTCATTTTAGATGTTACAGGATCCTTTTGGGACAAAACAGCTCCTGCACCAATCTCAGAAGCATCCACCTCTACCTGGAACGGGAGAGAGACATCAGGTTGCCGCAAAACCGGGGCGGAGGTAAATCTTCGCTTCAGCTCCTGAAAGGAAGCAACAGCCTCCGGAGACCAATTCAACACATCAGCACCCTTCTTAGTCAGATCAGTCAATGGCTTGGCAATACTAGAAAATTTTGCTATAAATTTCCGATAAAAATTAGCAAAACCCAAAAACTTCTGGAAGGCCCTCAAAGAAGTGGGCTGAACCCAATCATAAATGGCCTGTACCTTGGCCGGGTCCATTTCAATAGTTGACGGAGACAAAATAAATCCCAAAAGTGAAATCCTCTGTACTCCAAAAAGGCATTTCGATCCTTTGACATACAGGGAATTCTCCCTCAAGATCCGGAACACAGTCCGAATATGTTCCACATGAGAATCCCAATCCTTGGAGAAGATCAAAATATCATCCAGATAGATAATCAAAAATGTATCGACAAAGTCTCGGAAAATATCGTTCATGAAGCACTGGAAGACAGAAGGGGCATTAGTGAGCCCAAAAGGCATCACCAGGTACTCAAAATGTCCCTCCGGAGTATTAAACGCCATCTTCCATTCATCCCCCTGCTTAATGCAGATAAGATTATACGCCCCCCTGAGGTCAAGCTTGTAAACCAGCAAGCACCTCTAACTCTAGAGAATAGATCCGAAATCAGGGGTAACGGATACTGATATTTAATAGTAATTTTGTTGAGGGCACGATAATCAATACAAGGCCTTAAAGAACCATCCTTTTTGGCCACAAAAAAAAAACAGGCACCTAAGGGTGAAGAGGATGGTCTAATATGACCCTTCTCCAACGCCTCCTTAATATAGGATCGCATAGCCTCGTGCTCGGGTACAGATAAATTGAAGAGCTGACCCTTGGGAAATTTACACCCCGGGCTCAGTTCAATTGCACAGTCATAACTCCTATGAGGAGGCAAAGATGCAGACTCATTCTCACTAACTACATCATAAAAGTCCGCCAAATAGTCAGGAACATCATGCGACTGAGGAGAGGTGGAAAAAACCGGAGCCTCACTAAAGGCACACCGACAACCCCAACTCACCACAGACACAGATTTCCAATCCAAAACTGGATTATGAATTTGCAACCAGGGAAACCCCAGAACAATGGCATCATGCAGACCATGCAACACCAAAAATCTGCAATTTTCTTGATGGTCTGGGGCGACCCATGACCACCTGGGTCCAAAACCGAGGTTTATTTTTCGCCAAAGGAGTAGCATCAATCCCCCTCAAAGAGATAGGCGTCTGCAGAGGTGTCATCGGAAATCCACAACGTTTAGCAAAATCCAAGTCCATTAGGTTTAGCGCTGCTCCTGAATCCACAAAAGCCTTGGCGGAAAATGTGGACAGGGAGCAGATCTGAGTAATTGCCAGAAGAAACTTAGGTTGAACACCACCAACAGAAAACGTGTGTGCAAAGCGTTTCTCTCGTTTAGGACAAACAGAAATAATATGCGAGGCATCTCCACAGAAAAAACACAGCTTATTACGCCTTCTGAACTCCTGACGTTGCGCCCTAGACAAAACTCTATCACATTGCATAGGTTCAGACGTCTGTTCAACCGGTGGCAACACCTCTCGTGCAATCCTGCGTTCACGTAAACGCTGACCAACCTGAATGGCTAATGACATAGAATCATCCAGACCAGAGGGAACAGGAAATCCCACCATAGTATCTTTTACGGCTTCTGACAAACCCTTCCGAAAGAGAGCAGCCAAGGCATTATCATTCCAGGTAGTAAGGACCGCCCACTTTTGGAACTTTTGACAGTACAACTCTGCAGAATCTCAACCCTGGTTCAATGCCAACAGGGTCTTTTCAGCCTGATCAATAGCATTAGGTTCGTCATACAACAGCCCCAAGGCTTGAAAGAATGCGTTCACATTAGTCAGAATAGGATCATCTGGTTTCAAAGAATCCCCAATCCTGGGGATCGCCACGCAGCAAAGAGATGACAATTTTAACCTGCTGCGCGGAGCTCCCTGACGAGTTAGGCTTCAAGGCAAAAAATAATTTACAATTATTTTTGAAACTCAAAAATTTAGATCGATCCCCAAAAAATACATCAGGTGTAGGGATCTTTGGTTCAACAGCATGCGAACGAGCAAGGTAGGCGGAAATTCCCCGCACTTCCGCAGCGAGCTACTCCACATGATCAGACAATTGCTTTATCTCCATTGAGAGAAGAAAAAAAATTCCCCCTACGGCCTCAGAGATATAGAGGAAAGAATATACACACTTTTTTTTTTTTTTTTTTTTTTTAACACAATTCTTTCCTGCTATTGAGTACCCTAGGATCTGCGGTATGGCGGGTGATTCTGTTATGAATGAGTCACCGTAGGAGGCAAAAACAGAAATGCTATCTAAGTCCAGAAAACCAGAGAAGTTGGCAGCTATCGGATTGCAGACCCCTGAACCTATCAACACAACTAGCAGTAGCCGTGGGGGGTTCCTACGATGCCCTAGACCCCTCGATCACAGCCGGAGGACTATATAGCCTAAAGACAGAAACTGAAATCTAAACTGCCCCAGAGCAGACCCCAAAGCAAAAGGCAGCCCCCAACATATAATGATGGTGAAGCAAGAAGAAAGAACACTAACACAGACAGAAAGATAGACTGAGCAAAGAGGGGCCCAAGCTAACTAGATAGGAAAGGACAGGAAGGCTGCTGTCTGCAATCCATGAAAAACACTATGAAAATAAGAGCCAACAGACTGACAGTGAAAAAGGCCCTGAAGACGCTAGGCTTCAAAAAGGCTATGTCAGTACTCAGGAATATTCTGAAGACAGAGCAACCGGCAAAAGGAGATTCAGCTCACCCCAGCAGGGAATGGCAGAATCCAGAAAAGCAAGGCAAACAAAAACAAAACACAAATGCTAACAGGCAAAGCAGAAAACTTAGCTTTAGAGGAGCAGGAATCAGACTGGTCTCCTAGAAGTCCACAGAGAAATCACCCGCAGGGCAGAAGGGCGTCGGCAGCCTTATATCCAGTCCGTGACTCCACTCAGCCAGTCATCATCATTAGGCTCAGGTGTCTGATAATCAGGCTCATTACCTTCCTTAACCAGAATAGGGAGTTCACCAGACCTCAGTGACGAAGGGGAAAATGAACTCACAACAGGGCGGTCCAGATCAGGCTGAACCAAAACCGGGTTGGCCACAAAGCACTCCTTTAGCGTAGAAAATGCCTGAATTGCCTCAGGGTTCCAATTGGCCACGTCTGCCCCTTTCCGGGTCAAATCCGTGAGTGGTTTGGCAATTTCTGAGAAACCTCTGATGAACGTGCGGTAGTAATTAGCAAACCCTAAAAATCGCTGCAGCGCTTTTAGTGATTTGGGTTGCACCCAAGCTTTAATAGGTTGGATCTTGGCAGGATCCATGCGGAACCCTTTGCCTGAGACCATGTACCCTAAAAACTGTACCTCCTCAGCAAAAACAACACATTTCTCCAGTTTAGCAAACAAGGAGTGTTCTCGCAGTCTCTGCAGCACAGAACAGACGTGTTGAGCGTGTGTCACAGGGTCAGCAGAGTAAATCAAAATGTCATCTAAATACAGGATGACATACACCCCACAAATGTCTCTGAAAATATCATTAACAAAGTTCTGAAACACGGCAGGTGCGTTACTGAGTCCGAACGGCATTACAAGGTACTCAAAGTGGCCAAAGGGTGTATTAAACGCGGTTTTCCACTCATCCCCATCTCTTATACGTTCCAGATTATATGCCTCCCCGGAGGTCAAGTTTAGTAAACCAACGGGCTCCCATTACCTGATTAAAAAGATCAGGGATGAGTGGAAGCGGATACTGGTTCTTTACAGTGATTGCGTTTAATTCCTGGTAATCAATGCAGGGTCTGAGACCACCATCTTTCTTCTCTACAAAGAAGAACCCGGCCCCAACTGGTGAAATGGATGGTCTAATAAACCATTTTTTTAAGCTGTCTGCTATATTGTCATTCATGGCCTGACGCTCTGGACCGGAGAGATTAAATATTCTCCCTTTTGGGAGACGGGCATCCGGAATTAGGTCTATAGGGCAATCATACTCTCTGTGAGGGGGTAGCTTCTCAGATCCTACAATAGAAAAGACATCCTCATAGTCTCTGAAAGCAAACGGTTTGAGGGGGTTTTTAACCTTAACTTGGTTTACTGCTAATGATATGCAGTTATCCTGACACTGTGAACCCCAGCGTACTGCATCACCCAGGTGCCAGTCAATGACAGGATTATGCTGGCGTAACCACGGCATCCCCAAAATAACTGCAGAAGATAAATTATCCATCACAAAAAATGACATAAGCTCGGTATGTAATGCTCCCACAGACATAGCAATTTTGGTAGTAACAAATTTAACCCCCTCCTGAATAATGTGCCATTAATAGCCGTGGTTTTAATAGGGGCATTAAGTCTTAGTAGCAGTACACCAAGATTCCTAGCAGCCAAAGAATCCATAAAATTTTCTTCAGATCCACAATCCACATAAGCTTTTAAACACATAGATTTCTGACCAAATGAAAGAGAGATAGGTAATAAAACTTTAGCCGCATCTGCGGGCAGTACCTGAGCCCCTGGACAACCATGGCCAGAGCTGCCCAGGGGCCGATGTCCCAGGAGTATGTATCTCTGATGTTCAGCTTTCTCCCTGAAGTCTCCAGACTGCAGCATGCTTGTGCAGGAAGATGAGAGTGATCCTCCAGGCTGTGCACTGAAGCAAGTAACAGGTGTTCAGGTGAAAAATCAGCTCAGGCAGGAGAAGGGGAAAAAAAAAAGTTCAGGGAGTCTGCTTTTGTATATGTTGGATATATAAACAAGAAGCAGTTTTTCTGGCTGGATATAATGTAGCGTCCATCCATGGATCTGGGCTGCAATAGGGACAGCACCCCGAGAAACCCCGAGACCCTTAACCCCTATATAGGGATCTGGAATTGTAGCAAGGCCCAGGGGGTGGCTGTCTAGAAGCAGTGCGCCAGAGCAGCACGGTCGCCAATAGGGAAGACGGCAGGGAACCAAAACGTAGTGAGAAGATGCAGTAATACATGAGAATGATTCATTTGGCATTTAAAATGGATTTGAATGTTTCATCGCGCTCACATTTCAAGTATTAACTATGCTTTGTCAAGGTTTTACCTTTCAGAAAACTCCAGATTGTCATTACTAACATGGCTAGCCATAAACTATAACTATGTAAAAGTTAAAATTAAAAAAAAATAAACACTTTATATGCATATATAAAGATAATACCTATATGAAGTTAATAAATAGAATGTGCTAAAATGTTCACTGCAGTTCAAATCACATTGGGTAGGAAAAAATAGCAAAGACGTAGATAGAATTGTAATATATGAGCCTGAGCAAAACTATATTAACTAAAACGAGACTGTCATATGTAGCAAAAACGAGCACCCGAGGAAGCCCACCATGTGAAACGCGTGTTGGGGCTGTGGCACACACGGTTCATCACCTTCTCTCTACCACATGGGTAAGCACTAGTCATTCACTGCAATATGAACGGCACTTTATACCTATGAAATGTAGATGCATATTTGTTATGTTACATACCACCTTCTCATATGGTACTCCCGTATTTCTGGTTGTTACCGAAAGCTATCTCTTTGAGGTACATGTGCTAACTTATTTATGCTCTGTGCTACAATTTTTTGATATGAAATATTTTGTAGATACGTGTTGCTAGGTCTTTTCCCCTTCTATACCCATCTTGTATTGTGTTTATGGGTTATTTACACCCCCTTACCTTGTATGTGAGAAGTCAATGAAAATCTTTATATATCAGTGATATTCCTGTGTCTCATCTCACTTCATGTCTTAGAGCAGATTGCTCCATTGTTTTTGTAGGACTCCATTATGTAGGGAGTTGCCCTATTTTTGAATACTGGTTCCGGTTTGGAACTATACATGTATATGTGTATCCGACATGTTAGCTTTTGTTAATTATATGAAGCAATATTTCGGAGAAATTTCTGTAGCTGTTGCTGAAGCATTGCTTGGATACAATTTTATACACTTATGTTAAAAACAGGACTAACCATGTACCCAATTTTTCTCTCTAGCTATAAAAAGGAGTGTTTGCATTCATTGACAGTAAATTAAAATCTTGAAAATAGTAAGGAAAGGAAACACAATAGTTATGCTGTAAAAAATTGTAGAACTTCAAATTTCAGTTCAGAAACACACAATCTATCAAGATATATAAAGAATTAATCCGATTGGTATAACAAGAAAAAAAATCAAAACGCCAGAATTACATTTTTTGGGTCGCTGCAATATTGCAATAAAGTGCAATAACAGGTGATCAAATCATCATATCTATCCCAAAATGGTATCAATAAAAATGTCAGCTTGGCGTGCAAAAAATAAGCCCAGACCCACATCCCAAAAAATGTAGATGTAGGGTTTTGGAAAATGATGCCATGGATATTTTTTCACCACTTAAATAAAAAAGAACCTATACATGTTTGGTACCTACGAAATCAAAATGACCTGGAGATTCATATTGGCAGGTCAGTTTTAGCATTTAGTGAACATGGTAAGAAAAAAAACAAAAAACAATTGTGGAATTGCACTTTTTCAGCAATTTCACCACACTTAGAATTTTTTCCCTGTTTACCAGTACACAATATAGTAAAAGTAAAACTCATACCACAAAATACAAGCCCTCACATGGTCATATTGAAGGAAAAAATAAAAAAGTTATGGCTCTGGGAAGGGGGGCAAAAAAAGGAAACGCAAAAACGGAACTACCCCTGGTCATTAAGGGGTTAAGGGTTTTCCTGTTTTGATCGTCTTTAGAAAACATGAAATCAAATAATTATCTTATTCTGCCTATAGTATATACTTCCTTATTTGAATGAAGTTGACACCGTCCCATAGATACAGCCGATGGATTAGTCCTGTTAAATGCATCTATGATGAGTAGGAATTAACATGGTGTCACACTAGGCTACATGCAGCTGCCAACAACCTGCGCATACCCGGCCAGCACTCTGAAAAATGTTCTTTATAAAGATATGCAGGTCGAAACATTGAGGCTGTGTGCCCACGTTTCATTTTTGTAAGCGTTTCCGCAGCGTTTGAGCCAGATCATACGCTGCAGAAATGCTTAAAATAAGCTTCCCATTAAATTTAATGCATTTTTGGCTTTTTGTGCCAATGCATGCTTCTTTAAACGCTCAGAAAACGCTTAGCGGCTAAAAACGCAGCATGCTCATTAATTTCTGCATTGCTCCATGTTTTTAGCCATTTCCAATGTAACCAGAAACCGCGCAGAAAAAAACGCATCAAAAACGCGAGGTTTTTGTGCAAAAATCGCACAAAAAAGCGCAGAAATAAAACGTGCGGTTTCTGGGAAAGAGTCCGGTTTTCTGAGCGTTTAAAAATGCTAACAAGGGCACATAGCCTGAAAGTTAGCTGTTCCTTATCCTTGATTCCAGATCTGATAATAAATCTAATTTTTCTCCAAGCAGGAAAAATCTCTCTCATTTGTGTCAGTGCTCAGGGTTTCTATAAATTTAACATGGTATCAGTTATGAGACCTCTATCTGGAATTTAGTTAACATCAATGTTGTATTACATATAAATGTGATGGGTTAGCATATATCCATCATGTTCAGTTATCTTATGAATGTTTTACAGAGGACTCATTTTGTAATGTTCCACCCATAAAAAACTTCGTCGTCAGTTTTGTCTTCGAAATAGAAAATAGTTGTCACGATACATTTTTGGATCTGTCAGATTCTGGATTCTCTGATATAAACATTTTTTCCTTTCAGGCCATCGGGGGTTAAAATCAATTTTTGCCACTGGTGTTACTACATGTTTAGTCGGCTAGTGGAGACCACTCCCGCCTTCCTATATAAGGTCATCTCGTACACCAGTTGACTGTTGGTAATAGCAGGTCCTTTGCAAACCAACCTTTGAGAAGAGAGGAGCTATGGTGTTTCTGCTGAAAGCTGAGTTCGGGTGCCTTACTCTGCTGCCTCGGAGCATTGGCAGCAGAGAAAAGCTAAGTTGTTTGTTTTTCCCTGTCTGTTTATTGTTTTGCCTTGTGTTGTATTAGTGCAGCGGTGGGACCAGTGTTCGCACTTACCAATTCCCTACTGAGGGATAGGTGCAGGGTGAGTGAGGGCTGAGGTATCCTGGTCGGCGACGGTTTGAAAGAAGCCTTACTTATAGGGACGTCAGGCTAGTTCAGGGACACAGCCTCAGGAGAGCACAGGAGGTGTCCCTTTCCCAGTTCCCTATTGCAGGGCCCACCGTTGTAATTGTGTCCCCAGTGTCCCCTTGTTTGTCTTTGCTGTTTTAGTGACCGACCAATCTTCGGGTCGCACACACAGGGCCAAGTCACAGCGTGACAATAGTGCTCAAGAATGTCGATCTAATAATCATACATTTCAAAGCAGTTTTTTACCTAAGTTTTAGACATTCTTACATTTTTTTTTGTTTCAATACCTGTGAGTATGCAAATACTGTACTACGTGGTCCAGATGCACTGGAAATAGAAATTCTGGCATCTATTCTATCAGACGATCACAAGATTTTCTAAATCCAGCTGCCACTTAGTATTGAAATGCAGAAATAAGCTGTTCCTTAGAAGAGGATGTGATTTATCCTTTCAAGCATTTCAATGACTGAACTGTTTTCCGGGACAGCAATAAAAATCCCTTTGAGATTTTAATTTTAAATGTTCTATACAAATTAACTTACAAGTCAATTCATTGTAAAATTAAGAGATACATTCATGGGGGCCATAAGGATATTATTTAAATAAACCATTCATTATTTTGCTAAAACATGAAAATCATTAAATCAGTACAGTAAATAAGAGGTCAATATAAGTCAGATCGTTTGTTAACTGGAGCAGAGATATGCCAAATATGGATTGATCTTTACTTTCCGGCTTAAAGAGGATCTGTCACCAGGTGACAAGTGCTCCCTCAGTTTTCACCTGAGTATTGTTTTTTTTCCTGAAACCCCAAGTAGTCGTTGTTCAAAAGATAAAAATAACAATAGTTTTATTTCTATAGCGCCGACATATTCGGCAGCAATGAAGCAAGCCACAGAATGGCAATTTTCAGGTTTAGGTATGAAGGAGACAGAATAAGTTCAGTTTTGGAAATATACAATTTTAGATACAGGGAAGACATGATGTAAGAGACAGTGGAGAGAAAATGACTGTGATTTTGCAGTAATACGGATGTAATGTCAGGAGAAGATGTGTAAAATTAGGTGTCATCAGAATACAGATGATACCAAAAACCAAATCTGCTGATGTTTTGTCCAAAAGGGAAGGTGTATAGAGAAAAGGGAAAGGGACCCGGACTGAGCCTAGGAACCTCAACAATAAGGGGATGAGGAGGGGGACAAGAGCCAGCAAAAGATACACTGAAGAAGCAGATAGAGAGGTAGAAGGAGAACCAAGATAAAGTAGTATCCACAGTGTAAAAAGCTGCGTAAAGATCAGGGAGAATTAGGAAGGAGTAGTGGCCATTAGATCTCGCTGTTAGCAGATCATAAGAGACTTTAGCATGGGCAGTTTATGTATAGCATAAAGAGCAGAAACCAGATTGTAAAGGGTCACTCAGCTGCTTCACAAAGTAGACACAGGAACGGTTCTTGCACTAGATCACCTACTGGTTTATTATGGACAGCACAAACCTTAGCAGAGTTTAGCAAAAAACAGAGCCTTTCTGGCATAACAATAAAACAAAACAAAGATAAAGTCCATCAGAGTCCTCTCCCTGCAGGCTTCACTGCAGGTACCACACACAGCGTCCTTAGCTCCTCCTGGAGACACATGGGAGTTCCAACTCTCCCAAGACACCACCACCAACTGTTTCTCAAGTCCAAGTATTTAGCCATGTGCTAATCACATGATCATGACATCACTGCAGATCCTGTTGGTACACATGCTGGTGTCAGCCCTGCAGGAGGGGATACGGTGAGCACCCTTCCGCCCACTCTATGGGTGCTCACATAAAACCAGCCCATTGTAAGTTTAAATTAAGTCTCTCAGCATGCAGCATGCTGGAGGCAAAAATATTCTGGTTCTACATCACTGACCACAGTATGTGCAGTGACACGTATCTCCCTTCATACACTGTGCCAGTGACTCTGTCACAGTAGACGAAGCTTTCCATGAGTTTAGAGATGAAGGTGAGACAAGAGACAGGTATATAGTTACCATAATAATGCTAACTAAAGATGATTTTTTAGTGATGGGGTTATGGCTGCATGATTAAAGGAGGAGGGAAAGATGCCAGACAATGGAGCGATGTTAGTTATTTTAGTTAGGTGAGTAGTGACAGCAGAGAAAGAGACTATAATAGTCTAAGATAATGTGAGGGAAAAGGGTCCCTGGTGCCTCAATCCAGTGACTTTTTGTTATGTGGTCTCTTTCCCTCTCTATTGACCAAGCTCGATTTGACTCCAAATGCTGGTGGTTCTTTTTTCTTTCTTTCCTCTTTTTTCATTTCCTTCCTGTCAGGTGTTTTCCATTTTCTCTTTTGGCTCTGTTCTATCACATTTTTGGATGGGCTTTACACAATCACTAGGAATGAGCGAGCACTAAAACGCATGCTCATTTCGAGTAACGTGAATAATGGGAGTCAATTAGAAAGCCAAGCTATTTTTGTGGCAGATTCTACAAAGAGGTCTGGGGGCAGTGAAAATGTTCAAATGGATATGAAAAGTGCTGATTGGAAGGAGAACAGCATGGGAAAGACCCCTAGAAGCAGCTCTGACTCCCAGATCGCTGGTGAGAACAATGGAGTCACACTTTTACTCCACTTTAAGGGATGATGAGAAAACATTTCAAACCGAAGAGAAATTTCATTTTACAGGAAAAAAATGTTAACTAACATTTTTCCCTGTATAATTACTTGCATATACTGTAAGGCAACATTATAAAGGGATTTTAAGACAAATATAATTTAAGTAAACCAAGACTGATATTTTCTTATTAAAAAATAGGAAATTTCAGTTGAATTTACGAAGGAAGCAAGAACTGTCAAAAATAAGGGAGGGCCTCATACACATTATGCTCAAATTGTCATGTATTGGTACTCCTAGACTCATAAAGGCTTTGCACTTTTGAGGGTTATATACCAAGTAAATGTACTCCAGTCCACAGCATAGTCTTTGGGTGATCAATATAATACCGATAAGGGTAAGTGCACGCATTGAGTAAAATTTCTGCACCATTTTTGTATCTTTTGGCATAAAAAAATGTGCATTTTTTGTGCGTTCTTGCCGCCTTTTTGCCTGCGCTTTTGATTGACTGGAGTAAAGACAGTGGTGAAAAATGCAGGGCAAAAACGCAGAGAATTGACATACAGCAGATTATTTTCTGCATCAAATCTGCAAGTCAAAAATACTTAATGTGTGCATGATATATCAGGTTTCTCAATCACTTTGCTGACATCAGGTTTTGTTTCAGGCTTTGTAATACGCGCAAAAAAATGACAAAAACACACCAAATCAGCAACATGTGCACATAGCCTAAATATTTGAAGACCTTGAGGCTTTTATACCAGTGGAATGGACTTCAGATCATGGGATAGTCTATGAGTGAGCAATATAATACCAATAAATTTTGAACAAGCTTTTTGAGGCTTTTACAGCAATGAAATGTACCCAAGAAGATGTAATTCCCTATGGGTGAGCAATATAATAATAGCAATACATTTTGGACAAGTTTTTTAAGGGTGATATACCAATGAAATAAACTCCTGACCATGGAATAGTCTATGGGTAAGGCATATGATATCGATATATAACCCTCAGAAAACTTTAGCAACGAAATGTACCCAAAAAGATATACTCTATGGGTAAGCAAAAAGATACCAATACATTTTGAACAAGTTATTTTAGGGTTATATAGTAAATACCAACAAAATGTAATCCACACCATGGAATAAACTATGGGTAAGCAATATAATAATGATAACATTTTGAAAATGTTTTTGGAGGGTTCTATACCAACAAAATGTACCCAAGAACACGTAATACAATATGGCTGAGAAATGTAACCCACCTAAATTTTTTAACATTTTTTTTTGTCTTACATATCACATAAATGTACCCCAGAACACGAAATAGTGTAAGGGCAAGAAATGTGAAGTAACAAGCAAAATTATTAAGCACTTTTTTTTACTGTTATACAGTATACCACAAAAATATCACATAAAGGCCGGGATCACACTTCTGCGTGTGACCTGAGAAACTCACACGAGTCTCTCACATCAACACCTGGCACTGCCGCCTTCACTCAGGGCTGAATCTGCCGCTGCATGTATTTCTATGCAGCTGTAATAATACATCCGGGGGTAAACACATCAGCACATTTCATACTCACTGAGCTGTCTCCTACTTCTTCCCTGATGCGTCCCACATTCTTCCTGGAGTTCAAAGGACTGGAGGCAGAGCCCAGGATAACTTAAAACAATAAAGATATATTCTCTTCAGGACACAGCACATCCAATACACCTTTAGCACACTTGATACGGTACCAGCAATACATTTTCTTCAGCTTTCCCTAGCTTCTTCTGCTTCACTGGAATAGGTCACAAAGTTAAAATGGGAAGAGGAGCCCAGTGAAAATGACACTTCAACCTATCTCTCTGGAACCGCCTTCAGCCCAGACATGGAAATAATCATCAACTAGGTCGTCCACCCCTTTTGGTTATCCTGCCTGTGCACTCGCTGTTGGCCAACTCTTCTACTTCTTCAGCACGCAGACTTCTGCTGTCACTTCATCAGTAACTTCTTCACTGACTTCTTCATTACGTTGCTGCAGACACCATTCACTTTACTCTTCTTTGCTCAATTCCCCCCACTGTCTACTACAGATGTCTGGGGATTCCATTTCACACGTTGTGTGGCAGCTTTGCAGCTCAGGAACAAGACCATCTAAGCAACACCAGGGGTCTACCCCTGACAGACTATAACCAGGAAATCTCTCGCTAGCTCATTCCCAGCCACCACTCCTACAATTTAACCTCTAAAGTGCCCTAAAACTATGCTTTCATATGCAGTGTACTCAGTGCCCCCATCTAGTGGCCTTTTCCCTAACTGCACTGTCCTTAACTTACATACAATACAATACTATATGGCAATAAACACATATATACAGCTTACACATCGTAAATATGATGCATTGAAATATGGTAATCATATACAGGTAACTAGTAGCAACAACATTTACAGGGCTAGGCCTTGACCCTCTCACACAACTGCAGATCTGGTCCTGAGTGCCGGCAGCAGTGCCAGGTGTTGATGCGAGAGACTCGTGTGAGTTTCTCGCATCACACAGAGTAGTGTGATCCCAGCCAAAGCATGTAATACTGAATTGATGAGTAATCTAATCCTGAACTATTTTTCTATGCTGTTGTACATTTTACATACCAATGTAAAGCAACAATAAACATGTTAAACTGAATGGATGAGTCACCTCTCCATTGCCAATGACTTATTTGTGAAAATTGTTGACATCAGTGATCTCATTTGCTTTTATGGATTATGTGGCTTTACAAGGGGAATTCAGGGCTATAATTTTTAATTTGTGTAACCACAGTTTAATTACAATTTGTTTTATTTGGAAGAACTGATAACTAAATGGCATTAGTTTATATATTTGTGAACTTTTGTATTTCATCCATGCAACTTATACATATATCAGGTCACATTAGACGATATCACTTTATGTTATAAATTTGACTATGCGGTGCCCTTTGTATAAAGACAGCTTAAAGTACCATGTGGTCAGTCAGCCAGACAGATTAGTAAGTGTTGGAAAGTATTAAGCAATGTGTTGTAAGTCAAGGTGCAGCTATCCAAAATTAGTAGTATTGACAAGGATCTATTGGAATTACTATTGGGTCACCTGAAAGAAGCAGTCTGTTAATAGAGGTAGTCCTGAATATTGCATATGGTTGTCAGAAACTTTCAGGTTATAGTTTTTTGTAAGCAGGTAAATATAAACTGCCCTGGTTTAAGAGAGCGATCTGAGACATTGACAAATCCATATCACTAAGCCCTGTGAGAGACAGAATCTTAAAAAAAAATCATGAATATCACATTGTAGGATTTTTACATAATGAAATTGCATTTTATTACATTAAATAAGTAGAATAGAAAAACAGGATTTAATATTTGGTCCAGAAACCTTTATTTGAAATTACAGAGGTCAGACGATTATTGTAGTTCTTAACTAAGTTTGCACACACTGCAGCAGGGATTTGGACCCATTCCTCCACCCGAATTTTCTCCAGATCTTTCAGGTTTCGGAGATGTCACTGGGCAACATCGAGTTTCAGCTCCCTCCAAAGATTATTTTATTGAGTTCACGTCTGGAGACTGGCTAGGCCCCTCCAGGACATTGAAATGCTTCATACATAGCCTCTCCTTTTCCCTGACTGTGGGTCTCAGGTCATTATCAAGCTAGCAGACCCAGCCATGGGCCATCTTCAATGCTCTTACTAAGGAGGTTGATGGCCAAAATCTCGCGATACATGACCCCATCCATCCTCCCTTTAACCCCTTCATCCCCAAGGGTGGTTTGCACATTCATGACAGGGCCAATTTTTACAATTCTGACCACTGTACCTTTATGAGGTCATAACTCTGGAACGCTTCCATGGATCCCGGTGATTCTGACACTGTTTTCTCGTGACATATTGTACTTCATGGTAGTGATAAAATTTCATTCAAATAACTTGCGTTTATTTGTGAGAAAAACGGAAATTTGGCGAAAATTTTGTAAAATTTCGCAATTTTCCAAATTTGAATTTTTATGCCCTTAAATCACAGAGATATAGCACACAAAAAACTTGATAACTAACATTTCCCACATGTTTACTTTACATCAGCACAATTTTGGAACCAAAATTTTTTTTTGTTAGGAAGTTATAAGGGTTAAAAGTTGACCAGCGATTTCTCATTTTTACAACACCATTTTATTTTTACGGACCACATCACATTTGAAGCCACTTTGCAGGGTCTATATGATAGAAAATACCCAAAAGTGGCACCATTCTAAAAACTGCACCCCTTAAGGTGCTCAAAACCACATTCAAGAAGTTTATTAACCCTTTAGGTGCGTCACAGGAATTTTTTTGAATATTTAAAAAAAAATGAACATCTAACTTTTTTTCACAAAAAAAATACTTCAGGTTCAATTTTTTTTATTTTACCAAGGGTAACAGGAGAAATTGGACTGCAAAAGTTATTGTGCAATTTGTCCTGAGTAAGCTGATACCTGATATGTGGGGGGGAACGACTGTTTTGGCGCATGGCAGAGCTCAGAATGGAAGGAGCGCCGTTTGTTTCAATGCAAAATTGGCTGGAATTCAGATCGGACGCCATGTCACGTTTGGAGAGTCCCTAATGTACCTAAACAGTGGAAACCCCCTACAAGTGACCCCATTTTGGAAACTAGACCCCCCAAGGAACTTATCTAGATATGTGGTGAGAACTTTGAACCCACAAGGGCTTTACAGAAGTTTATAACATACAGCTGTACAATTAAAAAATCATATTTTTTCCACAAAAATGATCTTTTCACCCACAATTTTTATTTTTCCAAGGGTAACAGGACCCTAAAAGTTATTGTGCAATTTGTCCTGAGTATGCTGATACCCCACATGTGGGGGTAAACCACTATTTGGGCGCATGGCAGAGCTCGGAAGGGAAGCAGCGCCATTTGACGTTTTTGGCTGGAATTGAGATCGGACACCATGTCGCGATTGGAAAACCCCTGATGTACCTAAACAGTGAAAAACCCCCACAAATGACACCATTTTGTAAACTAGACCCCCCAAGGAACTTATCTAGATGTGTGGTGAGCACTTTGAACCCCCCAGTGCTTCACAGAAGTTTATAACACCCGGGCGTGAAAATAAAAAATTTGTATTTTTTCCACAAACATGATCATTTAGTCACCATTTTTTTTATTTTCCCAAGGTTACCAGGAGAAATTGGACCCCAAAAGTTGTTGTCCAATTTGTCCTGAGTATGCTGATACCCCATATGTGGGAGAAAACTACTGTATGGGCACACGTCGGGGCTCGGAAGGGACGTAGTGACGTTTTGGAATGCAGACTTTGATGGAATGGTCTACGGGTGTCATGTTGCCTTTGGAGAGCCCCTAATGTACCTAAACAGTGGAAACCCCCCACAAATGACCCCATTTTGAAAACTAGACCCCCTAAGGAACTTATTTAGATGTGAGGTGAACACTTTGAACCCCCAAGGGCTTCACAGAAGTTTATAATGCCAGGGCATGAAAATAAAAAAATCGTATTTTTTCCACAAACATGATCAATTAGTCCCCAATTTTTTTATTTTCCCAAGGGTAACAGGAGAAATTGGACCCCAAAAGTTGTTGTCCAATTTGTTATGAGTACGCTGACACCCCATATGTGGGAGAAAACTACTGTATGGACACACGTCGGGGCTCAGAAGGGAAGTAGTGACGTTTTGGAATGCAGACTTTGATGGAATGGTCTGCGGGTGTCATGTGCGTTTGGAGAGCCCCTGATGTACTTAAACTATTGAAACTCCCCACAAGTGACCCCATTTTGGACACTAGACCCCCCACGGAACTTATCTAGATGTGTGGTGAGCACTTTGAACCCCCAAGTGCTTCACAGAAGTTTATAACGCTCGGACGTGAAAATAAAAAAAACATTTTTTTCCACAAAAATGATATTTTTGCCCCCAATTTTTTATTTTCCTAAGGGTAACAGGAGAAATTGGACCCCAAAAATTGTTTTGCAATTTGTCCTGAGTAGGCTGATACCCTACATGTGGAGGTAAAACACTGTTTGGGCGCATGGCAGAGCTTGGAAGGGAAGGAGCACCATTTGATTTTTTCAACTCAGAATTGGCTGGAATTGAGATCAGACGCCATGTTGCATTTGGAGAGCCCCTGATGTGCCCAAACAGTGGAAAGCCCCAATTCTAACTCCAACCCGAATCCCAACACACCCCTAGCCCTAACCCTAACCCTAGCCCTGGACCTAACCCTAGCCCTAACCCTAACCCTAATGCAAAAATGGAAATAAATACATTTTTTTTATTTTATTTTTCCCTAACTAAGCGGGTGATAACGGGGGGTTTGATTTACTATTTATGGCGGTTTTTATGTTTGGCAGCTGTCGCACGCTAAAAGACATTTTTTATTGTAAAAATAGTTTTTGCATCACCACATATTGAGAGCTCTAATTTTTCCGTATTTTGACCCACCGAGTCATGTGAGGTCTTATTTTTTGCGGGACGAGTTGACGTTTTTATTGGTACCATTTTCGGGCATGTGACATTTTTTGATCGCTTTTTATTTCGATTTTTGGGATGCAGAATGAACAAAAACCAGCGTTTCATGAATTTCTTTTGGGGGGGTGCGTTTACACCGTTCCGCTTGCGGTTAAATTGATAAAGCGGTTTTATTCTTCGGGTCAGTACGGTTACAGCGATACCTCATTTAGGTCTTTTTTTATGTTTTGTCGGTTTTTTGCAATGAAAACTATTTTATATAAAAAATAATTATTTTTGCATCGCTTTATTCTGCGAGCTATAACTTTTTTATTTTTTTGCTGATGATGCTGTATGGCAGCTCGTTTTTTGCGGGACAAGATGACGTTTTCAGTGGTACCATGGATATTTATATGCGTCTTTTTGATCGCGCGTTATTGCATTTTATGTTCGGCAGTATGATAATAAATCATTATTTTTTGCTTCATTTTTTATTTTTTAAGGGGTTCACTAAAGGGGTTAACTAATGGGACAGTTTTATAGGGCGGGTCGTTACGGACGCGGCGATACCTAATATGTGTACTTTTATTGTTTTGGTTTTTTTACAAAAAACGGATTTATTGGAGGAATATATATTTTTTTTTCTAATTTATTTGGCGATTTTTTTAAAATTATTTTAACACTTTTTTTTTTTTTTTTACTTTATTACATAGTCCCAGGTGGGACATCACTGTCCTGTGACAGATCGCTGATCTGTCACATCACAGATCACTGTGACAGACCAGCGATCTGTCGCAGGCAGTGCAGAAGGCTTCCTCATGCCTGCGCTTTGCAGGCACTGAGGAAGCCAGCTTACTGCAGGCCCCCGTCGCCATCTTGGATTCGGGGGCCTGCAGGAAAGGAGCCCCCCGCAGCAGCGCTGCACATTGCGCTGCCGTGGGGGGCTCAGGGAAGCCCGGAGGGAGCCCCCTCCCTGCCGATGCTTCCCTTTAACCCCCGGTACACCGCGATCATGTTTGATCGCGGTGTGCAAGGGGTTACCGTGTCGGGGGCGGTCTGTGACCACCCCTGACACATTGTGCCGGGTGTCAGCTGTGATAATCAGCTGACACCCGGCCGCGATCAGCGGCGCTCACCACGTGGGCGCCGCTGTTCGCGGTAGATGTACTATCCCGTCCATGGGCATAGGGGCCCGGGTCCCATGGACAGGATAGTACGTCGGATGTCAGGAAGGGGTTAATATAGTGCAGTCTTCTGGTCCCTGTGCAGAAAAGCACCCACAAAGAATGATGTTTCTCCTATTATGCTCCACGTTTGGGATGGTGTTCTGGGTATCTGACCACATGACATTCTCCCATGCCTCCTCTGGATCATCCAAATTGTCATTGGTGAAATTAAACTGGGCCTGGACATGTGCTAACATGAGCAGGGGGACCTTGCGCACCAGGCAGGATTTTAAGCCATGATGGTGTAGTATGTTGCTAATGGTAATGTTTGAGACTGTGGTCATCCTGTGTAGTTATGGGCTGATTCCTGGCCTTTCTCAAAATTATCCTTACCCATTCAGTCGAGGTCTTACATGGAGCCCCAAACCAAGGAAGATTGACAAGCATCTTGTGTTTTTTCCAATTTCAAATAATTGTGCCAACAGTTGTTGCTTTCTCACCAAGCTGTTTCCCTATTGTCCAGTGGCCCATCCCAGCCTTGTGCAGGTCTACAGTTTTGTCCCTGGTGTACTTAAACAGCTCTTTGTTCTTGGTGATGGTGGAGAGGTTGTAGTGTGATTGATTGAGTGTGTGGACAGGTGACTTTTATACATGTAATAAGTTCAAACAGTTGCAATACTGGTAAGGAGTGCAGAGTAGGAGGGCTTCTTTAAACAATTAACATTTCTGTGACAGACAGAATTCTTTCTGGTTGGTATGTGATCAATTACTTATTTCAGGCAACAAAATCCAATTTAATTAAGCATCATACAATGTGATTTTCTGCTTTTTATTTTTAGAATATTACTGTCTCTCACAGTACCTATGATAAAAAAATACAGACCTCTATATTCTTTGTAGGTGGTAAAACTTGCAAAATTAGCAGTGTAATAAATACTAATTTCCCCCACTGTATCTGTGTATAGATGTTTTTTTTTTTTTCAAAAAAGTCAAAGGATGCATTAGCAGAGATGATTCTCTGGTGGCATGTTTTTTTCCTTTGTGTGAAGTTTAAGAGTTACAACCAGGCAGCACATACTAGGCAAACATTTTAAAAACTGTTACAAAGGTGTTTGTAATGGGACGAAGTTTAGCTCTGCTGTACTGGCCAACCCCCTCTAGCAGGGGGTCCCACAAAAGCAGGTTTCCCACAACATTGGCTGCCATGAGATTAAATTTGAAGAGTGTATTTAATCAAACACAATTCTCTACTGTACTCTTGGCACTTTGTAAGCCCAAAACAACTCTGCGGTAAATTCAGTGAGGAGAGCAGACTGTTTATCATTAAATGTTTCAAACTCATTTTAAGTGTACTGTATATAGGGGAATATTCTTTTTTTTTTACATTATGCTATTGCATACTTTTAGTTGGTCAAACTTATGTATGGGAAGTACACACCTCCAGCGAAAAATCTCTACTAATGCCCTCTTTGACTTAACATAAACTTTACAAGTGTAACGGCACTGGTGGAACCACTGTGCCATAGTCTGAGAGCCTGGAGGGGCATGACTAGGTGAGCACCTGCCTCATCACTAGAGCCCCATGATTGTGGGGTTAGACTTGGCTCCTGATGGACAAAAGGTGCTACTCCAGGACACACCTCAGACACACTGCAGCTGAACCCCAAGTGACAGCTGGAACCGCTCGGAAGGAGAGTACAACTGATACAGGCAAGTATGGTAGAAACACAGGAACCACAGATGCAGATGGGTATGGCGGGTATACAGATAGGCACTCGCAGGTGCGGGCTGGTACAGCTGGTATACAGATATACACTGAGAGCTGCTGGCAGGTCCAGCTGGTATACTAATAGGAACTGGCAGGTCCAGGCTGGTATGGTTAGTATACAGATAGGCACTCACAGGTGCGTGCTGGTACAGCTGGTATACAGATACAGTATACACTGACAGCTGCTGGCAGGTCCAGCCAGCTGGTATACTGATAGGAACTGGCATGTCCAGGCTGGTAGAGTTAGTATACAGATAGGCACTGGCAGGTGCAGGCTGATTCAGCTGGTATACAGATAAGTACTGGCAGGAAAGGACTTGTACAGCTGGTATACAAATAGGCACTGGCATGACAATAAGTCAACATGCAAGGGGCTAACTTTACACATTGCTCTGGCACCTCCATTAAAATGGAGGTGTCTTAAATAATAAGTGTCTCCAAGCCATTGGATGGGGATACTACTTTAGGATGGTGAGCGTGGTCCCGTTAAGCAGGGAGTGCGCGCCCTAAGCACAGTGCCCGAGGATCTGCGTGCCATGCGCAGAACCCAGGCATCAGCTGCAGCAGGAGAAGGAAGTACAAGAAAGGGACTATGATGGTGAATGAGTCGGTTTCCCTGCTGGGGAGGGGAGAGGCGTGCAGGGACGCCAGTGCTACAACAAGCTAAAATGTTCAAAATGGAGAGAGAGAGACAAAATGAAAAAAATACAGCCACTATTCCATGATATGGCCAGTTTAACATGCTCAGTGGTGAAAAGTCATTGTTAAGCATTGTAGGACACACATTAAAAAACTGATAATGAAAAATTCATATCAGGACTCTAGAGGTATTTTACCATCTATATTACAATTGTATGAAACGAGCCTAATGCTGACAACACATGCCAGATAAGTGTTCACAAACATCACAGATTTCAACAAAACCCACGACAATTTGATGTGTACTGGGGGCAGCTAGAGTAAATTTTAGAAACTTTTGTGTTACTGTAGCATATAAGTGTCATGATCCAGTGTTGGATCTGGCGGTATTAAAAGCACAAAGTGAACTTTTTTTACTTTGGTTGAGTTCAAAGGTGTTTTGACTGTCCCCGGTGGTGGTTAGCGGTATCGCACCTTAGGTTTAGGTTAATGCTCACTTAATTAGGGATCAGGTGTGACTCCCTATAAAGGTGTGCTTAGGGGGTTCACTCACGGCTGGTGATATTTCTTTCTGAGTTGTTGGAGAGCCTGGTGGAAGGATGGAGCGGGATAGGAGTCCTGCGCAGTCAGCCAGAGAGGATGAGTGCCAGCTAATGGTGTCTGCAGGAAGGACTGGCATGGCTTGGAGTCGCAGTTTATGGTGTCGGCGGGAAGTGCGGGCATGGCTTAGAGGAGTGGCGACTAGGAAGAGAGTTGCACTCAGCATGTTCGACTTGGTTGCTCAGAACTGGACTCGAGCATGCTTGGATTCTTGGCAGAGGCTGGACTCATCTTGGGACTCTGTGTACTGGACTGCTGCAAGTGGTGATGGCACTGCTCCCAGGCTGCACGATGGTGAAGGATCCAGTTATGTGATGGATCAGGGTGGAGGAGAAGATGCACACAGGTGGTGGGCTCTGTTGCTAGGAGCGCACGCAACAGAGCAAAGATAAGTGGTGTTTCCCCTGTATTGTCTCTTTCCTCATGTGTGTTATTAGTGCAGTGGTGGGATTAGTCTCTGCACCGACCCACTCCCTAGTGAGGGTTTAGGGTCAGGGCGAGCAAGGGCGTTAAGGTACGCGTGTGGCGACAGGTGCGGAGCCTGTTTAGGGAATGTGAGGAGTGTAGGGACACTGGCTCAGGGGAGTGCAGGAGGTCTCCATTTCCCCATTCCCTATCGCAGGGCCCACCATTGTTAAAGTTACCCAGGTTCCCCCCTTATTATTTAAATGAGCCTTACTGGAGGCGGTGTTTCCAGATATATGTATGCATGGCGTGTAATACCTAAATCCGCCAGGTGGAGGCGGCGTATCCACCTGCAAGCTTTATTATTTAAATTCGCCCCACTGGAGGCGGTGTATCCAGGGTCACGTGTGTTATGGGTTCGCCTTGCGGCATCATCTGCATCCTGACACACGTGATCATGACATTATCACCAGCCCTTACTTTTTTTTCTGGTGAGCTTTGGCCATGTGGAGACCGCTGAGTAATTGCTGCCGGGCCTCACTGATGTGAGTGGGGAGCGGCAAGGTGTTTAGCGCCGCTGCAGCAGCAGTTATCACGGTCTGGGGCCTCTGCTCAGATAACCAGAGAAACAAATTGGCGGCTTTGGCAAATTGCGGGTCTGGCAAAAGCCCCTAGAGTCGCTGCTGGGGAGCGGGACTTGCTCTTGCACGGGGAGGTACCCAGGCAGGTGGGAGGAATGGTGCCCCACGGAGCTGCCTGGTATTCCCCGAGGTGAAGGGGTACATCCCTGTGGTGAGCAGACTAGGTGTGTAGTCGCTGCTGGGGAGCGGGACTTGCTCTTACAGGGGACGCACCCAGGCAGGTGGGAGGAATGGTGCCCCACGGAGCTGCCTGGTATTCCCCGAGGTGAAGGGGTACGTCCCTGTAGTGAGCAGATTGGTGAATAGTCCGCGGGGCTCATGCCAAACCTTCGATGCCGCCCCTCCTGGTCGTGTGGAGGCGACCAGCGAGTATATATATATTTTCCTCCATATTCCTGCGGCTATGGTACTCAAACCCCCTAGAGTTGCTGCTGGGGAGCAGGACTGGTTCATGCAGGCGGGCGCACCCAGGCAGGTGGGAGGAATGGTGCCCCACGGAGCTGCCTGGTATTCCCCGAGGTGAAGGGGTACGCCCCTGTGGTGAGCTGACTGGTGTGATAGTCTGTGGGGTTTTACGCCATATCTTCTATGCCATCGAAGAAGCCGCCCTCCTGGTCATGTGGAGGCGACCAGCGAGAGTATATTTCCTCCATTTCCCGGTCCCCTTCTCCTCCTGGTTTGTGCAGCAGGTGTGCTGCGGGGGAGTAGGGACAAATCTCTACCCTCGCCATTAACCAACCCTAGGAGGCGCAGTCCTCATGGTGAAAGGGTTGGAGGGTGTGTCCCTTGGTGAATAGTGGGGGTGTGAGTGTGGTGACACAGGGGGACGCCTCTGTTGTCAAGTCCAGAGTGAGTTCACCAAGTTATGACAAATGTATGTGTGCAATAAACGTGCAGGTCCGGACCTGTGTGTGAACGAGCATGTATGGGTGCCACCAAAAAACATCTTGGAAATGTGTTGTGGAGTCTGATCAGCTCTTAGCATACATACACATACATGATCTCGTTTCCCAGGTCGGCGCTGTGGAGATGAGTGGTGCCTCCAAAATGAACATTTATTGCCAATACCAGCGGTGTTTGTCATGAACCTGAAGTGTCAGGTAATGGTGGGGTGAACTCAGGATCTGGGCGTCCCCGCTGTAGGTGTTTCCCTAATGAGGGGTGGTCTTGAGGGTCCAGAGGCCCCTCATTAAGGAGGGGGTACTGTCATGATCCAGTGTTGGATCTGGCGGTATTAAAAGCACAAAGTGAACTTTTTTTACTTTGGTTGAGTTCAAAGGTGTTTTGACTGTCCCCGGTGGTGGTTAGCGGTATCGCACCTTAGGTTTAGGTTAATGCTCATTTAATTAGGGATCAGGTGTGACTCCCTATAAAGGTGTGCTTAGGGGGTTCACTCACGGCTGGTGATATTTCTTTCTGAGTTGTTGGAGAGCCTGGTGGAAGGATGGAGCGGGATAGGAGTCCTGCGCAGTCAGCCAGAGAGGATGAGTGCCAGCTAATGGTGTCTGCAGGAAGGACTGGCATGGCTTGGAGTCGCAGTTTATGGTGTCGGCGGGAAGTGCGGGCATGGCTTAGAGGAGTGGCGACTAGGAAGAGAGTTGCACTCAGCATGTTCGACTTGGTTGCTGAGAACTGGACTCGAGCATGCTTGGATTCTTGGCAGAGGCTGGACTCATCTTGGGACTCTGTGTACTGGACTGCTGCAAGTGGTGATGGACTCTGCTCCCAGGCTGCACGATGGTGAAGGATCCAGTTATGTGATGGATCAGGGTGGAGGAGAAGATGCACACAGGTGGTGGGCTCTGTTGCTAGGAGCGCACGCAACAAAGCAAAGATAAGTGGTGTTTCCCCTGTATTGTCTCTTTCCTCATGTGTGTTATTAGTGCAGTGGTGGGATTAGTCTCCGCACCGACCCACTCCCTAGTGAGGGTTTAGGGTCAGGGCAAGCAAGGGCGTTAAGGTACGCGTGCGGCGACAGGTGCGGAGCCTGTTTAGGGAATGTGAGGAGTGTAGGGACACTGGCTCAGGGGAGTGCAGGAGGTCTCCATTTCCCCATTCCCTATCGCAGGGCCCACCATTGTTAAAGTTACCCAGATTCCCCCCTTATTATTTAAATGCGCCTTACTGGAGGCGGTGTTTCCAGATATATGTATGCATGGCATGTAATACCTAAATCCGCCAGGTGGAGGCGGCGTATCCACCTGCACGCTTTATTATTTAAATTCGCCCCACTGGAGGCGGTGTATCCAGGGTCACGTGTATTATGGGTTCGCCTTGCGGCATCATCTGCATCCTGACACACGTGATCATGACAATAAGTGGTTTAGTAAATGCCAAGATTATGGAAATATCATAGTGTACATAACCATCAAAGCTGGATAAGCATGTTTATCCTATATCAGTATATCAAATTTTTCAAGATTATACAGGGTCTATCATTGAGGACATTGCAAAAAGAGAAAAGCTAACCTTGTTAGGGTCACTTATCTAATATAGTGTACTTTACAATGTGTCCCCAGTAGTCACATAATCTTACACCATATATTCTGGTCTGATATGAAATACATTTTATGGGGTTTTCAGAGAAGTCCCCTGAGATGTCATCTAGAAGACAGATTTCCACTGTGCAATGTAAGATGGGAAGAGAGAGAATTGTGTGTAAAACCACTATGGTTCTTTATACTCATAATATGCACCTATGTTGGTGTGTTATTTATATTACTGCAACTTTTATTAAAGAGATATTGGCCTACTGAACTAAAATCTCTCATAGCTGCCATTGTAAAGAATATGGCAGATTTAAAGCAGACATGTCATCAGGTCAAAAGTGTTATTGCTTTTATTTTCTTCCCACTGCTCCAATGAGTGCCTTTTTTAAAAAAAAATCCTCCAACCAGTTTCAGAGATATGGGCTATATCTAGGGTTAGCTTTTATGGGGAGTGACTATGTGGTGTGTCTTTTGGCTGCTCCGCATTATCACCATCAGAGCTACGCCCCCTTGTAAAGACAACACAAATCTCCACCAAATGAAAAGGCCCATATCTCTCAAATAAAAGATTAAAAAGAACCACAATACCCAGAAGAGCAGAAATTAAGTATAAGCAAAAAAACGATCATTTTTGACCTTGTGACAGGTCCTCTTTAAGACCATATTGAAACATTTATGTATAGACAGTTAGCAGCGTGATTCATCTCTACAAAACCACTGTATAACTGCAGCATGTCAAGGTATATGAATCATGAATATATCTGAAAAGCACGAGGGAAACATGTGAGATTTAGTATCGTCGAGTATTATTAAATGGAAGGGTCAATGGCTGCTCTGAAGCAACCCAGTAAAAGGGTCAAGTACAGTCCTGAGGCTGAAGTGTAAATATCAGATGGCAGAGTGCATTACCTGACTTTGAAGAACATACACAATGAATTTGGGAACATCATGAGTTTTCTAGATAAGAAATAATTCATAAAATGATGTCTCACTAGTTTTAAATATCCATAAATAATGGCGATAAACCTTCTAATTTTCAAATGCATTGGAAAATGTATTTGGTATGCCCAAATGGGTTGGCTACTTATTCTTTACTTTAACAAATGTGTTTGGGATATCATTTTGTGCCACTTACTAATGTATAAATGGGTCGCCCTCCCAGGGCTGTGGGGTACTCGGTACCGGGCCGGTATCAGTGGGATGTGTCACAGCAGCGGTGACCCGGTCCATGGCCCTGGGCACCCAAGTAATAGGAAGAAGATGTGAATGGTGGAATGTAGTTAAATGAATAGTTTGTGACGCCACCTGTGATGTTCGGCAAGGGAGGTGTTAAGCCGACGCTGCATGCAGATCCTCCGGGACAGATGGTGTGGTGCAGCAATGGTGGTATAGCCCTCCACAGGCAGGGCTGTTGTCCCAGGGCAGTGTAGATGTGGAGAAACTTAGGTGATGTAGTGTCTGGCGCAGGGGATGTAGCAGTGTCAGGCGGACGGACGCAGGAAGGAATGGAGGACACCAGGGCATGTAGTTCCAAAGCTTTACTCACAGTCTGTAGTGCTCGCTTCTGTGCCGTGTCCTCCGGGTCAGGGGCTCAGTCAACCTCCAGGCAAGATGGAAAGCTCCCTTCCACACTCCGCCAACTTATGTGCCTTTCCTGAACGTCTCCTCTATAGCACCTTTAAGTGTGAAGATCTCCAGTACCGTTTTTCACTGGAGTTCCTCCTGACAGATGTTCCCAAGAACTCTACTTGCACGGCAGACAGCTGTAGCCTGCTTCGGGGACTCTCTACTCCTGAGTCCCGGCTCTCTATCCGTATTGCTGTTGTGCCCTCAAGTCTTAGATGGGAGTAGTGCATTTACAGCCCACTACTCCACCGGTGTCTGCTGCAGAACCATTAGTGTTCATACAACCTCGGGGACCGGGCCCCGGCCTTGCGCTTAGAACTTCTAGGCAGGGTTCTTCCTCTAACCCACGTCCTCTGTGTTCCCTTTTACTCCTACATTCCGTACTTGTCTTTTCCCTTCTATGGAAGCTCAGGCTTCAGGTCAACGTCCTTCTCATTCCTTCTTTCCTTTCCTTTCCCGTGCCAGCTGGCTCAGGTCACTGAGGCAGCTGCAGCACTCCTTCCTCCATCCCTTCTTCCAGGGATCCCCACTCCTCCCGAGTGGCTTCCTTCCTCACTGACCTCCTGTCAGACTGACCTGTCATCCTAAACCATCCCTCTCATATATATATATTCTGAACTCCACCCACCTCCCAGCACATCTAAGTGTTCCAAGCAGGGAACCACCAAAGGTGCTCTGCTTCTCTCTAAGCAAGGAGCCGCAATGTGGTTATGCTGAACTACTCTATTGTGTGGGGTGCTAGTGTTGGAGCGTGGTCAGGAGCCCCCAACTTACCTGGATGGTGGGGCACCACACCTTAGGAGAGAGGAAGGTGCAGTACCTCTGTGGCGACTGAGCCTCAGAGGCGCCACATAAATATTATAGGTTCTCCTCCCAGACTTCATAGTGCGGCATTCATTATACACTGACCCGCTGTCATTGTTCCTTGACAGCTCTAAAGATGGCTACCATGCACAGTTTTGGTGGTAGCTACCCCATTTTCCAGATCCCATGGGTTGTCCAGGCTTTCACCCTTTAAGTCCTCTACAAGGAGCTGGACTTACACTTTGACACCTAGGATGGGGACACATAGTCAGCAAGCTGGAAAGAAGAATATTCAAGTAACCAGGTCAGAACAAGGAGGTACGAGTGTGGAAAAAATGGTCATGCAGGAGAAATGTCTGTGTACAAGCCAAAGTCAAAACCAGTAATATCCAGTAAGACAGGATCTGATACACACAACACCAGAGCTAGTTAGGTTATAACTGTCAGTTGGAACTTATGCTAAGGGGTCTAAATAACGAGCAGCCCCACCCAGGACTGACAGCAGGAACAAACACAAACTACCAAGGATTTAACCCCAAACCTTCTGGACTGACCAAAGCCACAAGTCCCAGGAGCACAAGAGGGCTACTGAATAGTCACCCTGTCAGTCAATGATCAAAGCAGGAATAGAGTGGACAGGCACCGGTACAGATGGCATTGCAGCTTGCTACCTGGCTGCTGATAGATCATGTGATCAAACCTATCAGCCTCATCCAATATGCTTAAACATTAAATGGAGAAGACCTATATTTTTTAAATCAGTTGATGGTGTTTTGCTTTATGTATCAGTTTAAAATTACAGTGAGGTGTATGTCACCATTGGCCTATGTAGATCCCCGGTTTAATCTTTAGTCCTTTAGATGCATGTAGTCCAACCTTAATGTAATTCCAAATGACTTGGATCAAGGCAGGTTTGACAATAGTCCTCTGAAAAGGATAGACTTCCTTTACCAGCTTACATTCTAAACTTTCCCTTCAAGCATATGATCTTGGTTTCTATACCACCTTGTTTTGGACGAAGCTCACTTAAACACTGGACCTCCGATGATAAATATTGGCCAGCCACTATATTACGTCATTGAGAATCAGCAACCTTTTTCATAACATTTGATGCTGCTGACATGTAGACTGTTGTACCATGTATTATTTCTATCTCAAAAGATGAAACAGGATAGAATTCCTCCAGATAACCCACAGTGATATCTTCTCCAGGAATTTCTGCACTGCACCCAGAAAAATAGGAAACCGCGTTTATAAAAAACATACTGCATTTTTCTATCATTTTACTTTTTAACATTTGTGTGTATTTCAGAATTCCAATATGAAGACATAAACAACATGGATTCTAAATGAAAGAGTGACAAAATAAAGGTCGTGCACAACTTCCCTCAGCTTCAAAATGAAAAAAAAAATCCAGGACACTTTATTTTTTTTAACTAGAGAATGTACAGTTTAGAGGATAGCCTGGTGATATTCAATCCTACCATCATGTTCTGGAACAGTGCTCAACAGTGAGCACATTACATTACCCAGCCCATTTGACCATCTGCCCACTTGGAGGCAGCATTGTATAGTATACATATAGCATGACACCTTAGGAGATCACGAAAATGGCAGCTTTTAGTATATGGAGATATGATATGCAAACTCAGATCTCTTGGTGTGCAAAGCAATTTTGATATATATGCGCATACCTACATACACATATATGCATTGCAAGGTCCGCTGCTACAGCTGGTATGTGACTATGTATAGAAAGATGTTAAAGCGCATTATTGCACCTCATAGTATATCCACAATTTTATCATCTTAAAAGTAAAAAACAAAAACATTGTCTATTGATTTCACCATTTTCAAAGATACCCATTTGTCTGTATTGCACAGAACATTGGGCGGCCTGGATGAGCAGAATGATAAGAATGAATAATTGAAATATCATTATATGGATTTAAAAGCAGAAATGTCAAAGCAGGAAATAACTTTGGACTTAGGAAATAACAGTGCTTAAGAATTTGCGGGCAAGGATTATAAAGAGAAGATAAAATCTCTAGCATTTGGTTTGGATTTTGTGCTCCGAAAGAGGAAATGTCAAATTACTTCAGTTTCACATGAACTGCCCTAATATAAAAATGGCAACAGGGACTGACAAGACAATACACAAATGATGAAGTTACATACATATAGTGTAATCCTGTATTCAAATGTTGAAATATCCAATACCATTATATCTGTAAAATAAAACTAAAAATATTAATAGTTTGGAAATATGCCTCCCATGGAGTATAGAACTTTAAGGGTTGCTAGTGCCATCTAGCTTGTCAAAGGCTGTGAATGCAATATATATTCCCTAGGTATACAGAGTTCAGGCTCTGGATTGTGGACTGCAAAATAACTGAAACCAGATGTCTCGTAGCATGGATCCCATTGGCACCTGAAGGACCTCCAATGGGTCAATAGGGTTACACTGGTTTATGTTGCTTTCCTGTGAAGAATAGTGCTGCTTGTAGTCAAACCAAGTGAGATCTGTGGCAGCGCCTCCAACGCATTTGTGAGCAAACACTGAACTTCACGGAGCCTGATCATAGATAAGCATGGAATCTCTGCAAAATTCTATGTTGCAAACCACACAGGCCTAAATGCATCTGCACTAATACACTTGTGGCCTCTGTTCACACGGGATGCATTCTAGTTGGCACTGGGCAGCCCCCCTATATGGTGTTACTAAGAGGCTGTGAACCAGAAGCCCTGCATTCCCTGTGTGAACACTGCCACATGCGGATTATTTCTTCTGCACTTGTGTGCCACACGGCCAATCCCTGATTGTAGGCTGGCTGTTTCATTTGGTATTTATGCACCTGTGCAGCTGCCATTTTACTTGGGTCCGCTGCACCCTGTATTAGTGCAGATGCATTTAGGCCTGTCTGGTTTCTATCTGAATTTTTTGGAGGATTTTTTCCTCTTTTTGAGGTTTTCATGTTAGAGTAGGGCTGGCAAGTGTAAGGAACTTTGATGCAGTTTGCCAGCTTCCATATTAAGGCCTTAATATCAACCAATACCTTACATGTATTGATATGTTTTTTGTGCACTTTTTATATTTTTTTCAGGGTGCAGTTGGGCCCAAATGGTTCTGCAAACTTGTGCCCTCTGTTCACACGGGATGCATTCTAGTTGGCACTGGGCATCCCCCCTATATGGTGTTACTAAGAGGTTGTGAGCCAGAAGCCCTGCATTCCCCGTGTGAACACTGCCACATGTGGATTATTTCTTCTGCACTGGTGTACCACACGGCCAATCCCTGATTGTAGGCTGGCTGTTTCATTTGGTATTTATGTACCTGTGCAGCTGCCATTTTACTTGGGTCCGCCGCACCCTGTATTAGTGCAGATGCATTTAGGCCTGTCTGGTTTGTATCTGAATTTTTTGGAGGATTTTTTCCTCTTTTTGAGGTTTTTAAAATTCTATGTTGTCATGAGTTGTCTCCATTCATGGTTCACAAAGGTAACACATAGAAGACATACTTTTAAAAAGAAATGCTACATAATATGCCACATAGGGGGTCATAATTGGTGGTATATAGCAATACATTAGGGTCCCTTAGACTTCTTGGGGTGACATATTAAAGCTTCACACAATTGAAATGTTAGTGTGTCACTAAGATTCTGCATTGTTGGTCTTTTTTACTTTTTTTGTGACTTACTTGAACCTTACAAGTCATAATGGAATAGAAGGCATTGGGATTAATGACATATGTGGACACTTCCAGATTGATAGATTTTAGTAATGTCACCACTAGTGGTAATATTTTGCTGCTCTTAACACTGTTAATTGGCCGCCTCGTTAGTGCCTAAATAATCCGTATGGTAATTGGAACGATCCTTTCTCCGTCACTCTACAGGTGGTCCCTTTGAAAAGAAATAAGGCATGTGGTAAACGCTATTGACGAAAGCTTGATCTCCACAGACATTGACTTGCTCTCTACTTTAAAGTGCTGCCATTCTCTTACCTTTTATATGTAAAACCACCAATTATTCAGTTTTCATAAAAAGAAGACAGGAAATATTCTAATAGATGGACCAAGAGCACCAATGGTTGTTACTGTAATTAAAAAGATTTTATCCATAATGACATATTTCTGTGTCCATGGAGTATTCTCATGCATTGCTGTCATGCCTAAGCTCAGTTATATGAATGAAAGTGTTGTTGATGTTTTATGTCCTTGTGCTGTAATGCTGGCAAAAAAGAAACAATAGAAAGAAACAATGTAATAGTAGAAGAAATATGTTAAGTTAATGTTTGGTTAATAATAATAATAATAATATTTTTTATTTAAATGGCACCAACATATTTTGCAGCACTTTACAATTCAGAGAGGAAATTTACAGACAATATCAGACAATACAGATAACCCATAGTTCAACAGATAGCAACCAAGAGGAGTGCGAGCCCTGCTCGCAAGTTACAATCTATGAGGGAATAAGGGAGACATGAAAGGTAAATGGTAAAAAATGCTTGTATTATATGGTCCAGTAATCAATATTATAAACAGGGTTTTCAAATAACGCTGCATAAACCGGTCATCAGCCAATTTGTGTACAAGTACAGGTACAGAGGGCTATGCATGGTGTGTGAACAGATGCTAGAAGACACCAGAGTCTGGGGAAAATGTAGGAAGTGCAAAAATTGAATAGTTAGATAGTGAGGTAAGGTGATAGGCTATTCTAAAGAAAAGCCTTTTTAGGGCACTCGTAAAACTGTGGATATTGGGAATTAATCAAATTTTCCGGGGTAGAGCATTCCATAGAACTGGTACAGCATGAAAAAAGTCTTAGATATAGGAATGGGAGATTCAGATTTTAAAGGATGTTAGTTTTAGGTCATTAGAAAAAACAGAGAGCACAGACAGGGTGGTAGACAGAGATGAGGGAGGAGATATTATGTGGTGCAGAACTGCAGAGAGCTTTGTGAGTGAGAAAGATAAGCTTATATTGGACTCTGTAATGGATATACAACCAGTGCAGTGACTGGCACAGGAAGGAGGTATTGATGTAATGGTTAAACAGGAATATGTGTGGTGACACCGCATTTAATCTGAATTATCCAGACTTATTTCAGTAGGCCCAGGAACATGAGCTAGAGTTCATGTGAGAATGACTGTTGACCCTTATGTTCATTGAATTAATGTTCAACGGCTGCCATTTGTTGACTGGCTGATGGTTAACTGTTTATCTGTCCTAGTATTGCAGTCCTAGTTTTGTTCTACTATCTTTGGGAAACAAATGCACAATGTTTGAATGGTTCTTAATATGTTGACCCATTGGTTCTCTGCAATATAAAGGACAATCTATACATTTTGTTTGAACACTCCAGCAGTAAGGGATGGCCTCCTTCCACCTTCCCCCAAGCCTGTGGTGGAATGACTGAACACAAGCAGGTTGTCCTTTTTATAGGTCACAACTTCTCATTCAAAGAGACTACAATAAAATAGCCATGGCATCTTGGCTCCAACTGATAAAATACAGAACTGCTTCATTGACTATCATGAACCCTGAAAGACATTTATAGAATCCAGGTTTGGACTATCAAGTCATCTGGCCTCGTACATCAGTGGATTGTCATCTTCCTAAGCTTGTCATTATCTCCTCACTGTGGGGGCCTGCCAAAAGCGGGGAGCTACTGGTGGGGGTACTCGGCCCTGGAAACAGCTCTAATCCCAGCGAGTCAAAGGAAGGGTGAGACTATCTAATTTGCACCACCTTGGGTATTTGTTGGGACTGTTCTGTATGACATTATGTGTTGGTGGTTCAATAAATTATTGCCACACTGTTTTACCCTCACACTGTGTTATCCTAGTAGTGTTCTGCCTATGTTACAGGGAGAGCGGGCATTCTGTGGGATGATTCCTGGTCCATGCGGTTTTGGCTAGCGGACCGGGACACCTGCCAAACCCCTGTATCTCCACAATATGTTATTGGTTTTTCAGAATGCAATGCTACCTCTGGCCAAGGATAGTCATGTTACACAGCTATCTAAGCTTAGGCTGACCATATTTGCCAAAATAAACATAATATGTGATTTTTGGGGATTTACAGGGTTCCACAAATTATTAAATTTCCCAAATATAAAAAGTTTCTGATGTTTAACAGGAAGAAAGTTGAGAGATCTCGCCATACTCATTAAATGAACACCTGTCTTTATCATTGTGGGTGCAATTCCAATACTGCTAACCCACAGGAAACCATAAAAAAAAACAGAAAAAAGGGGGTAGGCATATCCAAAGGAAATCTTCAAGGTTTATTTCATCTCCATCAGATTTACATTCACACATGGTAGTGTTGGCAGAAACACTGATTCGTGTCTGGCTCTGACTGCACCGTTAGTCACAGAGTATAGTCAACAATGTGAAAAAACGAACTTTTAAAGGAAACCATTACTGACCATTTCAAACAAATTTATAATTATGCAAATGCAATGAGAAAGTAAGATTATGCAAATATATGTTAGGAACATGCACAACCATCTAAACAATCAGGTAAAGAACATCTCAGAAGAAAAAAAAATGGAAAATTACAAGTACCCCTAGTAGATGAACACAACAGTGTCATTTCTCTAGTTCATTCTTTAGGGTTGCTTTGTAACTAGCCTTGTGTTTCTGCCATCACTTCCATGTATCATTTTTTTATCAGATGGACATGGAATAATGCTTGAAAATTTTATTTTCTTTTTTATGGTTTCTGAAGTTTACTTGCATCTATGAGTAGATACGTTTTATTGTAAGTGAGTAATTTGTTGTCCCACTATAAGTCCTGTCATATGCCACTCAAGATAAAATGTTTTGGGGGGTCTAATTATAAATCTATGAATCAATAAAGATAGTCTGTACAGCTAAATGTTAAGGTTTAAAGAGTACCTATCACCAGTCTGAGAAACCTCTTATTAGCATAAGTGGTCAGAAGGATCCCTAATGCCTCCTGAAAGGGTACCTTGGTTTTTAACTTAGTTGAGGAATGCCAGCATGATTTCTTAAAGCTTGATTCCACAACTCTTTGCGGTCCATCTCACTGTGAAAAGCTGAGATCTTGCGTTTTACTGAAAGAGCTCACTTTTTTCACTAACCCATTTAGTAGCCACCTTGTAAAAGCTGCAGCAGTGCTAGATGTAAATGTAGATGCGCAAAGAACAGTGAAGCAGTGTAGATGTGCAAAGGACAAAATCTCAAGATCTCCCACTTTTAGGCCACTTTCAAGCGTTCAGTATTTGGTCAGTATTTTACATCAGTGTTTTTTTACACAAAACCAGGAGTGGATGATAAATACAGAAGTGGTGCATATGTTTCTATTATAGTTTTCCACTGTTTGTTCCTCTCCTGATTTTGGTTTACAAATACTGGGGTAAAATACTGACCAAATACTGAATGTGTGAACGTGGCCTTACAATGAGGCGAGCCATGGAGATCCAACTCTGTAAGCCACAATTCCAAAACCAGTAGACTGCACTCAATGTTTGCAAGGAAATTGGATGCTTTAATGGGAGCATTAGGGACCCTTCTGACTACTTTTGAAAATAAATGTTAACTAGAAAAGTTATTAATCTGAGTCTGCACACTATTTCATAATAAAAAGGGCAGCCCAAAACTGGCGATAAGTACCGTTAAAGGGCTTTTCTTTCCCTTTTAAAAGCTTGTCTGCCACATAAACAATTTTGCTCCTATTCAACGGTCAGGGGTTGACATTTTTACAATATTAACCCCTTTGTGCATATGGGTGTTTCACATTGGGGTGAACACATGTGGAGGTGGCTCAGGAGCTGACCACCCTAAATGCCTAAATGTAGCAGATTCCAGCTATATTATATATATATTATATATATGCTTCTACCCCGAGAAAAAGTCCCGTCAGATGTCTCTGGTCCATCTTAAATTTGTTAAAAATTTGCCTAATTGGGAGGAAAGTAAGGGAGTGTTTCATAATGTTCTTGGTTTTGAATCAACTTGCCGTCTGTTTCTAAATGCCATGTCCAAAGCAAGCTTTCAGGGCTGCAGTTAATAACCATTTAAACACCACTGTCAGACAGCAGCTGGCACAAGTGAACACCTGCTCCTATCACAGCCTTATGACATCCTGACATCATTTCTTAACATTGATTGATTATTACCACAGCAGGGGTCTTGCTGCAGGCCCACTGTCACCTCCAACTTGGTCCTCCTCTGAAGCTCAGCTATGCGCTGAACATCAAATAGGACCAAGATTTACCCCATTTACACCATATACTGCAATACTAAGGTATTGTAGAATAAGTGATCTGATTATCACAGATTCAAGTGCCCTAAGAGAACTAATAAAGTAAAAAGTAAAAAAAAGTTGTCAAACTATAAGTGAAGTTTAAAAAAAAATCCCAAAATTTGAATCACCACCTTTTAAAAAAGAAATAATTAAAAAAAACATATGTGGTATCACAGATTTATTAAAAGTCAAATCTATCGCAATATAAAAGTAATTTACCAAATCAGTAAACACCGTAATTATGAAAAAAAATCAAAATGTCATTATTGTGATTGATCAGTCCCCACACCTCTCCCAAAAAATAATAATATAATAATAATAAATTTTATTTCTATAGCGCCGACATATTCCGCAGCACCTTACATTTCAGAGGGGACTTGTACAGATGATAGACATTACAGCATAACAATAATCACATAGATCATAACAGATACCAAGAGGAATGAGGGCCCTGCTTGCAAGCTTACAATCTATGAGGAAAAAAGGGAGACACGAAAGGTGGGTGGTAACAATTGCCCTGATTATTTGGACCAGCCATAATGTTAAGTGTGTAACAAAAAATCAACACAAAGTGATCAAATCGTTATATGCATGCCAAAATGGTATCAATTAAAATGTCAGTTCACCCCACAAAAAACAAGCCCTTATACAGCTCCACTTATGGAAAAGAAAAAATGTTACATGTCTTGGAAAATGGCGACACAAAACAACTTTTTTTTACTAACTTAAAATTTCTAAATAAAAAAAATGGTGATATTTCCATAATTGTACTAATGTAGATAACCAGGTCATTTTTATAGCACAAAAACAAAACCCAAAAAACTATGTTGTAATTGTATATTTTTCATGATGTCATTCCACTTTGAATTTTTTTCCCATTATTCAGTACATGATCCAGTAAAATGAATGGGGTCATTGAAAAAATATAATTCTCTCCACAAAAAACAGCCCTCATATTGCTATGTCGATGTGTTATGGCTTTTCTAAGAAGAGGAGGAATAAATTGAAAGCACAAAAAAATAAAATTACTCAGTCCCAAAGGGTTTAATATTTGCGCGTACTGTATTTGATAGTCTGTTGGACTGTATCAAACCAAGGCAATGTTCTGGAAGCTAAATACTCCAGCTGCAATCCGTCACCTGTTTGATAGCTACCATGGGTGTGATTTTGAATCTTCGAAACATTAAGAAGAGTAATGATGACTGTTATTATAGGGGAGACACTTATGTCAGACATTTTTGAGCTGTGGGAAGACTTTTGCATTGATAGTCGACTTAGTTCCCATGGCTGTTAGAATTAATGAGGATGACCTAGGTTCATTGATATTAATGAATGTTTATTTATTTCAAAATACATCATCTATGTGATATCTACCATACGACCAGAGTGAAGCCACCAAGTGATACCAAGAATGGGAGGTAACACTGCACTCATTTGCTCTCGCTGCCTTCCTAAAAAGCCTTCGCTCATTGCATACAGATATATACAATTAGCGCATTAGCTATATTCATCGATGTACTGTTTAGCTTTCCCAAGTGGTGCTTGAGTGCAGCCAAAATTATATTACTTATCAAGTCATTAACATAAGGTTCTTCTTTACAGATTATGACTAGAGTTGAGTGACTTTGGTCGGATCGGGTTTCATGAAACAAAATTTGATTTGGATGAAACTGGTCCGACTAGGGCAAAGAAAGTCGGAGTTTCGTCCGAAACCCGACCCCAATGCAAGTGAATGCGGAATAAAAGTCGGCATTGAGTGGATGAATGTCATCCGCTCAATGCCGACTTCTATTTCCCATTGACTTGCATTGGGGTCGGGTTTCAAACGAAATTCCAACTTTTTTTGCCCTAGTCGGACCAGTTTCATCTGAAACAAATTTTGTTTCATGAAACCCGATCCGACCAAAGTCGTTCAACTCTAATTATGACATTAATCAGCACAGAATTTAGACAAAAAAAATTATTGGTGCTCTCCATAGTGAGTGTGGACTCATTTTTAGGGGGGTTGCATTATTTCTCTTCACACTCTTAAGCAATTTTTTACTGTGTATTTGCATTATGGCTGTGCCTATAACAACTTGTCTTGGGAGGGAACAGTATAAGCTAAGCTCTATTCTCGACTATCTTCAGCAGTTCTGTAGACAATGAACGGAATAGAGGTCAAGCATGCAAATCACCTTTTCATTCAATACAGGTCTTTTTAGAAGCCAATTCCAGCCATCAAGTACCCATTTCAGAGATTCCTGTGGATAGAATAAAACTTTTGATTCTTTAAATAACTTTTAGAGACTGTTCCGGTGAAAAGAACCTATCACCTACTACAGGAAAGGTGACAACTTGTTGATGAGTGGGATGATCAGCAGAATGGAGTTTTTATCTCAATGTTACCTCAATTGTATCTCAATTATCAAAATTTGTACCTCAATTTTGACTGGAGTAGTAGTACCCATGCTTGACTACCTCTTCATTCATTCCCAAGAGGGCTTCCAAGTGCTGCACTTTGGTCTTTCGGAAGCCTCATAGAGAATGAACAGAGTGGCGTTCGGGCATGCACATTGCCAATACATTCCAAGAGGGATAAAAGTAACCAATTGGGGATAAAAATTACCCTGTTCTGTTGACTGATATAGCTCCCAGCAGTCATACCATGACCAATCAATCTATCATTACCTATCCTGAGGATAGGTGATAACTTGTTTTCATAAAAAAAAAGACTCAGATCCCTTATCCACCAATCTTTCCCATGCAAAGTTTTAATTGCGAGATACAACTGGTTTCCTTTTTACTCCTCATTCAGATGAGGCCTTGTTTGGCACATGGAGAGGAAGGACATATAGTGGTTAAGAACCGTCCATATTAAAAGATACACCCTGATGTGTTTGGATGGCATTTGCGCTCTTCGATCAAAAAATGCTAAGTACCTTATGTTTTTAATGGTTATAACAATATTAGAGAACATGTATTCATTAGTCACAGTGTACTGATGCTTCATGTATATATAAATTGGTTTTACCAGACACCCCTTTAAGGCTATGTCTCTGATAAATTAAGAGATAAAAATTTAAATGAAGGACACTGCAAGTTAACATGAGTTCTATTGAAACTGCTCTTCTTTTCTGGTCTCTTTTTCCATCTTGGGTAAACTACGTAATATCAGCTGGGAAACAATACTATTCTATCCTACATTATTTAACTGCTTGTGGTAGCATGAAGATTGATAGTTTGGCCAATACCATCCAGTAGGCAAGTTCCAAATGGTCTATTCCAATATGTAAGCCTCCTTGTCAACCTTACCATTCCTTGCAAATCAGGGAAAATATATCACATAGGTTCTCCTAATCTATCTTTCCCGGTGCACATAAAGAAGAAGGGTTGCATAAGAGACCTCATAGACTAAATTTCAAAGTCCCAGTAGGAAAATAAAAAAAAAAAAAAAAAGTCGAAACTGTGCTAATAATGTTATTGTAGTTTTAGGAGATAATTTTACACATCAGAAAAATGATTAAGAATAGAAGGAATATTTAGGCGTTGTACTACAAAATAATGACTAATATTGTGTTTAACATAATCCAACATAGCAATGAACATGATACTTTTTCCTATCTAGAAAAAAGAACGTTCATAATGGCATAAACAAGAGGACAACTCCCTTAGAAATATATGAACCTACATAGAAAACGGAGTATAACGCCATAGAGTAAATAAACATAAATGGTTATAATATCAAAAATTATTCGCTCTTTATTAGTACAGGTGCATAAAAGGTGTACATTACAAAATACAATCATATGATCAGATGTCGGACATGACACTAAGAAAAGGAGGGGATGGATACACCGCACATGTATGGTAAATGCAATGGTACAAAAAAATGATAATACATAGCCCCAAAAACCTGCATAAAGACTGATACCCATGCTGAAAAGTCTCACACTTGGCCGTCTAGTGTTACTACCAAAGTGAAGTACATACCAAAAAACATGGGGAATTCATGCAGGACCTTCCAGTAAAGTGCTATGTGCAAAAAGGTGTGGGGAAAATTATGGAAAGGTAACCATGCTTACCCATAAGGAAAGTGCATGTGCGTGGGCTCTGGGGCTGGACACCACGCACATGCACTTTCCTTATGGGTAAGCATGGTTACCTTTCCATAATTTTCCCCACACCTTTTTGCACATGGCACTTTACTGGAAGGTCCTGCATGAATTCCCCATGTTTTTTGGTATGTACTTCACTTTGGTAGTAACACTAGACGGCCAAGTGTGAGACTTTTCAGCATGGGTATCAGTCTTTATGCAGGTTTTTGGGGCTATGTATTATCATTTTTTGTACCATTGCATTTACCATACATGTGCGGTGTATCCATCCCCTCCTTTTCTTAGTGTCATGTCCGACATCTGATCATATGATTGTATTTTGTAATGTACACCTTTTATGCACCTGTACTAATAAAGAGCGAATAATTTTTGATATTATAACCATTTATGTTTATTTACTCTATGGCGTTATACTCCGTTTTCTATGTAGGTCCATAATATTGTGTTTATAATTATATTATTTTTTTCGATTATTTGACTTTAGTGTCTCTCACACATTTTCATGTGCATTCTTCCTTGAATTGAGAAGAATGGATTTAACATGGGCTTGCTATGCACACTTTGAATAACTGGGATAAATACTGAAGATGGCATATACAGGACTCAACAGGTGCCACTCTGGATCTTCCACAAAATCCCAGCAGAATAAATGTAGCACACAAGTAGTGGAGATGTTTGAAATTTACAGAGGGCTCTGCTGTGATGGATGGATGCTAATCCTCTAAGTTAATTCCAATAAAATAAGTGCAAAATGTAAAGAAAGTCAAAGCGAAGGTGCGTAAGATATTCCTGCCTAGCGGCAGAGCTCAGGTGGACTCTACAAATGAAGATATGTCTGTAAGTAGACGCAAATGTCATTCTACACCCAGGGACGCATGACCTTGACACAGATGACATCAGCAAGTGGAAGAGTATGACTCAGAGTTCTTAAGCAATGAATTCCAGGACTGAGGCCATTATAAAAATAAAAACAGACTTTTATGTAATACTGAGCAATTGTTGTGATTGGGAACGACGGTGGTTGTATGCCGTGCCTATACTTTGTATGAGCTGAAGGCCATTTCTGGAGTAAGATAGCAGAAATCTATGTCACTGTTCAATGCTATGATTTTTACTTTGTTCAGATCTTGCATGAATACTTTTTACAGGGCTTTGGTACTAATTAGTGATATCCAAGGCACAAAGTGATAACACATACTGAATAAGTATATGCACCTGCCACCTGCTTAACCCCCCAAAATACACCTAAATTATTAAGCCACTTGTAAGTACAGACAGTTTAACCTTGAGGATGCAGGAACTTTTTTTTCATTATACATTAATGTGTTCTGACTGCCGTATTGTTACTTTTATCTTTATAATCTTGAACTATTTCACATCTTGAACACTTTTTTTATCACTAGAAAGTAAAGTACATTAATTATTATTTACAGTCTTCTTTTTAGCAATAAACAGGTGAAAACATTTAATCAGAAACAAGAAAGGTTTTAACTTCTATAATACTGAACCCTCAGATCACTGGACAGCAATGAGTTTGTGTTTACCCCCTTCTTTATATAGTTTTGTTCTAAAACGTGAGCAAAAGAGGGAAAAAGAGAAGTCTTCCATATGTGACCAACAGATAACTAATTTATAAAATGCTTTGGAAATTGCAGATGAGCTCAAGCTGATGTTTTCTGCTTGGGAGTTACTTTGTGTGACCATAAACCTTCAGTTCTATAAGTTTACATTGGATAATGCAAGATATTCATACAGAAACCTTTATCATCCTGCATTTTATTCCATTTAATCTTAATCCCTAAATGGTTTCTGTTGTTTAAATAAACTTTTTATGATAGTGTAGCAAATCACTCAGGAAAATTGGTCACACACTAGAAACTGCAACTGAGCCTGCTGGTTTCCAAATAGACTAGAGATCCTGATCACGCAGCTCCCCAAGTGGTTCCTGTGTGAGTTGAAGTAGCCCTAACCACAGCCTAGATCAGTGATGGTGAACCTTTCTGAGATCAAGTGCTCAAACTGCAAACTAAAGCTCAATTATTTATGATGAAGTGCCAACATGTGCCAAATGTCCCATCATGATCTCTTTCATGTAGAAATATGCCCCATCATGATCCCCTTCATGTAGAAATATGCCCCATCATGATCCCCCTTCATGCAGAAATGCTCCATCATGATCCCCTTCATGCAGAAATATGCCCCATCATGATCTCCTTTAAGCAGAAATATGCTTCATAATGCTCCCCTTCATGTAGAAATGCCCCATCATGATCCCCTTCATGTAGAAATATGCCCCATCATGATCCCCTTCATGTAGAAATAATGCCACACTCATCGCCACACTCACCACACACACACACACCAGCGGCCACACACACACACTCACACACACCAGCGGCCACACTTGCCTCTCTGCGCGCCGGCAGCTTCCTCAGCTCTCACTTCCTCTCACACATTGAGAGGAGTGGCCACGGCTGGATGACATCATAACTCAGGTCCTCGGTCGCGCCGCTCAATGTGTGAGAGGCAGCCAGGAAGCTGCAGCTTCGGATCAGTGAGGCGAGGTCGCATGCCAGCTGAGAGGGCTCTGCGTGCCTTCTCTGGCACGTGTGCCACAGGTTCGCCATCACTGGCCTAGATGATATACAGAAAAAAACCCTATTTGGGAAAGAACAAACAAATCACGGCACCCTAAGTAAATAAACACAATGTTATAGTCTTTGATGGGTGCACAACTTCATGCACTCACCTGACGGAAGACCAAGTGAAAGAGCCAATCACAGGCTCACACAGGACAAGTAAATCAAAAAGAACACATCCAGCCCATGAACAGCAGCGCTTCCCAGGACTCACATCCAAAGATGATATTTTAAGGTTGTTTTTTTTTATCTGATAAGAGATATAACACGTTTCGGATACAGTATATAGCCTTCTTCAGGTATCATAAAAACACAATAGAAATCCTACTAGTAAAAATTAAATCAGACTTATATAGTGGCAAACCTTTTATCCCAGCCTCAGAAACTTTATTTAGGGTGTTGACAAGGCTCACGAGCACTCCCACTGATTAGTCCAGTCCTTCAAACCACATTCTGATCAACATGAATGTAAAAAAAAACATTTAAATTCTCTTTATGATATCATTTAATCCATTTGGATATAGTGTTCCCAAATGACATATCCAGAAAGTTTCTTTTCAGTTTCTTTTAATTTTTGAACGTAAAACTGACTGCAATCAATGGGGGGCATCATGTCGTGTCTGGAGACCCCCTGATGCACCTAAACAGTGGAAACCCCAATTCTAGCTCCAACCCTAACACAGCCGTAACTTAAACCCTATCCCCAATACACCCCTAACCCTAATCCAAACCCTAACCCCAACTCCACCCTAACCCTAACGCCAACACAACCCTAACTCTAGTCCCAACCCTAACCCAAGCCCCAACCCTAACCCAAGCCCCAACCCTAACCCCAGCCCAACCCTAACCCTAGGTATAACCCCAACCCTAACCCTAGCCCTAGCCCTGACCCTAAGCCTAGCCTAACCCTAACCCTAGCTCTAACCCTTGCCCCAACCCTACCACAACCCTAACCCTAGTTCTAACCTCAATCCTAACACTATCTCTAGCCCAAACCCTAATCCTAGCTTTAGCCCCAACCATAACACTAACCCTAACATCAGGGCCGGACTGGGACTAAAATTCAGCCCTGGCATTTGAAGTTACACAGGCCCACTAATCACATGGTGACTATATAATATCTTTGTACAGTTGTAGTTTACAAGAAGTGAGAGGAGATTAACACGACTATATAACATGTAGTCACAGCTGTGCCCAGTATTTCAGCTCAGTCCTATTTATTGCTTTTAGGTACAGTACTCCTCCCAAATCTCTGCCCCCTTTTGTATGCATGATTACAGAATTCCTGGCAGAACTGCTCTCTATTGGGCATCCAGACCCCCTGGTCATAGCCGCCTCTATCATACCTCCCAACTTTTGAAGAAGGGAAAGATGGACAAAGACTGCGGCGCGCTCAGCGTGCCGCTGCAAATTTTGGCCACGCCCAACCACACCCATTTCACGACTAGTCACACCCATGTCCACACCTAATCGCACCCATTTGGCACTGCTGATCACACTGACTGGTACTGAGTGCACAGTGGCTGGCATTATGGGCACACTGACTGGCACTAAGGAAGAGAGAAAACAGAGAGAGAGAAAAAAGAAAACAGAGAGAGCGAGAAAGAAAGGGGAAAGAAAGAAAGAAAGAAAGAAAGAACAGTGAGAGACAAAGAAAGAACAGTGAGAGACAGAGAAAGAACAGAGAGAGAAAGAAAGCGGAAAGAAAGAACAGAGAGAGACAGAGAAAGAACAGAGAGAGAAAGAAAGAAGTAAAGAAAAGAAAGAAAGAACAGAGAGAAAGAGAGGAAAGAAAAAGAAAGAAAGAGGGGAAGAAAGAACAGAGAGAGAAAAAAGAAAGATTAGAGAGAGAAAGAAAGAACAGAGAGAGAATGAAAGAACAGAGAAAGAAAGAAAAAGAGAGAAAGAAATAAAGAAAGATTCTACAAAGATACTATAGCAGCCCGGCTCCCATTGTAGTGCCCACCTGAGCCTCCCGCTGCAGGACCTATCCGCTCACATGGCCGGCATCCCCGATTCCAAGGCGATCCTGCTGTCTGCGCTGTCGGAGGAGGACACGGTGATGGATCTGAAGCATTCCTGGTTCCGTCACAATCTCCTCAAGAAATTATCTCATTTCCGGTCAGCTTCCAGCACATCACTTCAGGTGGAACGTCATGTGTGTGTTTTAAAATGCTCCTCGGGGCTCCGCCGTGTACTCCTGTGTCCGTGGGAAAAGCCCGCTTTGTATGCTTTGTACACACTTGGCTTCGTTCCGTACATCCCGTACTCATATGGCTCCACTCCATACACACACGGTTCCACTCCGTCCACCTTGTACACGCGTGGCTCCTCTCCGTACACCTCGTACACGCGCGGCTCCGCTCCGTCCACCTCGTACACGCGGCTCCTCTCCGTACACCTCATACACGCGCGGCTCCTCTCCGTACACCTCATACACGCGCGGCTCCACCTCGTACACACACACGGCTCCTCTCCGTACACCTCGTACACACGCGGCTCCGCTCCGTACACCTCGTACACACGCGGCTCCGCTCCGTACACCTCGTACACACGCGGCTCCGCTCCGTACACCTCGTACACGCGGCTCCGCTCCGTACACCTCGTACACGCGGCTCCTCTCCGTACACCTCGTACGCGCGCGGCTCCTCTCCGTACACCTCGTACACGCGCGGCTCCTCTCCGTACACGCGCCGCTCCTCTCCGTACACCTCGTACACGCGCGGCTCCGCTCACCTCGTACACGCGCGGCTCCTCTCCGTAAACCTCGTACACGCGCGGCTCCGCTCCGTACACCTCGTACACGCGCGGCTCCTCTCCGTACACCTCGTACACGCGCGGCTCCTCTCCGTACACCTCGTACACGCGCGGCTCCTCTCCGTACACCTCGTACACGCGCGGCTCCTTTCCGTACACCTCGTACACGCGCGGCTCCTCTCCGTACACCTCGCACACGCGCGGCTCCTCTCCGTACACCTCGTACACGCGGCTCCGCTCCGTACACCTCGTACACGCGCGGCTCCGCTCCGTACACCTCGTACACGCGCGGCTCCGCTCCGTACACCTCGTACACGCGCGGCTCCGCTCCGTACACCTCGTACACGCGCGGCTCCGCTCCGTACACCTCGTACACGCGCGGCTCCGCTCCGTACACCTCGTACACGCGCGGCTCCGCTCCGTACACCTCGTACACGCGCGGCTCCGCTCCGTACACCTCGTACACGCGCGGCTCCGCTCCGTACACCTCGTACACGCGCGGCTCCGCTCCGTACACCTCGTACACGCGCGGCTCCGCTCCGTACACCTCGTACACGCGGCTCCTCTCCGTACACCTCGTACACGCGGCTCCTCTCCGTACACCTCATACACACGCGGCTCCTCTCCGTACACCTCATACACGCGCGGCTCCACCTCGTACACACACACGGCTCCTCTCCGTACACCTCGTACACACGCGGCTCCTCTCCGTACACCTCGTACACACGCGGCTCCTCTCCGTACACCTCGCACACACGCGGCTCCGCTCCGTACACCTCATACACGCGCGGCTCCACCTCGTACACACACACGGCTCCTCTCCGTACACCTCGTACACACGCGGCTCCTCTCCGTACACCTCGCACACACGCGGCTCCGCTCCGTACACCTCGTACGCGCGCGGCTCCGCTCCGTACACCTCGTACGCGCGGCTCCTCTCCGTACACGCGGCTCCGCTCCGTACACCTCGTACACGTGCGGCTCCGCTCCGTACACCTCGTACACGCGCGGCTCCGCTCCGTACACCTCGTACACGCGCGGCTCCGCTCCGTACACCTCGTACACGCGCGGCTCCGCTCCGTACACCTCGTACACGCGCGGCTCCGCTCCGTACACCTCGTACACGCGCGGCTCCGCTCCGTACACCTCGTACACGCGCGGCTCCGCTCCGTACACCTCGTACACGCGCGGCTCCGCTCCGTACACCTCGTACACGCGCGGCTCCTCTCCGTACACCTCGTACACGCGCGGCTCCTCTCCGTACACCTCGTACACGCGCGGCTCCTCTCCGTACACCTCGTACACACTGCTCCGCTCCGTACACCTCGTACACACTGCTCCGCTCCGTACATGCGTGGCTCTGCTCCGTACACCTCATACACACGGCTCCGCTCCGTACACCTCGTACACACACGGCTCCTCTCCGTACACCTCGTACACACGGCTCCGCTCCGTACACCTCGTACACACATGGCTCCTCTCCGTACACACGGCTCCGCTCCGTACACCTCGTACACACGGCTCCGCTCCGTACACCTCGTACACTCGCGGCTCCGCTCCGTACACGCGTGGCTCCACTCCGTACACCTCATACACATGGCTCCGCTCCGTACACACACGGCTCCTCTCCGTACACCTCGTACACACGGCTCCGCTCCGTACGCCTCGTACACACGGCTCCGCTCCGTACACCTCGTACACACTCGGCTCCGCTCCGTACACCTCGTACACACGGCTCTGCTCCGTACATCTCATACACACACAGCTCTGCTACATCCACACTGTAAATCTTGACCCCACACATACTTACCTCAACCAGCACCATGACAACAGCAAAGCAGAGTCTTGCAGACGGTAGAGGCAAGGCTGAGCGCACAGGACCTGTGATGAGGTCACAGGAGGGGCGGAGTCAGGGGTGATATGATCGGGGGTCTGGACAAAGGCTCCTGATCATGTGACCCCCTGACTCCTCCCCTCCTGTGACCTCATCACAGCTCCTGCGAACAGAGCGACCAGGCAAGCGAGTGCGACGCTGTGAGTGGCTGCGGGGGTGAGGGGGTCTCATGCTACGGCGAGGATGGGGTGCGTGGGGGGGCGTGGCGGCTTATCTCCCTGCAGTGCGGGAGGAACTTGAATCTATCACCGCCATGCTGCAGAGGGCCGGCGGCAGGAGCCACAGTGGCCGCAGCAGCTGGCAAGCGGCCAGATGTTGGGGCTCTGCCGCCCGCGGCCCACGTGACAGCGGTCCAGCGGGAAAATGCCCGGTTGGTTATATTGCCAATCCGGGCCTGCCTAACACTAATAGAGAAATGGAAAAAAAATATTTTTTATTATTTTTACTTAACTAAGGAGATAATAAAGGGGCATTTGCTTTACTATTTTTGCTTTATTATTTTTTATTTTGATCACTGTGATAGGGTCTATCACAGTGATCAATATGATCCAATAAGAGAAACTCCTGTTATTGCTGGGTGCCGGCCGGCAGAGCTCGGTGGGCACACTGCGCATGTGTCAACCATTTTCTTCCTGGAAAAAGATGCCAAGGGCCGGGGGACAGCCAGAGGGACAAGGGGACACCGGAGGTACTGGGGTGCTCGGGTGCTCCCTCGTTTATGAGCCCTGCCATGCGCCCAAACAGTGGCTTTCCTCCACATACGAGGTATCAGCGTACTCAGGAGAAATTGCACAACAAAGTTATTTTTTGTGAAAATAGTAAAATGTTCTTTTTTCCTTCCACATTGCTTTAGTTCTCGTGAAGCACCTGTAGGGTTAATAAACTTCCTGAATATGGTTTTGAGTACCTTGAGGGGTGCAGTTTTTAGAATGGTGTCACTTAGGGAAATTTTCTGTCGTATTGACCCCCAAACTCACTTCAAATGTGATGTGGTTGCTAAAAAAAATGGTTTTGTAAATTTTGTTGGGAAAATTAGAAATCGCTGGTCTACTTTTAACCCTTATAACATCCTAAAAAAAAAGTTTCCAAAATTGTGCTGATGTAAAGTATACATGTGGGAAATATTATTTATTAACTATTTTGTGCGATATGACTCTGATTTAAGGGCACAAAAATTAAAAGTTTGAAAATTGCAAAATTTTCAAAATTGTTACCCAAATTTCCATTTTTTTTTATAAAAGTCATAGCGAAGAAATTTTTATCTCTATGATAAAGTCCAATATGTTATGAAAAAACAGTCTCAGAATCATTTGTATACATTGAAACATTGCAGTGCTGTAACCTCGTAAAGTGACAGTGGTCAGAATTGTGAAAATTAGCTTGGTCATCAAGTACCAAATTGGCTCTGTCACTAAGGGGTTAACTTTGAAATGCCTCCAAATAAACCGCTCTGTCTCTTTTAAACCACATACTTGATTTGTATTGTGAGTGAATAACCAGCAGCACATATTATCCACATTTTCCATTATTTCAATTGTATGTTGCATCTGCCAACCCATGGAGTTGCAATAGTTGGAACATCTCTTTTTTGAAGCATAAAACTGTACTATCCCACACAGCTATACAAGGTGAGCAGTAATGCTTTCTCTTATACACTCAGGGGTGGATTAAGGGTAGCCAGGGCCCGGGGCAGTTCAGACTCTGTGGGCCCCCCTCGTCACGTGACGGGGGTCATGAATCGTAGAGCCACACTCTACATAGAGAATAATGGAGCCTCCAGCACCGCCCTCCACCCGCAGAGCCGCACTCCACATAGAGAATAATGGAGCCTCCAGCACCGACCTCCACCCACAGAGCCGCACTCCACATAGAGAATAATGGAGCCTCCAGCACCGACCTCCACCCGCAGAGCCGCACTCCACATAGAGAATAATGGAGCCTCCAGCACCGACCTCCACCCACAGAGCCGCACTCCACATAGAGAATAATGGAGCCTCCAGCACCGACCTCCACCCACAGAGCCACACTCTACATAGAGAATAATGGAGCCTCCAGCACCGACCTCCACCCGCAGAGCCGCACTCCACATAGAGAATAATGGAGCCTCCAGCACCGACCTCCACCCGCAGAGCCGCACTCCACATAGAGAATAATGGAGCCTCCGGCACCGACCTCCACCCGCAGAGCCGCACTCCACAGAGAATAATGGAGCCTCCGGCACCGACCTCCACCTGCAGAGCCACACTCCACATAGAGAATAATGGAGCCTCCAGCACCTACCTCCACCCGCAGAGCCGCACTCCACATAGAGAATAATGGAGCCTCCGGCACCGACCTCCACCCGCAGAGCCACACTCCACATAGAGAATAATGGAGCCTCCGGCACCGACCTCCACCCACAGAGCCACACTCCACATAGAGAATAATGGGGCCTCCAGCACCGACCTCCACCCGCAGAGCCGCACTCCACATAGAGAATAATGGAGCCTCCAGCACCTACCTCCACCCGCAGAGCCGCACTCCACATAGAGAATAATGGAGCCTCCAGCACCGACCTCCACCCACAGAGCCGCACTCCACATAGAGAATAATGGAGCCTCCAGCACCGACCTCCACCCGCAGAGCCATACTCCACATAGAGAATAATGGGGCCTACAGCACCGACCTCCACCCGCAGAGCCGCACTCCACATAGAGAAAAATGGAGCCTCCAGCACTGACCTCCACCTGCAGAGCCGCACTCCACATAGAGAATAATGGGGCCTCCAGCACCGACCTCCACCCGCAGAGCCGCACTCCACATAGAGAATAATGGGGCCTCCAGCACCGACCTCCACCCGCAGAGCCGCACTCCACATAGAGAATAATGGGGCCTCCAGCACCTACCTCCACCCGCAGAGCCGCACTCCACATAGAGAATAATGGAGCCTCCAGCACCGACCTCCATTCGCAGAGCCGCACTCCACATAGAGAATAATGGAGCCTCCAGCACCGACCTCCACCTGCAGAGCCGCACTCCACATAGAGAATAATGGGGCCTCCAGCACCGACCTCCACCCGCAGAGCCGCACTCCACATAGAGAATAATGGGGCCTCCAGCACCGACCTCCACCCGCAGAGCCACACTCCACATAGAGAATAATGGGGCCTCCAGCACTGACCTCCACCCGCAGAGCCGCACTCCACATAGAGAATAATGGGGCCTCCAGCACCGACCTCCACCCGCAGAGCCATACTCCACATAGAGAATAATGGGGCCTCCAGCACCGACCGCCACCCGCAGAGCCGCACTCCACATAGAGAATAATGGAGCCTCCAGCACCGACCTCCACCCGCAGAGCCATACTCCACATAGAGAATAATGGGGCCTCCAGCACCGACCTCCACCCGCAGAGCCGCACTCCACATAGAGAATAATGGGGCCTCCAGCACCGACCTCCATTCGCAGAGCCGCACTCCACATAGAGAATAATGGAGCCTCCAGCACCGACCTCCACCTGCAGAGCCGCACTCCACATAGAGAATAATGGGGCCTCCAGCACCGACCTCCACCCGCAGAGCCGCACTCCACATAGAGAATAATGGGGCCTCCAGCACCGACCTCCACCCGCAGAGCCACACTCCACATAGAGAATAATGGAGCCTCCAGCACTGACCTCCACCCGCAGAGCCGCACTCCACATAGAGAATAATGGGGCCTCCAGCACCGACCTCCACCCGCAGAGCCATACTCCACATAGAGAATAATGGGGCCTCCAGCACCGACCGCCACCCGCAGAGCCGCACTCCACATAGAGAATAATGGAGCCTCCAGCACCGACCTCCACCCGCAGAGCCATACTCCACATAGAGAATAATGGGGCCTCCAGCACCGACCTCCACCCGCAGAGCCGCACTCCACATAGAGAATAATGGGGCCTCCAGCACCGACCTCCACCCGCAGAGCCGCACTCCACATAGAGAATAATGGGGCCTCCAGCACCGACCTCCACCCGCAGAGCCACACTCCACATAGAGAATAATGGAGCCTCCAGCACCGACCTCCACCCGCAGAGCCGCACTCCACATAGAGAATAATGGGGCCTCCAGCACCTACCTCCACCCGCAGAGCCGCACTCCACATAGAGAATAATGGAGCCTCCAGCACCGACCTCCATTCGCAGAGCCGCACTCCACATAGAGAATAATGGAGCCTCCAGCACTGACCTCCACCTGCAGAGCCGCACTCCACATAGAGAATAATGGGGCCTCCAGCACCGACCTCCACCCGCAGAGCCGCACTCCACATAGAGAATAATGGAGCCTCCAGCACTGACCTCCACCTGCACAGCCGCACTCCACATAGAGAATAATGGGGCCTCAAGCACCGACCTCCACCCGCAGAGACGCACTCCACATAGAGAATAATGGGGCCTCCAGCACCGACCTCCACCCGCAGAGCCGCACTCCACATAGAGAATAATGGAGCCTCCAGCACCGACCTCCATTCGCAGAGCCGCACTCCACATAGAGAATAATGGAGCCTCCAGCACTGACCTCCACCTGCAGAGCCGCACTCCACATAGAGAATAATGGGGCCTCCAGCACCGACCTCCACCCGCAGAGCCGCACTCCACATAGAGAATAATGGAGCCTCCAGCACTGACCTCCACCTGCACAGCCGCACTCCACATAGAGAATAATGGGGCCTCAAGCACCGACCTCCACCCGCAGAGACGCACTCCACATAGAGAATAATGGGGCCTCCAGCACCGACCTCCACCTGCAGAGCCCCACTCCACATAGAGAATAATGGAGCCTCCAGCACCGACCTCCACCCGCAGAGCCGCACTCCACATAGAGAATAATAGAGCCTCCAGCACCGACCTCCACCCGCAGAGCCGCACTCCACATAGAGAATAATGGAGCCTCCAGCACCGACCTCCACCCGCAGAGCCGCACTGCACATAGAGAATAATGGAGCCTCCAGCACCGACCTCCACCCGCAGAGCCGCACTCCACATAGAGAATAATGGAGCCTCCAGCACCGACCTCCACCCGCAGAGCCGCACTCCACATAGAGAATAATGGGGCCTCCAGCACCGACCTCCACCCGCAGAGCCGCACTCCACATAGAGAATAATGGGGCCTCCAGCACCGACCTCCACCCGCAGAGCCGCACTCCACATAGAGAATAATGGAGCCTCCAGCACTGACCTCCACCCGCAGAGCCGCACTCCACATAGAGAATAATGGAGCCTCCGGCACCGACCTCCACCCACAGAGCCGCATTCCACATAGAGAATAATGGAGCCTCCAGCACCGACCTCCACCCGCAGAGCCGCACTCCACATAGAGAATAATGGAGCCTCCAGCACCGACCTCCACCCGCAGAGCCGCACTCCACATAGAGAATAATGGGGCCTCCAGCACCGACCTCCACCCGCAGAGCCGCACTCCACATAGAGAATAATGGAGCCTCCAGCACCGACCTCCACCCGCAGAGCCGCACTCCACATAGAGAATAATGGGGCCTCCAGCACCGACCTCCACCCGCAGAGCCGCACTCCACATAGAGAATAATGGAGCCTCCAGCACCGACCTCCACCCGCAGAGCCGCACTCCACATAGAGAATAATGGGGCCTCCAGCACCGACCTCCACCCGCAGAGCCGCACTCCACATAGAGAATAATGGGGCCTCCAGCACCGACCTCCACCCGCAGAGCCGCACTCCACATAGAGAATAATGGAGCCTCCAGCACTGACCTCCACCCGCAGAGCCGCACTCCACATAGAGAATAATGGAGCCTCCGGCACCGACCTCCACCCGCAGAGCCGCATTCCACATAGAGAATAATGGAGCCTCCAGCACCGACCTCCACCCGCACTCCACATAGAGAATAATGGAGCCTCCAGCACTGACCTCCACCCGCAGAGCCACACTCCAAATACATGGCTGCTCTCAGTGCTCTGTGCTGTGCGCACAGGACCTGTGATGAGGTCACAGGAGGGGAGGAGACAGGGGTCACATGATCGGGGGCCCTGACACCTTCCCTCCTGTGATCTCATCACAAGCCTTTGCACGCTACCAGCAGCATCAGCGTTCACGCTACTTATAGATGCTGCTGGTAGCAGAGCACATAATGCCTCCCCCACGGTCACTCACTTTTAGGTGGGGAGAAGATGGAGTGCCATTGCAGCAGCCAGCAGGAATGTGGTGGGGGCCCCCTTAGAAGCTCTTGTGGTGGGGGCCCCGGGGCTGAAGTCCCGCCTGCCCTGCCTTTAATCCGGCCCTGCGCGGTGGCAGATTATAATGGGGCAATTTACTGGCCTGGGCTGTGGGCCCCTTAACCCCACTGGGCCCGGGGCAACTGCCCAAATTGACCTCATTATAATCCGCCACTGTATACACTGGTATATTGGATAAAACTGTATTGCACTTAATTTATCCCTACAGCCTATCCATCTGTTGGTCTTTATTTTTATGCTTCTGCACAACCTGTTAATCAAACTGTATGCAAGCATAACAGAGGGTACGGCAAGATATTGGACAGGGGCAATAAGAACACTGTTGCTTAGTAAAGGAGAGGACATTCCAATACCTATAGTGCTTGTAGAATCCTAATAAACAGAAACCACACACACAAAAAAAGTGGACGGAAAACTAAAGCATGAGAATAAAGACATAGACTCATACGTTCAACAATAACAATTTAAGTTGGTTGTTGTGAAGAACATTCCTCCGCTTCAGCCTCATGGTATCAATTCTTATGGAAATAATTTATGGACTTCCATGCGCTGCTTGACAAAATACAGGATCCCAATTAAGGTGAAAGATTAATCATTTATTCCCAATGCGTTTCGAAGTAACGTTTCGAAGATGTCTGTCATCCCCTGAGGAAGAAGTAACCTTTCCTTCGAAACGCGTTGGGAATAAATGATTAATCTTTCACCTTAATTGGGATCCTGTATTTTGTCAAGCAGCGCATGGAAGTCCATAAATTATTTCCATAAGAATTGATGTTTTGGCGATCACTTGGTTTGACCTTAGGATTCCTAGTCAGCTGCTGCACGTCCAATGTGCTTGATCTCCCCTGCAAACAGGTGAGTGAATTTCTTTTACTTTTTTGATATTAACCAGGATAAGACCCTATTGCGCTTTTCTGTTCCTTTAGTATATTGCATTCAGCCTCATGGTAGAAAGAAGAAAGCAGACTTGAACATACTATTCGTGCTGTTATCAAAGCCAGGGCTGAACGCGACAAGCTGAGCGTCCACCGAGCTCCATCATTCGCCGGGGAGTGATGGAGCTCGGTGGACGCTCAGCTTGTCGCGTTCAGCCCTGGCTTTGATGACACCATGAATAATATGTTCCCGTCTGATTTCTTCTTTCTACCATGAGGCTGAAGCTGAGGAACGTCTTTCTGGTGTATTTTGTGGTGTCCAGCACCGGTCTCCTGTATGCATTACTGCAGCTCGGTCAGCAATGTGACGTCAGATAAACCCTGGCAATAACATTCACAGGAGGGAAGCCCCGCGCCACCGTGGTGGGGAAAACATGCTCTGGTTGTTGTGAAGGAAACAAGACCTTGGATTTACTCTAAAAAAGGGGTGAAATGGCAGATACGATTCTGTGGTAATGGGTTAAATCATAGAATCCCATCAATAAGTTGCCAGAAAGTAACTCACATAAACTAAATATACTTAACCCCCTAACTCCCAACACTGGATTTTAACTGTTATTAAATATACATAGTTCAAGGAGAATGTGCAATGACGCATGATGGAGTCACTTGATCCTCACAACAACCTTGGTGTAGGAAATAGGGATTAAGAAGCACATGATGATTTTAATTATATTCAGGCAGACAGAAAGAAGATCAAAAAGAAGAAACAGAATAAGTCAAATATGAGAGTTCAAAGGATCCCAAGGAAGTATTATCTGAAGTAATCTACTTTTGAGTTCAGATTCATACACATTTAATTGTTGGGATGCACATATTCTTGTGGAAAGATATCTTGCAATTAAACTTTAGTCCTCAGGCATCACTTTTACAGATTGCTATCTTGTAATGATTTTGTTTCATAATTCAATAGTGCAAGTGAAGATTTGCATTATAGCTTATTAAGAAAACCCCTACATCTATGCTTTTCACATATATTTACTTCCCCCAAGTTTATGCACTGAACGCACTCTTTGAAATATAGGATGAAATCCAAATACCAAAGTCGATACACAGATAAATGAGATTAACGTCTGCAACCCATAAAAGTTATGTGGAGGGAAAGAAGAAAGAGGGATGAGCTGCTAGAGTGAGACACAGGCCAAGAGACAAAGATAAGGCGCTGCTGCTTCTAGGGAACATATAATGTAAATTAGTGCTGGATTCACAGATACATGGCAAAATACTGCTGTAAAATGTCCACCATACTGGGTGCTGCTAAAGTGAGAGAGAAGCACAGAGACACAGATATGATGCTGCCACTTTTAGGGAGCTTATAACACAAATCAGAGCCTAGTTTCACAGCTCCATGGCTTAATACTGTTGTATAATGTCTACCATATCAGTTGGTTGTGTAAAGGCCCCGTCTCACTAAGCGACTTACCAGCGATCCCGACACCGATATCAAGGTGTCAGGATCGCTAGTAAGTCGCTATGTGATCGCTGGTGAGCTGTCACACAGCTTCACCAGCGATCAGCACAGCGATGCCGAACGCCCGGCATCGCTGGCCATCCTGTAAAAAATAGAATCAAAATAAAAAATATTGTTATTCTCACCTTCCGATGTCCCGCGCAGTCTTCCGGCCTCTCTCCACGCTCCGGTCCCAGTGATCCTTTGCACGAATGACCGCGAGATGTCACGGTCTCGCGGGATAACAAAGTCTCGCAGTCATTCATGCAAAGGATCACTGGGACCGGAGCGTGGAGAGAGGCCGGAAGACTGCGCGGGACATCGGATGGTGAGAATAACAATATTTTTTATTTTTTTTATTATTTTTTACACCTGATCGCTGGTCTCCCGCTGTCACACACAGCGATGTGTGCTGGCCAGCGGGAGACCAGCGACAAAAGAAATGTCCAGAGATTTCTTGCAGCGATCAGCGATACCGGCAGGGGGGCCGCTCACTGATCGCTGTCACACACAGCAATCTCGCTGGTGAGATCGCTGTTGTGTCACAAAAGTTGTGACTCAGCAGCGATCTCGCTACCGAGATTGCTTAGTGAGACGGGGCCTTTAGAGTGAGACTGAGACAAAGAGACAAAGATAAGGTGCTGCTGCTTCTACACTCCCTGACAGAAGTTATGTCGCTTATCCATGTTATGTAAATAAAAGCTTATAACCTGACGTTAAATTCATCCTTTGGTTGTATAAATTACTCTTTTGAAAGCTGAAACCCTCTGAAATGTTGTTTAGGTTAAGAAAATAAATTGGCATCAGTGCCGAAATATTGATCATTTACTGAACACAGAATGGTCAGATTTTGGTAAGACAAAAGTTTTGTCGCCCACAGAAAGTATTGTGATATTTAAACAAACAATTAACTGAAAATACAAATATGTGTTGCAGAACATTGGTGAATGAAGTTGTGGTGCTATTAGAGTCATATTTAATATTTTGTGTGACTTCCATGAGCTTGAAGGACTGCATCCATGTGGTTCAACAATGATTCATACAATTTATTAATGAAGTCATCAGGAATAGCAAAGAATGCAGTCTTACATGCCTCCCAGAGTTCATCTAGATTCTTTGGTTTTGTCTTCCAAGCTTCCTCTTTCATCCTACCCCAAACGTGCTCAATGATGTTCATGTCTGGTGACTGGGCTGGTCAGTCCTTGAGCACCTTGATCTGTTTTGCCTAGAGGAACTTTGCTGTAGAGATGGATGTATGAGTTGGAGCACCATCCTGCTGCAGAATTTGACCCCATTTATGATTTGGAAAATAAGAGGTAGCTAATACTTCTTGATATTTTAGTCTATTGATATTGCCTTCCACCTTGCAAATGTTTTGCACACCCCCATGCTGAATGTAACCCCAGTCCATGATCTTTCCACCACCAAATTTAACAGTTTTCTGGGTGTATTTTGGATCCATACGGGCTCCAGTAGGTCTCCTGCAGGAGGCTGTGGTGTTGTTAGGTGTCAGGTTTCTGCGTCTGCTCTGCAGGAATCCAGAGCCTCACATTCTGCGGTCTCCTGCTGTCCTTCTACTGCAGAGGAGATTACTTTGCAGCAGACCACTCCAGAGACTAAAGGGCATGTCACACTAAGAGATATCACTAGCAATATCGCTATAACTAGTGACGTTATAGCGATATTGCTAGTGATATCGCAGTGTCTGATACTTACCTACGACCGGCTCCCCCGCTGGTTATCGCTAATCGCGCGAGAACGTCCTGGACCGTTTCTCGTCGTCAGCTTCCTGCTGCGCTTCCTGTGGAGAGACGAGCGACGCGTGGAGCCGGGTGGGAGGACGTAGGATCGCTTAGTGTGACAGGTAAGTAGCGACCCCCGTCCCCAGCGATGTCGCTAGTGAGATCTGCCTGTGTGGCAGCTCACTAGCGACCATTTAGCGATGTACCAGCAATCCTGACCGCGTCATATCGCTGGTCGGGATCGCTGATACATCGCTAAGGCTGGTTTCACATTAGCGCTTTTTAAGCGCACGCACGGCCGGGGGTAGCTCCGCCCCCGAGCCGGCTCTCTGCCCGGCGTGCCCGCCCCTTGCTTGTAGCGCCGCCTCCTAGCGCACAGCGGCCCCTGCGATCGGCGCACCCTATCTTTAGCATAGGGTGCGCAGATCGTGCGCAGGCCGTGCGCTAGTTGCGCTTTGACCTGCGCTGCGCACTTTTGACGGTGCGCCGTGCGCGCCAAAATCCGAAAAGTTTGATTTTGGCGTGCACGGCGCACCGTCAAAAGTGCGCAGCGCAGGTCAAAGCGCAACTAGCGCACAGCCTGCGCACGATCTGCACACCCTATGCTAAAGATAGGGTGCGCCGATCGCAGGGGCCGCTGTGCGCTAGGAGGCGGCGCTACAAGCAAGGGGCGGGCACGCCGGGCAGAGAGCCGGCTCGGGGGCGGAGATACCCCCGGCCGTGCGTGCGCTTAAAAAGCGCTAATGTGAAACCAGCCTAAGTGTGACAGTACCTTAAGTCCCTCTGTGCTCCTACTGGACATGCTCACGAGACGATCTCCCTTTCTAGATCGGGAGTCATGTGCCCAGGTCCTGTTACAGATCTCATTGGTCCATCTCGGAGATCTGGAAGGTCCCGCACGGCTATAAAAAGTATAGACTATACTTGCTATGTGTGAATGGTGACGGATGTATGATTCTGGCAACTGACTCATTATAAAACCCCTTCCCTCTGATATTACGTATGTGGATAGGGAATAAGTTTAGCAGTCAGCGCCAGTCAGTGGCAAGCCTTAGGCCACTGTGCACACCGCACCTCTACGCTAGCGTCCAACATTGTGCATGCTTTCTAGCTTTGTCATCGATCGGCAGTGTCCTACGCCGCGCTGCAGTTGCAGCCCTTCTTGGCGCTCGCAGCAGCGACGCCGCACACACGGTAGGTCTAGATGGATGCAGCCCCTCTGTTTTAGGTCCTGCTCCTGTGACCAGATACTGTGTGTGCATTTTCCTGAGGCCTGTGACACTAACAGGCTCAGCGTTTTTGTATGTTTATGTTGCGGCGCCTCTGTGTGTAAAGAGAGCCCGCTCTGCGCACTTCGGGTGAAGTTGAACCCTTGCGCATTATACTGCCATATTGCTCCTCTGTCATTACCTAGCAACGGTGTAACACCTACTGCACGGTGAACCCCAAGCGGTGAACGCACTTTATTATTTATTTTTATTTAGTGCGTTCCGCCATTCCTAACAGGTGTAATTCTACTGAAGATTCATCAGAGAAATCCACCTTCTCCCACTTTACCAGCATCCATCTGTTTAGCAGGCTGTGGGACTTTGCAAATGCCACACGGATTTATATTTGCCTTTTGCTTAGTGCTGGCTTCTGGGCACTGATTCGACCATGGAGGCCATTTCGAGACAGAATCCTACAAACTATTCTAGTTGACACAGGGACTCGAGGTGACCAGGCCTGTTGGAGCTCTGCTGCAGGGGAAGAGGGGCTTGCTTTTGATTTTCTAACTAACAAACGTTCCTCCTAAGCAGTTGTCTTGCGGGGTCTGCTGGGCCTGGGCTTGTCAAACACATCTCCAGTCTCTTCAAATCTTTTTTTAATTCTTTGTACTTGACACTGAGACACATTAAAGGTGCCAGCCACCTCTGCAGTGGGTCTGGTCTTCAGCTTCTTGATAATCAAGGCTTTTGTCATAGGGTGGATTTTTGGCATGTTGTATGAGCTCAAGTTGCAGTTCAAGTGAAGGTCTGGTGTGCTGGGTTTCTTTTTATACACACCTACTAATTAACTGGTCATTTACTGAGCACAGGTGAGGATGTAAACTAGGATTGGGTGGTTATATGACCAGGCAACAAAACTTTTGTCTTGCCAAAATCTGACCATTCTGTGTTCATTAAATGATCAATATTTCTGCATTGATGGCAATTTATTTTCTTAACCTGAAACACATTTCTGAAGGTTTCAACTTTCAAAAGAGTAATTTATACAACTAATGGATGAATTTAACGTCAGGTTATAAGCTTTTATTTACATAACATGGATAAGCGACATAACTTCTGTCAGGGAGTGTAGGGAGCTTTTAATATAAATTTGAGCTAGATTCACAGATACAAGGCTAAAAACTGCTGTATAATGTCTACTAGAGTTGAGTGAAACAGGTTGGTCAGATTCAAAAGTTGCCGACTTTCGCCAAAGTCGGGTTTCGCCGAGCGAAACCAGACCATAGCGTGATGTCGGCCATGTGGTCGGCGAATCGAGCGCCAAAGTCGGATTTCACAGAATGCTTGCACGTGACATTTTTTTCAGCCAATGAGAAAGGATGTACACTGTGGCAATGAGATGACATGTACAGCGTCCGGGGAGAGAGAGAGATTTTGCGCACTTTATAAAAGCGGTCCGGCATGTAGGTGTCCTCCACTCCCTGCCGACTTTGCTTCCCCATTGACTTGCATTGGGTTTCGTGTTTCAGTCGGACCTCCGACTTTTCCCAATAGTCGGCTGATTTAGTTCGACTCGACTTTTGAGAAAGTTGGGTTTCATGAAACCCGACTCGACCCTAAAAAAGGTAAAGTCGCTCATCTCTAATGTCTACTATACTGGGTGCTTCTAAAGTGATACAGAAGCAGAGACACATAGATATGATGCTGATGATTTTAGGAAGCTTATAATGCAAATCAGAGCTGAATTCACAGATACACTGCTAAATACTGCTTTGTTTTGTCTGCCATGGTGCTGTGCTACAGAAAGAAAGGAGAGGAGGATGTACTTTTCTTTCTGCGTGCTGTGTATGGGAGACATCATGGCAGCCACGTTATACTCACTCTACAGTTGAGCTCAGGAAAACTGATATCAAGCTATTAAATGTTTAGAGAGGAAGACTGATACCAGATGTAGGATGCAACGAACTGAAGTACTCTTATTACTCATATGCTTGCATATTACAACTTATCCTGAAGCCACCTGAAAAAATAGGCATTCTTTTTGTTTGTACTATTTTTAATAACTTCTATTTCATACAATTGCTGCAAATTGAGTTATTATATTATGTGTTTGTCTCTAAAGCAGAATAAATAAATATGTTGCTAAAGCAGAAAATTATTAATATTATTCTTATTTTCTAGCCTGCACTTAAGAAGAAAGTAGTTACGAAATGATTGGTAACCATGAAAACCAATATATGCCTACTGGGAGTTATATAATATAACATGGTTCTTGGTGGAGAGGATCTCAAACAGAGGGGCTTGTTTCTCTATAATAATAAGAATAATCCAAGCTTAAAAAATAATATATAAATATAAATTGTATTTTATAGTTGACCAGTTGGATCTCTTACGTTATTCAGCTTTGCCCTATTCTGCTCTACTAGGGTCGATTCACGCATTGCATTTTTAATTCTAGAATTTCATCTCAGAATCCACCCAGAAATTCTCCACCAAAGTACAGTAAGAAAAAGCTCATTCCTATGGACACATTGATTTTTTTTTTTTACTTAAATGCATATGTTTTTTACTACAAATAATTTCTGACATCGGGTTTCATTAACCCCTTCATGAACAGAGCTTTTTTGGGTTTTGTGTTTTCGATTTTTGCTACCCTGCTTCTCAGAGCTATAACTTTTATATCTTTCCATCAATATGGCCGTGTGAGGGCTTGTCTTTTGCTGGACGAGTTGTACTTTTGAACGACACCATTGGTTTTACCCTATCATGTACTAGAAAATGGGGAAAAAATTCCAAGTGCGGTGAAATTGGGAAAAAAAAGTGCAATCCCACACTTGTTTTTGTTTGGCTTTTTTGCTAGGTTAACTAAATGTTAAAACTGGCCTGCAATTATGGTTCTCCAGGTCATTACGAGTTCATAGACACCAAATATGTCTAGGTTCTCTTTTATCTAAGTGGAGAAAAAATTTCCAAAGTTTGTTAAAAAAAATTGCGCCATTTTCCAATACCCGTATCGTCTCCATTTTTCGTGATATCGGGTTGAATGAAGGTTTATTTTTTGCATGTCGGGCTGATGTTTTTATTTTTACCATTTTAGTGCAGATACGATCTTTTGATCTCCCATTATTGCATTTTAATGCAATGTCGCAGCAACCAAAAAAACTTAACTCTGGCTTTTTTACTTTTTTCTCACTACGCCGTTTAGTGATCAGTTTAATCCTTTTTTTTATTGATAGATCAGGTGATTCTGAACTCGGCGATACCAAATGTGTATTTTTCATTTTTTTATTGTTTTATTTTGAATGGGACGTAAGGAGGGTGACTTGAACTTTTATATATATATTTTTTTTTTGATCCAGTCACCTTTATTGGTATGTAAACATGACAAAGACTGACATAAAAAAAAATCAGTGCTACAACATTACATGACAGTAGAAGACATAAGCATTAACATACAGTAAATGTCTTGCATTAACACAGGAGATAAAGAATGAAAGAAAGAAGAAAAAAAAAAACCCAGGCTTATCTGATAGTGTAATTAATCTCTTGAATGCAAGACGTATTCCAAAGGTAGGACTCAAACCTCACACAATAAAACAGTAGAACCAAAGAGACGTATGTTATACATCACATGACCTCGACACATTTGAATACCGGCTTTGCAACAAGGGATCCCATATACGCTGAGTCTTCTTTTTTTGCATAGGCGGTTTGTGTTAGGGCTAATTCATGCTCATAATGAAAGCTAATTTTTTCAACTACTTCTGTAATGGTCGGAACTGTAGCACATTTCCATTTAGCCGCCACTAGCAATCTTAACTGCTATCAGTGTGTGAGATAAGGCCCCCCTAATCATATGCGGAAACTCCTCTGTTCCAATATGTAAAATTACCAGGCTAGGAGACAATGTCAGACCTACCCCAAGGACTTCTAGTATTAATCTGGCAATATCCTTCCATAGATTATTCGGAGCTGGACAATCCCACCACATGTGTTCTAGTGTCCCCCGTAGCCCACATCTCCTCCAACATAATAGGGATTGTTCCGGACCAAAGTGAGCCACTTGCAACGGAAACCTTTACCAACAAAGGTGAAGTTTTTTCAGTTGTTCAAGATGGTTAAGACATGATGAGACCCGAAACACCTCTCCCAGAGCATCCCTCCAAGCCCCCAGCTCCAGGGATATACCAGTGAACGATCCCAGAGAGACATATAAGGAAGCTTTACATCCAAATCAAGATCATTCAGAGCCCTGTATAGGATGGACACTCCTTTTGGGCCGGATTCTGGTATTAAGAAGTATCCATAAGCTCTGTGATCTAATTTGGAGTTAAAAAAGGGTGATTCCGGTGAAGTTGACAAAAGATGGCGTATTTGTAATTATTGATAGAAATATCTGCGTATACCTGGGTGTTTGGATGCTAAATAGTGATGAGCGATACCACCCAATATTGAAAAATAACGGATCGGATTGGATTGGCCGATATCCAAAAAGTATCGGGTATCGCCGATTCCGATCCTGGAAGTCCCATTCAAGTCAATGGGACAGAAATATCGGAATGAAAAAACCCCTTTCTTTACTTGCACATCCAGTTCGGGAGGGGGGAAGAGTGTGGGCGGTGTGTGGGCGGACACTGTGCGTGTCTGTGTGTGCGGGCGGGGTCTGTGCGGGCCTGCCCGGGGCTTCTGCCGGCTGCCAGGGGTCTGTACGGGCCTGCCGGGGGGCTTGTGCTGGCTGCTGGGGGTCTGTACGGACCTGCCGGGGGCTTGTGCCGGCTGCCGGGGATCTGTACGGGTCTGCCGGGGGCCTGTGCCGGCTGCCGGGGGTCTGTACGGGCCTGCCGGGGGCTTGTGCCGGCTGCCGGGGGTCTGTACGGGCCTGCCGGAGGCCTGTGCTGGCTGCCGGGGGTCTGTACGGGCCTGCCGAGGGCTTGTGCCGGATGCCGGGGTCTGTAAAGGCCTGCCGGGGGCTTGTGCCGGCTGACGGGGGTCTGTACGGGCCTGCCAGGGGCTTGTGCCGGCTGCCGGGGGTCTGTGCGGGCCAGCTGGGGGTCTTGTGTGTGTGCAGGCATCGTCCGATGGGACTACAAGTCCCATCGGGCGATGCCTGCTACAATGACAGTGATGGACACATTAGCTAATGATGGGACAGTAGTAGTCCCATCATCCGGCTAATGTGTTGAATGAAAAAAAAAAAAAAAACATACATACTACATACATACTACATACATACATATATACAACATTCATACAACATACATACATATATACTACATTCATACAACATGCATACATAGTACATACATACTACATACATACAACATACATACAACATGCTACATTCATACAACATACATACTACATACATACTACATACAACATACATACATTCATACAATACATACTACATTCATAGGCACAGGCCCCCGGCAGGCCCGTACAGGCCTCCCACAGTCGGCACAGACCGCACATCATGATGCGCACAGACCGCGCATCATGATGACATAATTTCAGCAGCCAATCACAGCCACAACAGTGGCTCATTGCATTATGGGGACTTCCGATTCCGGTATCCGATATTGAAAAAATATCGGTACTCGGTATTGGAATTCCGATACAGCAAATATCGTCCGATACCCGATATTTGCAGTATCGGAATGCTCAACACTAATGCTAAATGATCAAAGGGCAGAATCCCCGAGCTCCCCATCAAGTCCTGAAGGTTCCTAATCCCCGCCGTTATCCAGACTTGCAAGTCTATATATGGAATGTGTGCCTCAAGGGCTCTCAGAGACACGTTACTTAAGTGGATTTTAATTAAGGATGTGGCTAAGTTCCTCCTATGCTGTAATGCGGCTACCATTGTTGGCAAACCTGGTGTATACCGGCTAATCTTAATAGCCTCAGCTTCCAATACTAGGCAATGAGAGTTCCTTTTAGCATAGAATATTTCAATTTGAAGCCATCTGTAGTCCCTGTCCATATACCACCAGTCCGAGTCCAGTTAGCACAGATGCTCTGTGGTATGCTATGAGATTCGGCATGCCCATCCCTCCAAGATCATATAATAATAATATAATAGGCTACTTGCTATCCTTGGCTGCTTATGTGCCCAGATATAATGATTGGCCATTCGTTGAAGCATCAGGATAATCCTATTAGGGATTTTAAAAGGGATGCGCCTAAAGAAATAGATAATTTTGGGATGTATTATCATTTTAAAGATATTGATCCTCGCTATCCATGAGGTCATAATATTATGAAGTTTATCTAACTCTGATTTAATAGTTTTAGCTAGTTTAGAGAAGTTATTATCCACTACATTTTGGGAGCTTGTTAGTGTAATTCCTAAGTCAATCAAATCAATCAAATCAAATTTATTATCGCCAAGTACATATTACATATATACAAGGAATTCTTTGTGGCAAAGAGGCAACATAATATATAACAACAGATACAACAAGTAACATCTAACAAGACATATACAGTATATAGTCTACACATGATGATTTAATTGTTGAACAGAGAGTGGATAGAAGCTGTTCATATGGCGGTTGGTGCTGCATTTGGGGACTCTGAAGCGACGTCCTGAAGGGAGTAGTTGGAATGAGGAGTGTCCCGGGTGAGAGGGATCAGATGAAATTTTCAATGCGTGGGATCGAATACTCTTATCATAAAGATCCTGGATTTTAGGCAGGGGGGAACCTATAATTCTCTCTGCTGTTCTGAAAGTCCTTTGTAAGCGGAGTTTGTCATGTGCAGTGGCTCCCCCATACCAGACTATCAGAGAGGAACAAATCACAGATCTGATGACAGCATTAAAGAATAAGATCAGCAGATTCTTATGGTTAAGTATGGGATACCGTCCAGCATCCACTTAAAGGGGAATCTATTCTCGAAAGATCTGTGTAGTGCATCTGGGACTGCAACTGGATAGATCAAGGATTTCATAGGGTTTAGTTTGTAATATGATATTTTACCAAATTCCTCCAGCACGGACATGACAGCTGAGAACGATGGCCCAATATTCACACATGAGATTATGACGTGGTCCGCATAAAGTCCCACTTTATGTGTTACTGGGCCCACTGTGATCCCAGAGATATTGTAATCTGATCTTATGCGCTCAGGTAACGGTTTCATACATAGTTCAAATATGAAAGGGGGCAGCCTTGTCGTGTTCCGTTTGTTATTCGGAAGATTCCAGACATGAAACCCAATGACAGTACCCTAGCACAGGGAGTCGAATACATAGAACTAATTGCTGAGAAAATGGGACCCACAAAGCCAAATTTAGTCAAGACAACCCGAAAATATCCCCAGTGCACCCTGTCAAACGCTTTTTCAGCATCCAGTGACAGGAATGCAGTGGGGACACCAGAAAGCTCCGCCACCCTTATCAAATCCAGCATTCTCCTTGTACCATCTTTTGCTTCACATACAGCCACGAACCCTACTAGGTCCGGAGAGATCAGTGATGGAATAATCAATTTCAAATGTGACGCTAGAATCTTTGTGAATAGCTTGACATCACAGTTCAAAAATGCTGTAGGTCTAAAATTGCCTGGGACCGTGGGGGACTTCCCCGGTTTAGGAAGGGTAGTGATCGTAGCCTCCAACCCGGGTGTAGACACTTTGCCCGTTTCTCTCCATGCTGTAAATAGACGTAATAGAAAGGGAATCAAATCTTGTTGAAAACATCGGTAATAGACATTTGAGAATCCATCCGGACCAGGGGCCCAATATCGTTTAGTATAGTTTATAGAGAATTGAACTTCTTCCTCAGTGAAAGGGGCATTCAAAAGCGTTAATTGGTCTGGGGAAATATGGGGTAAATTAATTGATTGGAGATATTTGTCTATCTCTTGTTGATCAGGTTGCGGAGTAGATGTACTTTTAAATTATAAAGATGGGTATAGTATTTGGAAAATACTTCTACGATTTCATTCGGAGTTCTAACAAACCGTCCCTCAGAATCCACTAAATATTCGACTCTAGATTTCACTTCCCTATGACGAACTCTACGAGCTAGCAGGGCACCCGCCCTATCACCTGTGGCATATAATTTAGTTCTAAATTTCTTTAGATTATGGGCATATATAGACAGGAAAGTTTCACGTACTTTAAATCTAATCTGGAAAATTTATTTTGAAACAGCAAGAGAAGGATTAGACTTATTTGTGGACTCTAAATTGTATAAACCGGATATAAGGTCATTTCTGCTTTTTTCCCTTTTACTTTTTAAAAAGGACGCCTGTTGTAGTAAAATTCCTCTAACACTGCTTTATGAGCGGCCCATAGAGTCTCATCAGTGATCACTTTGGAATCATTTATCTGGAAATATTGCTTCAGCTCAGATTTAACCTTTGCAACTACCCCATCATTCAGTAATAACAACTCATTTAACCACCACCTGAAGGCAGAGCTAGCCTGATGAGAGAGTGCTAGTTGTAAAGAAATAGGCGCATGGTCAGACCATGTGATTAGGCCTATGCCTGCAGATATATACCTCCGGAGGACAGCACTGTCTCTCAAGAAATGATCTATCCTGCTATATGTACGATGTCGGAAGGAATAGAATGTATAGTCCCTTTCCCTCGCATGGGAGTATCTCCAGAAATCGTGATAGTGATATTCATGTGCTAGCAATCTTAGCTCCCTCCGATTTCGCCTTTTTCCTTGTGAACAATCCAGAATTCTATCCATAGGGAGATTAAAATCCCCACATACTATTTTCCTCCCTTGTTACAATTTGGAGACTTTTTTTAAATCTTTTTTTTTACTTTTGGCATGCTTCAATAGCCTCCATGAGAGACTAAAAGCTGCCACAACCCAATTGGCTCTGCTCCATAGAGGCGATGATCAAATTTGCCTCTATATAGCAGAATTACTCACTTGCTACGAGCTGGGTGTCCGGTGCTCACAGCAAGCCAGCACTGACAACCATAGGGATCTCCAGGAGACCTCTGGTTGCCATGCCAACGAACCAGTGACCAGTGATCATGTTACGGGGGTCACCAGTGGGCAGATTTTCGGCCCAATGGCTGGAAGCGCGAGTTAAATGCGTTTGACAGCAACATTTAACAGGCTTATAGCAGCAGATGGATTCCACCCACAGCTATTACGGGCACATGTCAGCAGTTCAAAACAGCTGACATGTCCCGGGAGAGAAGTGGGCTCACCGCCGGAGCCCACATCAAACGGAGTCAGACAGCGGAGTAAATTTACGCCCAATGTCAGAAAGGGGTTAACAATGTTGCAACATTTAACTTTTACAGGCTCTTTTCACATTGCTGGCTGAGCTAATCAAAAAATTTACAGCTCATTCTGAAGAGTTCAATTTCATATGTCCATTATTTATGGTTAGTGCCCAAATCACAATATCTGGATTGATTATCACAACTCCTGACCTGAACTAAAGTTGAGCAGAACTTAAACGAATCTGTCACTAGTTTTTTATTCCTCCTAATTAATCTAAGGGCGGTATAATTTTGAGACAGAGTGTCTGATTCAAGTGGTGTGTCTTTTAATAGGCTGCTTGTTGTAATTTTGATAAAATCAAAGGTTTCATCAGCAGGAGATTATCACTAGAGGACTGGTAAACTTGCTGCAAGCTACTCCTCAATATTCATAAGCTCTATGTAACCCTGCTGCAACTGATTGGCAACTTGCTGCCTATGGACAGTGCACACAGAAAACTGCCAATCTGTGATTTGGGTGGGTTATACAGGGCTCAGCATTCAAAGAACTGTTAGATCTGCAGTAGATAAAACAATACAGCAGCAAGCAGCCTTGTTGTTAGGTGTCAAGTTTCTCCCACTGCACAGAGAGAGTCTCAAGCCATGTCCTCTGTAGTCTCCCATTCCTTTACAGCCACAGAGGTTCCTGCTCAGCAGAGACGTCAGTCCCAGTGTCTTACCCAGGTTAATGCTCGGCGTCTGGTTGCTACTCCAGGCTCAGTTATTGTATGCATGAGTCAGCGGCGAGCAGACGCTCCTGGGATTAAGTCCTGCTTTTCTCCTACTGAGCAAGCCTGTGGGATGACCTCTCATTGGAGGTCGAAGGTCACATGCTCAGGTCCTATTGCAGCTCGGATTGGACCATCAGGTAGGTCCCGGAAGGCTGCGTCTATAAAAGGATCGCACTGCAGTGCGCTAATATACAAAAAGATTAGACCATGTGGAGTTAGTGTTGCATGCATGTATGAATGTCTCTGGTGAATGACTCATTATGAAACCCCTACCCTTGGTACGCATGTGTTGTGTAGTCTAACCTGCTAGGGCCCAGGCTGAGGTCCAGGTAGAGGCCGAGTCAGAGACTGCCATCAGCATTCACCGGTGGCTTTGTCTGTACGCCACGGTGCACATAGTCTGCACTCCATTGTGGTCAGTGTTCATTAGAGGCGTCCGCAGGTGCGACGCCGCACGCTCAGTTGGTCTAGAGGGACTCAGACCTCGTGTCTTTGGGGCTGAGTTCTGTGACCATTTACTGAGCGCTCTCTTGCCGAGTGCTGTGTGTTTTAACTGTCTCTGTGATGTAACTGAGTCTGCTTCTGCTCACACCGGGTGACGTGAACCCATGTGTGACCTATTGTATACCGCTATATACATCCGCCATTGCTAAGCAGCAGTTTACCACCTCTGCACGGTGGACCCCGGGCTGCAAACGCACCTTACTATTATTTTATTATTCGGTGCATTCCGCCAGCCCTAACACTTGTAAGTTATGCACAGCTGGAATCAGAGTATCTACCCCTTCATCTTGCTGATTTCAGATGATGTAGCAAAAACCTGGTGCCAGGTTCCCTTTAAATGTGGTCAGAAGTCAGTTGAGGGGAGGTCATAAAAAGATTTATAAAAAGTTTAAACTCCAAAAGTTACAAACTCCTTGTCATAACCAATTCACTGATGGACTATCAATTAAAAATTTCTGCAGCCAGCCATTTGCAAGGAGTCAAAAATCCTGTAAAAGTCAGACAGTGCAACATTTTTAAAGAAACCCAATTGAAAAATTATTTTTAAGCCAAAATAAATGCATTTAAAGGAGTTATCCAGGACTAAATTATTATTTTTTTTACTATGACCTAAAAATTATCAGGCAGGTAGCTCAGAGCAATCACTGACCACTCCTGCCAGCGATTCAGCTGCTCCACATAATCAGAGCAGCTCTTCTTTCAGGCTGCTCTGCCAATGGGGCATGACTGCAGACGCTATGGTAATGAGAGCCAGCTTCCAGCAGTTTTGCACGGTGGAGCCAGCTGTCAACCAGCATGACATCAGCAGTCACGCACCGTCAACAGAGCAGAAGAGAAGCCGCAGAATTGCCACCAGGAGAGGTTAGTGAATGTTCTCTGCTGGCAGAGACTGGCGGGGACAGAACAAGCAGGTAGTTACCCACAACCTGCCTGTTAGGTATTAGACCCGTAGTAAAAATATTATATAGTCCTAAATAACCCCTTTAAGTATAAAATAAAGTCCCCAAAGGTGTTTATATCCTTTAGTTCCTCACTATTTAATTTACAGAAATGCTACATGTTTACTCGATGGATTCAAATCATTGAAGTGTAAAAAGTGAAATCCTCATCCTAATTACTGCATCAAAATTATCAATGAAGTCTGGATTTTAATACTAATTTTCTGATAAGATTTTCTGGATGATTCTACCACATAATCTTTACTTGATATATGAATTTAGCACAGCTTTAGTCATTAATCAGCAAAATTGTAGCAGTCTGAAATCCATCACTTGCCTCGGAGGCTTGAATTGTTGCTCACATTGTAGTTCTAATTTTTCTCAGTGTAAACTGTGTATAAGCCACGTTCAGCGCACTCACCAGGATAACATTAAATGTATTACTTTTGTGCACACTCACCAGGACATTATATGGATAATTATAGTGTCCACTCACCAGGACATCATTATATCAATTATTATTGTGTGCACTCAATAGGACATCATTAAGTCATTTATTATTGTGCACACTCACCAGGACATCATTATATGGATTATTATTGTGCGCACTGACTATGACATCATTACATTGATTACTATTGTGTGCACTCACCAGGACATCATTATATGGCCGGGGTCAGACATGTAAGTGTGATGAGAAAAACTTGCACGAGTCTCTGGCATCAATACCTGGCACTGCCTCTGGCACTCGGACCGGAGTGTGCGGCTGCATAGAAAGACATGCCGCCGCACACTCTGGTCCCAAGTGCTGGCGGCAGTGCCAGGTATTGATGTGAGAGACTCGTGTGAGTTTCTCGCATCACACTTGCAAGTCTGACCCCGGCCTATGGATTATTATTGTGCGCACTCCCCAGGACATCATTATATGGATTATTATTGTGCGCACTCACCAGGACACCAATATATCGATTATTAGAGTTCATTAGTGTAGTGATGAAATGTTGGCAAACTACTGTATATGTAGACAAAATACAGGTGAGAAAAAGAATAGTATACCGTATTTTTTCGCTTTACAAGACACACCTGATTATAAGATGCACTCCCAAATTTGGTGAAGAAAAAGGGAATTTTTTTATGTTAAATGGAGGTGTGTCTTATAATGCCAGTGCCCGTCTTTCAAATCATATATATGTCCCTCATCCTGGTATCTATATAACCCCCATACTGGTACATTGCCCCCTTGTGCTGGCAAATAGCCCCCCATCCCATCCAGGATATGGCCCCCCCAGTCACTATATGCCCCCCTGAGGGCACTCACATGCCCCCCTCTCTATATGCCCCCCTGAGGGCACTCACATGCCCCCCTCTCTATATGCCCCCCTGCTGGCACACACATGGCCCCCCTCTCTATATGCCCCCCTGCTGGCACACACATGGCCCCCCCTCTCTCAATATGCCCCCGTGCTGACATGCAAATGGCCCCCCCATCCCTATATTCCCCCCCTGCTGGCATTCACAAGGCCCCCTCGTCCCTATATTCCCCCCCTACAGGCATGCACACGGGCCCCCATCCCTATATTCCCCCCTGCTGGCATGCACACGGGCCCCCCGTCCCTATAATCCCCTTGCTGACATTCACACGGGGACCCCCGTCCCTATATTCCCCCTGCTGGCATTCACACGGCCCCCCTGTCCCTATATTCCCCCCTGCTGGCAAGCACATGATAAAATAACAAACACTTAACTCACCTTCCAATGATGGCCCCTGCTTCCAGCATCTCTGTGGCTCTTCCTGTGTCTGTGCTGACATCCTCCTGGGAGTCACGTGCACACTGGGAGTCATGTGACCGCAGGTCCTTTTGGTCACGTGACGGAAGGTCCTGAAGCTGCAATGAACTGCCCCAATGAGCAGCTGCTGCTGCGCACCTTCGCAGGAGGAGGATGTCAGCACAGGAAGAGCCACGGGGATGCTTGAAGCAGGAGCCATCAAGGTGAATATAGTGATGGGGTGGGGGGGAGAGTGAAGGCTCATGTAATATGCACCGCTCCCCTGTCTACCAACTTGGCGCAGCTTCAGCACCAAGGTGATGGACAGCGGGTGCAGTGAATATTACATGAACCTAATGAGCGGGAGCACGTGACCACCCGCTGTCTCTGCAGCACACAGCCAGCCCACCCCAGACCCCTGACACCACACCAGAGCACCCCCCCTACTCTGTAGCACAGCAGCACACAGATTCGGATTATAAGACGCACCCCCCACTTTCCCCAAAAATTTAGGGGAACAAAAGTGCATCTTATAGTCCGAAAAATACGTACATGTCTCAATATGGAGGTGTGCAGCAGAGGTGTAGACTCCTGGCACAGCGCTAGATTGTTCTACACCAACTACTTTGACATTCTTCATTGGGTCTATTAGTATTCTATGCGGTTAATAGTCTAGCAGAGGTGTGCACTGGGCACGGATAATATATAAACGTGGATGCCTAGTCATTCAGGAAATGAACTTTATTCAATGGTGATTTAGCAAAACAACAACTTTGATTCTTTCACTATTTTTCCCTGTAAAGTGATGACTCGGCCACTGGCTGTGACGTCCATTGCGCAGAGAAACTCTTGGAAGAACCACAGTATTTTTCTAATTCATCATTCTTTAGTCTCAGGATTGGTGAATCTTAGAAATATGTCAAAAACCTTGAAAACCGGGAATCACTATTAAATCAACAGTTTAGTTATGATGCACCCCTTGCACCCCATGTACTGCTCTATTGCCTCCAATCACATAAATCTTTTTTTTTTTCCATCCTGAGATACTGTAGAATGAATTGTCCTCTTGTATAAAGTTTTCTAGTCTGTCATTTTAGAGCTACCTCTGTCTTGAATTTCTAAAGGTGACAACCGCTAATAGCAGTCATTAAAGTTTTTCAGCCATTTTTCTAAAGTGACTGAATACGTAAAAATATGAATTATCTTGGTAAATTACAGGTCCCCAGACTCTTCTTTTCTACTGCATTTTATGTTACTGCATTTTGAGAAATGTTAAGTTCTGGTGTTAAATTCACAATTAAAGAAGCCCTCCTCCTCCTGACATCAAAGATTTTATCCTCTTAATGTATTGCAGTCATCATATTATATAGCACTGTGTAATTACAATTGCTTATTTCGCCTTTCTACACAGCTAATTCTTCTGTTTTCCATTATGTCTATGATATCACGTGGCTAAAAATTCACTCCTTTTAAGACCTGTATAGAAAACAGGAAGTCTCTTTTTCCTGCATGAAACCACCTCCTTCCGCAGGCTATTCAAATGCTGCTCCAGCATATAGATGACCAGAATGGTGATGCTGATGATGGCATCGTCAGTGCTAACCATCTTAGTAGCCATTTCGAACCTGTGCAGAAGGGTGCCAAGGTCTTTAATCTGTGCCCACTCTGTAAACCTAATACGTGCCACGTCCGTACTGTGTCGGCCCAGGCTATACGACATGGCATGCTGCATCAGGGCTAGCTGCTGCTGCCACAGTCGCTGCAACATGTGCAGAGTGGAATTGCACCGTGTCGGCACATCGCATATCAACCTGTTTACTGGCATGGACAAAGACCTCTATATCAATGCAAGTCAATGAGCAGAGGGGTGCGAACGGCGGAAATGAGCACACAGTTTACGTGCTTTCTAAAGCAGGTCACCCAGGCCAGGATAGTGGCTGAGAAAACGCTGTACCACCAGGTTGAGGACGTAAGCCATGCAAGGCACATGTGTGAGCTTGCCTCGCCATAGGGCCGCCACCAGCTTCGGACCGTTATCAGCCTTCCCTGGATGCAGGTTCAGCGGAGACAGCCATTGATCAAACTCAGCCTGGAGAGCTGTTCACAACTCTTCAGCTGCATGACTGTGATCTCCAAGGCATATCAATTTTAAGACTGCCTGATTGCGCTGAGCCCTGGCTGCGCAGTACGGAGGTGGTGGGGGTTCGCCCTGCACTGTTGGAACACGTGTCTCATTAAGGCAGAGGTTGACAGCGCTGGTGAAAGCCCAAGAGGAGATAGATGAAGCAGTGGAGGAAGTGTTAAATGTAGAGGTTTGTCCTACAAGCCTTGGGGATTCCAAGACTTGTGGAGCAGCATCTGTCCCCACAGCCATCAGAGTCACCCAGTGCCCACTCAGTCAGATGTAACGCCCTTGGCCTTGTTTACTTGTCCAAGTGTCTGAGGTGAAATGCACCCTGGAAGACAGAGATTTTGTCAAGGAAAGGGTGATGTTGTCTGTGACATGCTGGTGTAGCGCAGGAACAGCTTTCTTAGTAAAGTAATGGTGACTGGGTAATTGGTACTGGGGACTGCGATGGCTATCAGCTTTCAGAAACTATCTGTATCTACCACACAGAAAGGCAACATTTCCATGGCCAACAAATTGGAGATGATGGAGCTAAACCTCTTTGCATTGTCATGAGTTGGAGGAAACAATATTTTACCTGAGCACAACTGCGGAACTGTGGGCTGGCTGCAGTGCTGTGAGGGGGCAGAGTACAGAGAACTGGACAAACTGCTGGACTGTGAGAGAGGTGCAGGCAGAGATGTTACTGTGGATTGAGAAACTTGTGGTGTGCTAAATCTCTGAGATCAGCTAAAAACAGCCTTTTAGTCAGCGTGACTGGAGTGAGTAAAGAACCAGAGGTTCTGTGGTCAAAGACCTGCGTCTCAATAGTTGGCATGGTAACAGAGGAGGAGGAAGCAGCAGATGCGATTGATGGGGTGGCTGATGGTTGTAGAAGTCCGCTGGTCTGCATTTTTGCGCAGTGGGATTCCCATAGTAAAGTATGTTGATTGCGCATGCGAAGGTTCATACATATAGTAGTCAAATTATTGCACTTTTTACCCCGACTCAGTTTTTTTTTGCAAAGTTGGCAGATTGAATTGGCTCATCCTTTGCAGTGTCAAAAAAGGCCCAGGGTAGGCAACCCTTGCCATGGTCTGCAAGCTGCAGACCCATGGACACTGCTGGTCAGAAGCACAGTTGTGGCTGAGGATGCATCGCTCATTGTGGCAGCTTCACTACATGTCTGTGACGTAGGGCGCAACATAACCTCCTCGTCTTCCTCCTTAGATGACCTACTCAGCTGTGTGCCTCTATGTTCATGCCAACAGGGATCTAACACCTCATCATCATCCTCTGTGTTATCACATTCCTCCCCATTGGAGTCACCCTGCTCCTCCTCTTGCCCTGACAGCCTCAGATATCTGAGTCTCATCAGGATCACCTCCCCGACCAGGGGTTAACGTCTGATGATGAGTCAGGATGCTGTTCGGACCATACTTCTTCCTGCCCCGGATCCAAGCTAAAAACATTGGGGGCATCGGTGCAAATTTCCTCCTCTTGACTCTGCAAAGCTTTTGAGTACATTTCTGATGAGCATGGCATACAATGTGTGAAGAGCTCTTCAGACTAACCCATCTGTGGTTTCATACAGTCAGTTGAACAGTTGGACAGTTGGGACATGGGGGAAGCAAGGGGAATTTTTGTGCCACATCTGTGGACTATACTGGATGTGATGTTGAGGTGGAGGAAGAGTAAGAGGAGGAAAGGCCACTTGAAGCTGCACTTGTCATCCACTTGAGTACATGCCCTTTCTAGGCAACATTGATAAGGTGTACCGCTGTGCGTCTGCCAAAGAAAGGTAGTGGTGTAGCCTGTCCAGTAACATAAGTTGTCAGTTGTCTTTGCATAGGACGTGACGTTGCTTCACTAGTGCTTTCACAAACATTACCACCTACCCCATGTACACCTTGAAAACCAAGACTAATTCCCTTTCCACCATGGCCTCAGTTTTCCCAGTCGTGTTGCTCAGATAGTGTGGCAGGATCACAGTATTAGCAACAAAAAATTAGATTTTAACCCCTTAGCGACAGAGCCAGTTTGCAGCTTAATGACCAGGCCAATTTTTACAATTCTGACCACTGTCCCTTTATGAGGTTATAACTCTGGAACGCTTTAATGGATCCCGCTGATTGTAAGAATGTTTTTTCGTGACATATTGTACTTCATATTAGTGGTAAAATTTATTCGATAAGTCTTGTGTTTATTTATGAAAAAAATGGAAATATGGCGAAAACTTTGAAAATTTTGCAATTTTAAAACTTTAAATTTTTATGCCCTCAAATCAGAGAGATGTGTCACACAAATTTCTTAATAAATAACATTTCCCACATGTCTACTTTACATCAGCACAATTTTGGAAGCAAAATTTTTTTTTGTTAGGAAGTTATAAGGGTTAAAAGTTGACCAGCGATTTCTCATTTTTACAACAAAATTTACAAAACCATTTTTTTTAGGGACCACATCATATTTAAAGTCATTTTGAGGGGTGTACATGACAGAAAATACCCAAAAGTGGCACCATTCTAAACACTAGACCCCTCAAGGTGCTCCAAACCACATTCAAGAAGTTTATTAACCCTTTAAGTGCTTCACAGGAACTAAAGCAATGTGGAAGGAAAAAATTAATATTTAACTTTTTTTTTGCAAAAAATTTACTTCAGAACCAATTTTTTTTATTTTCACAAGTGTTAAAAGAGAAACTCAACCATAAAATTTGTTGTACAATTTCTCCTGAATACGCCGATACCCTATATGTGGGGGTAAACCACTATTTCAGCACACGGCAGAGCTCGCAAGGGATGGAGCGCCGTTTGACTTTTTCAACGCAGAATTGGCTGGAATTGAGATCGGATGCCATGTTGTGTTCGGAGAGCCCTTAATGTGCCTAAACAGTGGAAACCTCCAACAAGTGACCCCATTTTGGAAACTAGACCCATTAAGGAACTTATCTAGATGTGTGGTGAGCACTTTGAACCCCCAAGGGCTTCACAGAAGTTTATAACGTAGAGCCGGGAAAATAAGAAATCTATTTTTTTCCACAAAGATGATCTTTTCGCCCCCAAATTTTTATTTTTTTCAAGGGTAACAGGAGAAATCATACCCGCACAGTTGTTATGCGATTTGTCCTGAGTACGCCGATACCCCATATGTGGGGGGGAACCACTGTTTGGGCGCATGGGAGAGCTTGGAAGGGAAGGAGTGCCATTTTGGAATGCAGACTTTGATGGAATGGTCTGCGGACATCATGTTGCGCTTGCAGAGCCCCTGATGGGCCTAAACAGTGGAAACCCCCCACAAGTGACCCCATTTTGGAAATTAGACCCCTAATGAACTTATCTAGATGTGTGGTGAGCACTTTGAACCCCCAAGCGCTTCACAAAAGTTTATAAACGCAGAGCCGTGAAAATAAAAAGTATTTTTTTGTTTCCACAAAAGTGATTTTTTAGACCCCAATTTTTAGACCCCCAAAGTTGGCAAATAGTGGAAACCCCTCAATTCTTGCTCCAACCTTAACCCCAACACACCCCTAACCCTAATCCCAACCCTAACCCTAATCCCAACCCTAATCCCTAATCCTAATTCTAACCCTAATTCTAGTTCGCCCTAACCCTAATTCTAACCCTAGTCGTGACCCGAGCCCTAACCCTAGCCCTAGCACAACCCTAACCCTAACCCTAGCCTAACCCTAGCCCTAACCCTAACCCTAGCCCAACCCTAGCCCAACCCTAACCCTAGCCCAACCCTAACCCTAGCCCAACCCTAACCCTAACCCTAACCCTACCCTAACCCTAACCCTAGCCCAACCCTAACCCTAGCCCAACCCTAACCCTAGCCCAACCCTAACCCTAACCCTAACCCTAGCCCTAACCCTACCCTAACCCTAACCCTAATGGAAAACTGAAAAAAAAAATATTTTCTTTATTTCATTATATTGGCCTATATAAGAGTGATAAACGGGGGGGTTATGTAATATTTTTTTTATTTTGATCACTATGATCGTTTATCATAGTGATCAAAATAATGAATGGAATCTGCCAGCCGGAGCCAGCAGATTCCCGGCGGGCGCACTGCGCATGTGCCCGCCATTTTCAAGATGGCGGCGCCCATCGGAGGATGCCGGCGGGACGTGGGACCACCGGGAGGGGACGGAGGGCCACGGAGAGGTACCGGGGGGGGATCGGGGACCCTATTTCTCTCTCCTCTGATGTGCGATCACATCAGAGGAGAGAGAAATTAAATGTAAAATCGCAGCTTTTTTTTTTTTGCGGTCGCCGTTATAGGGTTAATAACGGCAATCGCAAAAACCGACCGATTCATGTTCTCTGGGGTCTCGGCTACCCCTGGCAGCCGAGACCCCGGAGAAAATCTGACACTGGGGGGCGCTATTCACTTAAATCACAGCGCCGTGAATTAACGGCGCTGTGGTTTTAGTACCCTTAATTACCGCCGTTAAAAGGCGTATCGGCGGTCGTTAAGGGGTTAAACTTTGCACCACCTCTGCAGACAGCGGAATTTCAGTGACAATAAATTCAAAGTTGAAATATGGCGTGCTGTATCGTGTTAGTCACAGAAAAAAGAATTGTTTGAGTGTAGATGAGGCCTGTATGACAAAGAAGTTATGATACAAACAATTTTAAAGTCAGGTCCCTTACTGTATGCCGTTAATAACAGAAGAATTTTTTGAGGCCTCTACAGCTTAATTTCAACCCAACCAAATGACAAAGCGTGATACGGCAGGTTCTCTAACTACAGTATTTGTAACTGAAAAATTATAATTTTTTTTAATGTGCCTTAGGTCTGCAGACAGCTTCATATCACCGCTACACAATGACAATGTGAGGTACAATAGGCTGTTTCACATTTAGCAACAGAAAAAATATAACTTTTTTTTTAATGTGCCTTAGGTCTGCAGTTTTATTTCAACACAGCACTAAATGACAGGGTAGGGTACAGCAAACTGTGTAATATTTTTTCACTAGCTACATGTGAATTAGAATGCTATACTCATGCATGGGTCACAATAGAAGCAGTGCACAACACGGGCCCCGCTGGACCTCAATATTGTCCAAAAAAGAAGAAAAAAATGCTGGAAGGTAAATTTAACAGCCACAATGGACAGTAGCTCGCTACACTATCTGTCTGATATACAACCACCTTTCTAACTAGATAAAATGTGGTAATGATTAAAAAAAAAAAAAAAAGCAGCACAAAATTACAATAGGGTGCAAAAGCCTTCCAGGCATGTACCAAACCTGTATAATAGATCCAAAAATGATGAAGGCAGCACACCAATAGATGAAATTTCACTTGCAGTTTATTGGCCCATGTGCAACGTTTCTGTCCCAAGTGTGGACCTTTCTTAAGACCTTTATCTGCTTGGGAACTTGGGACTGTAACATTGCACATGGTCCAATAAACTACACATGAAATTTCTTCTATTGGTGTGCTGCCTTCATCATTTTTTGGATCTAGCTAAAATGTGGGATACAGCAGGCTTTTTCACATATAGCTACTGAAAAAATATTGTTTAGAATGCTATACTCGTGCATGGAGCACAATAGGAGCAGTGCACAACACACTTGTAGGACACGTGCCCTGCTGACTTTGTCTGTGGAGCTCAGTAATGACCCAAAAAAAATTCCGGAAGGTAAATTTTACAGCCACACTGGACACTATCTAGTTACACTATCTGACTGATATACAACCGCCTAACTAAGTAGCTGAAATCTTGCTGTAAGGCTAGTTTCACACTAGCGTTTTTTCGACGCAGCGCATGGTGCCGCTAAGCCCCGCTCCCTGCCCACCCCATCCAGTCATCGCCGCCTACTATCGCACATGGACGCTTGCGATCTGCGCACCCTATCTTTAGCATAGGGTGCGCAGATCGTGCGCTGGCCGTGCGCTAGTAGGATTTTGGCGTGCGCTGCGCACTTTTGAACGTGCGCGCCGAAATGCAACATGCTGCGTTCGGCGCGCACGGGCGCACCTTCATAAGTGCGCAGCGCACGCCAAAATCCGACTAGCGCACGGCCAGTGCACGATCTGCACACCCTATGCTAAAGATAGGGTGCACATATCGCAAGCGTCCATGTGCGATAGTAGGCGGCGATGACCGGATGGGCGGGCAGGGAGCCGGCAGGGGGCGGGGCTTAGCGGCACCATGCGCTGCGTCAAATAAACGCTAGTGTGAAACTAGCCTTAACAGTGGCAGCGTCAGGAGCAGCCTCTCTGCACTGATACAGTGTCAAAATGGTGCAAAAACAAGATGTCCGCTATTTATATGGAGAGGGACATGTGATTTCAGCAGCCAATGCCACAAGCCGTAGTGTCAGGACATTGTGGGTGCTTCCTGAGCCCTGATTGGCTAGCCATAAAGTTAGGAAAAAAAATGCCTGCTGTGATGTGCTTAACAAAAACGCCGCGCCTCTGAGCTCGGCAAACCCCCCTCCCCTCATCAAATATGTGCCAAACGCTCATGATACACCACCATTACCGTTGCTAAAGTGATGAAAATATTTTCATGACAACACAAATATTTTCCCACACTTTTACCGAATGTTACCAAGTTTTACCGATTTTATAACATTTTGCTTGTGTTTCCGATGACGAATCCGAATGTGCCATATTTGTGCCGAATTTATGTTTGGCAAACAAATTCCCTCATCACTAATGAAGACACAGCATCACGAATAGTAATCCTGGATATTTATTCACCTACAGTTTGAGGTAATGAAGTATGCTGGTACCTGTAGTTCAACAACTTAACAGAACCTGTTTGTGGAGGAATTAGATAAGACTTAAGATCTTTACTTATCAATTTCCCTTGACGCTTCAGCGATCGCTGGTTGTATGGGACTCGGTTCTCAACTCCATAAACCCCTCTGAACTATGAAGGATTTCCGTGATCTAAGTAGCAGCGTCACACTCGTCACTTGACCGGTGGTAAACTGAATACGAGCGACACTAATTTCCATTTGATTTGATCTGAAACGTTCATTTTTGCCATCTGTCAGGAACGGCCATCTATAAGCCCTGATGTAATCAGGAATGCTCAGCGGTGGCAGGTTACAACATCTGAGAGCAGAAGATGGAATTTGCTGAAGCAGCAGTAATAAAGTGCATGTTCTTCACGGACCCATTGCTGACAGACTTATGGCAGCAAGTGACCTTTGAGAAATGACAACGTTCTCTCCTTTTCTCTATCCGGAATTATAGCCTTCAATGTCTGTGGAAACAACATATTCCTATGGAATCCGAGGCTCGTTCTCCTGCTCCCAACTGTAATGATGCCATCTGCCCAGTCATCCTGCACTATTAACAGATAACTGATAATAGCTGGATTACAAATACGTCACCAGGACAAACCGTTCATGGAGATCTTATCTACTGCCAAGTGACAGGTCACAGGTGGTCCCCAGCTTTCCAACATTCCAGAATGGCAATATGCAGTGACTTCCCCCGACCTTACGGTAGCTGCTATTCAGATGTCAGGGCAGGTTGGGTGACCTCTGAATAGGATGTGATGGGGATCCCATTGGATGATACAAATCTTGTCTGGTGATCACAGCCTACTGCTCAGTCTCGGATCATTACAGGACATAATGAAGCTCCCCAAACCCAGTTCTCAATGCCCAAAAGTTTCTCAATGAGCAGAGGACACCTGGGCTGGGTGGCCTGAGAAAACCATTAACACATCTAGAGTGATGCAATGCTCCTAAGTAACTGCATCAGAAGACACATTTCTTAGGATAAATTGGAAAACATATATACACAAAAATGTAAACAGCCTAAAATATGCTTTAGGCTCTGTGCACACGGTGCGGATTCTGCTGCGGATCTGCAGCAGAACTGCAGGTGATGTACAGTACCATTATTGGCTATGTAAAACAAAACCCGCTGTGCACATGCTGCGGATTTTTCCGCCCAGATTTGCTGCGGACTGAAAACTACAGTATGTCGCTTCTTTTGTGCGGTTTTACTGCAGTTTTCCACCTGCTCCATTCTACAAATCCACACAAAAACTGCAGTAAGTCCGTACAAAAAATGCACTAAATCCGCAGAAAAAATGCAGGTCCTGCGGATTTAGTAAAACCTGTGCGGAAAAATCTGCAGCAGAATCCGCACCGTGTGCACATAGCCTTACGTTTCTATGTCTGATATATACAGTTAGTTTGTGTGTGTATATAGATGTACACAACACACACAATATCATGTAATATACATCCATAATTCATATATATATATTTATATAAATGTATATATATATCACACACCATCACATAAAAGAGTACTTTTAAGTTTGTATGTCCAATATATACAGTCATGGCCAAAAGTATTGACACCCCTGCAATTCTGTCAGATAATACTCAGTTTCTTCCTGAAAATGATTGCAAACACAAATTCTTTGGTATTATTATCTTCATTTAATTTGTCTTAAATGAAAAAACACAAAAAGAATTGTCCTAAAGCCAAATTGGATATAATTCCACACCAAACATAAAAAAGAGGGTGGACAAAAGTATTGGCACTGTTCGAAAAATCATGTGATGCTTCTCTAATTTGTGTAATTAACAGCACCTGTAACTTACCTGTGGCACCTAACAGGTGTTGGCAATAACTAAATCACACTTGCAGCCAGTTAACATGGATTAAAGTTGACTCAACCTCTGTCCTGTGTCCTTGTGTGTACCACATTGAGCATGGAGAAAAGAAAGAAGACCAAAGAACTGTCTGAGGACTTGAGAAACCAAATTGTGAGGAAGCATGAGCAATCTCAAGGCTACAAGTCCATCTCCAAAGACCTGAATGTTCCTGTGTCTACCGTGCACAGTGTCATCAAGAAGTTTAAAGCCCATGTCACTGTGGCTAACCTCCCTAGATGTGGCCGGAAAAGAAAAATTGACAAGAGATTTCAACGCAAGATTGTGCGGATGTTGGATAAAGAACCTCGACTAACATCCAAACAAGTTCAAGCTGCCCTGCAGTCCGAGGGTACAACAGTGTCAACCTGTACTATCCATCAGCATCTGAATGAAAAGGGACTGTATGGTAGGAGACCCAGGAAGACTCCACTTCTTACCCCGAGACATAAAAAAGCCAGGCTGGAGTTTGCCAAAACTTACCTGAAAAAGCCTAAAACATTTTGGAAGAATGTTCTCTGGTCAGATGAGACAAAAGTAGAGCTTTTAGGGCAAAAGCATCAACATAGAGTTTACAGGAGAAAAAAAGAGGCATTCAAAGAAAAGTACATGGTCCCTACAGTCAAACATGGCGGAGGTTCCCTGATGTTTTGGGGTTGCTTTGCTGCCTCTGGCACTGGACTGCTTGACCGTGTGCATGGCATTATGAAGTCAGAAGACTACCAACAAATTTTGCAGCATAATGTAGGGCCCAGTGTGAGAAAGCTGGGTCTACCTCAGAGGTCATGGGTCTTCCAGCAGGACAATAACCCAAAACACACTTCAAAAAGCACTAGAAAATGGTTTGAGAGGAAGCACTGGAGACTTCTAAGGTGACCAGCAATGAGTCCAGACCTGAATCCCATAGAACACTTGTGGAGAGATCTAAAAATGGCAGTTTGGAGAAGGCACCCTTCAAATATCAGGGACCTGGAGTAGTTTGCCAAAGAAGAATGGTCTAAAATTCCAGCAGAGCATTGTAAGAAACTCATTGATGGTTACCGGAAGCGGTTGGTCGCAGTTATTTTGGCTAAAGGTTGTGCAATCAAGTATTAGGCTGAGGGTGCCAATACTTTTGTCCGGACCATTTTTGGAGTTTTGTGTGAAATGATCAATGTTTTGCTTTTTGCTTCATTCTATTTTGTGTTTTTTCTTTTAAGACAAATTAAATGAAGATAATAATACCAAAGAATTTGTGTTTGCAATCATTTTCAGGAAGAAACTGAATATTATCTGACAGAATTGCAGGGGTGTCAATACTTTTGGCCATGACTGTACACACACATAAATATATACATGTATATTTATATACTTATACACGCACAATCGTGTTATATATGTCTGCATGTCCGATATATATGAGCATATTTAAGTATGCATATATATATATATATATATATATAGTGTACAGACACACAATCATGTAATGTACGTTCATATAAGTGATTTTATATATGTACAGTATATACTATATATATAACTGCTCAAAAAAATAAAGGGAACACTATTCCATTTGCAACAGGCTGTTTGTGTTCCCTTTATTTTTTTGAGCAGTATATATAAACACACACAACAAAATATATACATATACACTCACTGGCCACTTTATTAGGTACACCATGCTAGTAAGGGGTTGGACCCCCTTTTGCCTTCAGAACTGCCTCAATTCTTCGTGGCAGAGATTCAACAAGGTGCTGGAAGCATTCCTCAGAGATTTTGGACCATATTGACATGATGGCATCACACAGTTGGCGCAGATTTGTCGGCTGCACATCCCTGATGCGAATCTCCCGTTCCACCACATCCCAAAGATGCTCTATTGGATTGAGATCTGGTGACTGAGGAGGCCATTTGAGTACAGTAAACTCATTGTCATGTTCAAGAAACCAATCTGAGATGATTCGAGCTTTATGACATGGCGCATTATCCTGCTGAAAGTAGCCATCAGATGTTGGGTACATTGTGGTCATAAAGGGATGGACATGGTCAGCAACAATACTCAGGTAGGCTGTGGCGTTGCAACGATGCTCAATTGGTACCAAGGGGCCCAAAGAGTGCCAATAAAAAATTCCCCACACCATGACACCACCACCACCAGCCTGAACCGTTGATACAAGGCAGGATGGATCCATGCTTTCATGTTGTTTACGCCAAATTCTGACCCTACCATCCGAATGTCGCAGCAGAAATCGAGACTCATCAGACCAGGCAACGTTTTTCCAATCTTCTACTGTCCAATTTCGATGAGCTTGTGCAAATTGTAGCCTCAGTTTCCTGTTCTTAGCTGAGAGGAGTGGTACCCAGTGTGGTCTTCTGCTGCTGTAGCCCATCTGCCTCAAAGTTCGACGCACTGTGCGTTCAGAGATGCTCTTCTGCCTACCTTGGTTGTAACGGGTGGCAATTTGAGTCACTGTTGCCTTTCTATCAGCTCGAACCAGTCTGCCCATTCTCCTCTGACCTCTGGCATCAACATGGCATTTCCGGCCACAGAACTGCCGCTCACTGGATTTTTTTTCTTTTTCGGACCATTCTCTGTAAACCCTAGAGATGGTTGTGCGTGAAAATCCCAGTAGATCAGCAGTTTCTGAAATTCTCAGACCAGCCCTTCTGGCACCAACAATCATGCCACGTTCAAAGGCACTCAAATCACCTTTCTTCCCCATACTGATGCTCGGTTTGAACTGCAGGAGATTGTCTTGACCATGTCTACATGCCTAAATGCACTGAGTTGCCGCCATGTGATTGGCTGATTAGAAATTAAGTCTTAACACACAGTTGGACAGGTGTACCTAATAAAGTGGCCAGTGAGTGTATATATACTGTACAAAAAAATAAAGGGCACACCAAACAATACATTGTATTTTTTAGTGTTCCCTTTATTTTTTTGAGCAGTATATATCACTTATATGGACATATATTACATGACTGTATATATATATATAAAAACACAAAAATTGAGCTTGGTTTGAGTTGGTACACATGCAGCATATAAATGCATGTTCACATGGCCAAAAAGCATACAAAACCTACAAAAGACAAAATGAAAAAACCCTGCTATAATTAAATAAGTAAAAAGCAAAAGTGCATTTAAATCATACAGAGTTCTTAGTAATACCGTATTTGATCAAACATAGCATAAAAGCCGTCCCACCAACGACAAGGTGACTGTGGTCGGGGCGGTCCTACACTGTCTAGTATTAATAACCTTATCATGTGTCAAAGTTGACGTCTGTGTGAATAAGGGCAAACATCTTGTTTTTTGTAGGTTTTGTATATATGGCCATAAGTCTGATAGAGATATATATATATATATATATATATATATATAGCTCAAAAAAATAAAGGGAACGCTTAAACATCATTCCAAATGCTTTACTGTTCCCTTTATTTTTTGGAGCAGTATATATATATATATATATATACACAAGCAACCATGTGACATACTTTCCGAGTCTGTATGTCTTCCTGTGGTCCTACCATCCACCACTCTTGCCTGTGACAATAGATGAATGGAGGGCTCCTGCCATTCTCACCCAGTGGTCAGCTTGTGGCTGTGAACCTTCATTGATAGACTTTTGTTAATGGCTGGTAACCTCTCCATTACAACTCCGCTGCTGCTCAGCTTTCCCTTCATTGACAATCTACACATGAGATCACAGAGATTAGAGAGTTCCTGCAGGATCTAAGCTTGAAAGGAAGAAGCCACCAGAGACCTCTAGAGAGTGGTCTCCAGGGAATAAGCGGCTCAGCCAGCAGGAGACCAGGCTCACAGCCAGGATTTTAGCTACCTTCTGTCAGGCATTGAAGAACTTGTGTGCAGCCAGTGAGGGAAAGTGAGAGATGGACCTAGATCCTAGAAGTCAATGTGCAGAGAAGGATGAGGACGTTTCCTCCACAGAAGGGTCAGCAGCACCTACCTGCATTTCTCAGCTTTCGGTTCCTGAGCACAGATAAGATGACCAAGAGGTTCCCCAAAATATCAATGACGATGGTGAAGATGAGTATGGCAGCCAGAGCTGTGGCCACCCAGGGAGGACGATCCAATACCAGCTCCTTGGGAATTTGCAAAGAACCGTTCCATGCACTTACATTTAATAGCATTTTCCCCTTTTTCCTTCCTTTATTCGGGTTTGGGATGAAGGTGTCTAGAAGACAGTTTGATGACTGATGGTCAGAGGACCTTAGTTCATCTCATGGCTCCAGTCTCCTGATGCCCAGCGTATGGGGAAAGGCTCACACGAGGTTGGTACAGAAGTCATCCTTATCTTGGCTGCCAAGTTTCGAGTTTGCATGTGCATGTGTCAGGGATGATACTTTTATAGCATCCTCTCTCCTCCGCTGCTCAATCAGCTGCAGGCGACACCTAGCGTTCTGCCAGATCAGCACATCACAAGCCATGGTGGAGGAGCGTCAGCGACACCTTGTGGTGGAACAGAGAACTGCGCGCTGCTGCATGTCACGCTGCTGCCTCTTCACTGAAGAAATATCAACTGCTCCAAAAAAAATAAAAGGAACACTTACGTATCACATCCTTGTTTAAGTGTTCCCTTTTGTTTGTTTTTTTAGCAGTATATTTTACTTGCCGGCAGCAAGAAATACTCATGTCCTCTTTACTTTTTACATTGCAGACTAGAGAAGATGGATTTACACAATATCTGCAGTAATGCGCTGCTTGACACACTTCATCAATGAATAATGATTTATTTATAATAAATAACATTAGAAAATTGTAGGAATAGAAAGGGTTTTAACCATTAATAATATTATAAATTAATATGTTCTTTTTCCAAACATAGGGGTTGCTGGGATTTTTTTCATTTACTCCAATGGGAGGCGTGCATCTCCACCACAGCGGAATCACACATCTGAGGCCTCATTCCCACCTCCACATGAAACACATAAAAACCCGGTACAGGGGTCTTCACTGTGACATCTGCTTCTACCATCAGTGTGTCCTCAGTGTACGGTCCGTGTGTCTGTTTCTACCATCACTGTGTCATCAGTGTGCGGTCCGTGTGTCTGTTTCTACGACCAGTGTGTCATCAGTGTACGGTCCGTGTGTCTGTTTCTACGACCAGTGTGTCATCAGTGTACGGTCCGTGTGTCTGTTTCTACCACCAGTGTGTCATCAGTGTACGGTCCGTGTGTCTGTTTCTACCATCAGTGTGTCATCAGTGTATTGTCTGTGTGTCTGTTTCTACCATCAGTGTGTCATCAGGGTACGGTCCGTGTGTCTGTTTCTACCATCAGTGTGTCATCAGGGTACGGTCCGTGTGTCTGTTTCTACCACCAGTGTGCCATCAGTGTACGGTCCGTGTGTCTGTTTCTACCATCAGTGTGCCATCAGTGTACGGTCCGTGTGTCTGTTTCTACGACCAGTGTGTCATCAGTGTACGGTCCGTGTGTCTGTTTCTACCACCAGTGTGTCATCAGTGTACGGTCCGTGTGTCTGTTTCTACCATCAGTGTGTCATCAGGGTACGGTCCGTGTGTCTGTTTCTACCACCAGTGTGCCATCAGTGTACGATCCGTGTGTCTGTTTCTACCATCAGTGTGCCATCAGTGTACGGTCCGTGTGTCTGTTTCTACGACCAGTGTGTCATCAGTGTACGGTCCGTGTGTCTGTTTCTACCACCAGTGTGTCATCAGTGTACGGTCCGTGTGTCTGTTTCTACCATCAGTGTGTCATCAGGGTACGGTCCGTGTGTCTGTTTCTACCATCAGTGTGCCATCAGTGTACGGTCCGTGTGTCTGTTTCTACGACCAGTGTGTCATCAGTGTACGGTCCGTGTGTCTGTTTCTACCACCAGTGTGTCATCAGTGTACGGTCCGTGTGTCTGTTTCTACCATCAGTGTGTCATCAGGGTACGGTCCGTGTGTCTGTTTCTACCACCAGTGTGTCATCAGTGTATTGTCTGTGTGTCTGTTTCTACCATCAGTGTGTCATCAGGGTACGGTCCGTGTGTCTGTTTCTACCATCAGTGTGTCATCAGGGTACGGTCCGTGTGTCTGTTTCTACCACCAGTGTGTCATCAGTGTATTGTCTGTGTGTCTGTTTCTACCATCAGTGTGTCATCAGGGTACGGTCCGTGTGTCTGTTTCTACCATCAGTGTGTCATCAGGGTACGGTCCGTGTGTCTGTTTCTACCATCAGTGTGCCATCAGTGTACGGTCCGTGTGTCTGTTTCTACCATCAGTGTATGGTCCGTGTGTCTGTTTCTACCATCAGTGTGTCATCAGTGTACGTTCCGTGTGTCTGTTTCTACGACCAGTGTGTCATCAGTGTATTGTCTGTGTGTCTGTTTCTACCATCAGTGTGTCATCAGGGTACGGTCCGTGTGTCTGTTTCTACCATCAGTGTGTCATCAGTGTACGTTCCGTGTGTCTGTTTCTACGACCAGTGTGTCATCAGTGTACGGTCCTTGTCTCTGCTTCTACCATCAGTGTGTCATCAGTGTATGGTCCGTGTGTCTGTTTCTACCATCAGTGTGCCATCAGTGTACGGTCCGTGTGTCTCTTTCTACCATCAGTGTGCCATCAGTATATGGTCCGTGTGTCTCTTTCTACCATCAGTGTGTCATCAGTGTACGTTCCGTGTGTCTGTTTCTACCACCAGTGTGTCATCAGTGTATTGTCTATGTGTCTGTTTCTACCATCAGTGTGTCATCAGTGTACGTTGCGTGTGTCTTTTCTACCATCTGTGTGTCATCAGTGTACATTCCGTGTTTGTTTCCACCATCAGTGTTTCATCAGTGTACGGTCCGTGTGTCTGCTTCTACCATCAGTGCGTCATCAGTGTACGGTCCGTGTGTCTGTTTCTACCATCAGTGTGTCATCAGTTTACGGTCCGTGTGTCTGCTTCTACCATCAGTGCGTCATCAGTGTACGTTCCTTGTGTCTGTTTGTACCATCAGTGTGTCATCAGTGTGCGATCCGTGTGTCTGTTTCTACCATCAGTGTGTCATCAGTGTACGGTCCGTGTGTCTGTTTCTACCATCAGTGTGCCATCAGTGTATGGTCCGTGTGTCTCTTTCTACCATCAGTGTGTCATCAGTGTATGTTCCGTGTGTCTGTTTCTACCACCAGTGTGTCATCAGTGTACGGTCCGTGTGTCTGCTTCTACCATCAGTGTGTCATCAGTGTATGGTCCGTGTGTCTCTTTCTACCATCAGTGTGCCATCAGTGTACGGTCCGTGTGTCTCTTTCTACCATCAGTGTGTCATCAGTGTATGGTCCGTGTGTCTGTTTCTACCATCAGTGTGTCATCAGTGTACGGTCCGTGTGTCTGTTTCTACCATCAGTGTGCCATCAGTGTATGGTCCGTGTGTCTCTTTCTACCATCATTGTGTCATCAGTGTATGTTCCGTGTGTCTGTTTCTACCACCAGTGTGTCATCAGTGTACGGTCCGTGTGTCTGCTTCTACCATCAGTGTGTCATCAGTGTATGGTCCGTGTGTCTCTTTCTACCATCAGTGTGCCATCAGTGTATGGTCAGTGTGTCTCTTTCTACCATCAGTGTGTCATCAGTGTACGTTCCGTGTGTCTGCTTCTACCACCAGTGTGTCATCAGTGTATTGTCTGTGTGTCTGTATCTACCATCAGTGTGTCATCAGGGTACGGTCCGTGTGTCTGTTTCTACCATCAGTGTGCCATCAGTGTATGGTCCGTGTGTCTGTTTCTACCATCAGTGTGCCATCAGTGTACGTTCCGTGTGTCTGTTTCTACGACCAGTGTGTCATCAGTGTACGGTCCTTGTCTCTGCTTCTACCATCAGTGTGTCATCAGTGTAAGGTCCGTGTGTCTGTTTCTACCATCAGTGTGCCTTCAGTGTACGGTCCGTGTGTCTCTTTCTACCATCAGTGTGCCATCAGTATATGGTCCGTGTGTCTCTTTCTACCATCAGTGTGTCATCAGTGTACGTTCCGTGTGTCTGTTTCTACCATCAGTGTACGTTCCTTGTGTCTGTTTCTACCATCAGTGTGTCATCAGGGTACGGTCCGTGTGTCTGTTTCTACCATCAGTGTGTCATCAGGGTACGGTCCGTGTGTCTGTTTCTACCATCAGTGTGCCATCAGTGTACGGTCCGTGTGTCTGTTTCTACCATCAGTGTATGGTCCGTGTGTCTGTTTCTACCATCAGTGTGTCATCAGTGTACATTCCGTGTATCTGTTTCTACGACCAGTGTGTCATCAGTGTACGGTCCTTGTCTCTGCTTCTACCATCAGTGTGTCATCAGTGTATGGTCCGTGTGTCTGTTTCTACCATCAGTGTGCCATCAGTGTATGGTCCGTGTGTCTCTTTCTACCATCAGTGTGTCATCAGTGTACGTTCCGTGTGTCTGTTTCTACCACCAGTGTGTCATCAGTGTATTGTCTGTGTGTCTGTTTCTACCATCAGTGTGTCATCAGTGTACGTTCCGTGTGTCTTTTCTACCATCTGTGTGTCATCAGTGTACATTCCGTGTTTGTTTCCACCATCAGTGTGTCATCAGTGTACTATCCGTGTGTCTGTTTCTACCATCAGTGTGTCATCAGTGTACGGTCCGTGTGTCTGTTTCTACCATCAGTGTGTCATCAGTGTACGGTCCGTGTGTCTGCTTCTACCATCAGTGCGTCATCAGTGTACGTTCCGTGTGTCTGCTTCTACCACCAGTGTGTCATCAGTGTATTGTCTGTGTGTCTGTTTCTACCATCAGTGTGTCATCAGGGTACGGTCCGTGTGTCTGTTTCTACCATCAGTGTGTCATCAGGGTACGGTCCGTGTGTCTGTTTCTACCATCAGTGTGCCATCAGTGTACGGTCCGTGTGTCTGTTTCTACCATCAGTGTATGGTCCGTGTGTCTGTTTCTACCATCAGTGTGTCATCAGTGTACGTTCCGTGTGTCTGTTTCTACGACCAGTGTGTCATCAGTGTACGGTCCTTGTCTCTGCTTCTACCATCAGTGTGTCATCAGTGTATGGTCCGTGTGTCTGTTTCTACCATCAGTGTGCCATCAGTGTACGGTCCGTGTGTCTCTTTCTACCATCAGTGTGCCATCAGTATATGGTCCGTGTGTCTCTTTCTACCATCAGTGTGTCATCAGTGTACGTTCCGTGTGTCTGTTTCTACCACCAGTGTGTCATCAGTGTATTGTCTATGTGTCTGTTTCTACCATCAGTGTGTCATCAGTGTACGTTGCGTGTGTCTTTTCTACCATCTGTGTGTCATCAGTGTACATTCCGTGTTTGTTTCCACCATCAGTGTTTCATCAGTGTACGGTCCGTGTGTCTGCTTCTACCATCAGTGCGTCATCAGTGTACGGTCCGTGTGTCTGTTTCTACCATCATTGCGTCATCAGTGTACGTTCCTTGTGTCTGTTTGTACCATCAGTGTGTCATCAGTGTGCGATCCGTGTGTCTGTTTCTACCATCAGTGTGTCATCAGTGTACGGTCCGTGTGTCTGTTTCTACCATCAGTGTGCCATCAGTGTATGGTCCGTGTGTCTCTTTCTACCATCAGTGTGTCATCAGTGTATGTTCCGTGTGTCTGTTTCTACCACCAGTGTGTCATCAGTGTACGGTCCGTGTGTCTGCTTCTACCATCAGTGTGTCATCAGTGTATGGTCCGTGTGTCTCTTTCTACCATCAGTGTGCCATCAGTGTACGGTCCGTGTGTCTCTTTCTACCATCAGTGTGTCATCAGTGTATGGTCCGTGTGTCTGTTTCTACCATCAGTGTGTCATCAGTGTACGGTCCGTGTGTCTGTTTCTACCATCAGTGTGCCATCAGTGTATGGTCCGTGTGTCTCTTTCTACCATCAGTGTGTCATCAGTGTATGTTCCGTGTGTCTGTTTCTACCACCAGTGTGTCATCAGTGTACGGTCCGTGTGTCTGCTTCTACCATCAGTGTGTCATCAGTGTATGGTCCGTGTGTCTCTTTCTACCATCAGTGTGCCATCAGTGTATGGTCAGTGTGTCTCTTTCTACCATCAGTGTGTCATCAGTGTACGTTCCGTGTGTCTGCTTCTACCACCAGTGTGTCATCAGTGTATTGTCTGTGTGTCTGTATCTACCATCAGTGTGTCATCAGGGTACGGTCCGTGTGTCTGTTTCTACCATCAGTGTGCCATCAGTGTATGGTCCGTGTGTCTGTTTCTACCATCAGTGTGCCATCAGTGTACGTTCCGTGTGTCTGTTTCTACGACCAGTGTGTCATCAGTGTACGGTCCGTGTCTCTGCTTCTACCATCAGTGTGTCATCAGTGTATGGTCCGTGTGTCTGTTTCTACCATCAGTGTGCCATCAGTGTACGGTCCGTGTGTCTCTTTCTACCATCAGTGTGTCATCAGTGTACGTTCCGTGTGTCTGTTTCTACCACCAGTGTGTCATCAGTGTATTGTCTGTGTGTCTGTATCTACCATCAGTGTGTCATCAGGGTACGGACCGTGTCTCTGCTTCTACCATCAGTGTGCCATCAGAGTATGGTCCGTGTGTCTGTTTCTACCATCAGTGTGTCATCAGTTTACGTTCCGTGTGTCTGTTTCTACGACCAGTGTGTCATCAGTGTATGGTCCGTGTGTCTGTTTCTACCATCAGTGTGCCATCAGTGTACGGTCCGTGTGTCTCTTTCTACCATCAGTGTGCCATCAGTATATGGTCCGTGTGTCTCTTTCTACCATCAGTGTGTCATCAGTGTACGTTCCGTGTGTCTGTTTCTACCACCAGTGTGTCATCAGTGTATTGTCTGTGTGTCTGTTTCTACCATCTGTGTGTCATCAGTGTACGGTCCGTGTGTCTGTGTCTACCATCAGTGTGTCATCAGTGTACGGTCCGTGTGTATGTTTGTACCATCAGTGTGTCATCAGTGTAAGGTCCATGTGTCTGTTTCTACCATCAGTGTGTCATCAGTATACGATCCGTGTGTCTATTTCTACCACCAGTGTGTCATCTGTGTATTGTCTGTGTGTCTGTTTCTACCATCCGTGTGCCATCAGTGTATGGTCTGTGTGTCTGTTTCTACCATCAGTGTGTCATCAGTGTACGGTCCGTGTGTCTGTTTCTCCCATCAGTGTACTATCCGTGTGTCTGTTTCTACCATCAGTGTGTCATCAGTGTACGGTCCATGTGTCTGTTTCTACCATCATTGTGCCATCAGTGTATGATCCGTGTGTCTGTTTCTACCATCAGTGTGTAATCAGTGTACGGTCCATGTGTCTGTTTCCACCATCCGTGTGTCATCTGTGTACGGTCCGTGTGTCTGTTTCTACCATCCGTGTGTCATCAGTGTACGATCCGTGTGTCTGTTTCTACCATCAGTGTGTCATCAGTGTACGGTCCGTGTGTCTGTTTCTACCATCAGTGTGCCATCAGTGTACGGTCCGTGTCTACAATCAGTGTGCCATCAGTGTACGGTCCGTGTGTCTGTTTCTACCATCCGTGTGCCATCATTGTATGGTCTGTGTGTCTGTTTCTACCATCAGTGTTTCATCAGTGTACGGTCTGTGTGTCTGTTTCTACCATCAGTGTGTCATCAGTGTACGGTCCGTGTGTCTGTTTCTACCATCAGTGTGCCATCAATGTATGGTCCGTGTGTCTATTTCTACCATCAGTGTGTCATCAGTGTACGTTCCGTGTGTCTGTTTATACCACACAGTGTGTCATCAGTGTACGGTCCGTGTGTCTGTTTCTACAATCAGTGTGTCATCAGTGTACGGTCCGTGTGTCTGTTTCTACCATCCGTGTGTCATCAGTGTACGATCCGTGTGTCTGTTTCTACCATCAGTGTGTCATCAGTGTACGGTCCGTGTGTCTGTTTCTACCATCAGTGTGCCATCAGTGTACGGTCCGTGTCTACCATCAGTGTGCTATCAGTGTACGGTCCGTGTGTCTGTTTCTACCATCCGTGTGCCATCAGTGTATGGTCTGTGTGTCTGTTTCTACCATCAGTGTTTCATCAGTGTACGGTCTGTGTGTCTGTTTCTACCATCAGTGTGTCATCAGTGTAGGGTCCGTGTGTCTGTTTCTACCATCAGTGTGCCATCAATGTATGGTCCGTGTGTCTATTTCTACCATCAGTGTGTCATCAGTGTACGTTCCGTGTGTCTGTTTTTACCACACAGTGTGTCATCAGTGTACGGTCCGTGTGTCTGTTTCTACAATCAGTGTGTCATCAGTGTACGGTCCGAGTGTCTGTTTCTACCATCAGTGTGCTATCAATGTATGGTCCGTGTGTCTATTTCTACCATCAGTGTGTCATCAGTGTACGTGCCGTGTGTCTGTTTCTACCACCAGTGTGTCATCAGTGTACTGTCTGTGTGTCTGATTCTACCATCAGTGTGTCCTCAGTTTACAGTCCGTGTGTCTGTTTCTACCATCAGTGTGTCATCAGTGTACGGTCCGTGTGTCTGTTTCTACCATCTGTGTGTCATCAGTGTACGGTACATGTGTCTGTTTCTACCACCAGTGTGTCATCACTGTATTGTCTGTGTTTCTGTTTCTACCATCCGTGTGCCATCAGTGTATGGTCTGTGTGTCTGTTTGTACCATCAGTGTGTCAACAGTGTACGATCCGTGTGTCTGTTTCTACCACCAGTGTCTCATCAGTGTACGATTCGTGTGTCTGCTTCTACTATCAGTGTGCCATCAGTGTACGGTCTGTGTGTCTGTTTCTACCATCTGTGGGCCATCAGTGTACGATCCGTGTGTCTGCTTCTACGATCAGTGTGTCATCAGTGTACGGTCTGTGTGTCTGTTTCTACCATCTGTGGGCCATCAGTGTACGATCCGTGTGTCTCCTTCTACTATCAATGTGCCATCAGTGTACGGTCCGTGTGTCTGTTTCTACCATCAGTGTGTCATCAGTGTACGATCCGTGTGTCTGCTTCTACGATCAGTGTGTCATCAGTGTACGGTCCGTGTGTCTGCTTCTACCATCAGTGTGTCATCAGTGCACGGTCCGTGTGTCTGCTTCTACCATCTGTGTGTCATCAGTGTACGGTCCGTGTGTCTGCTTCTACCATCAGTGTGTCATCAGTGCACGGTCCGTGTGTCTGCTTCTACCATCAGTGTACGGTTCGTGTGTCTGCTTCTACCATCAGTGTGCCATCAGTGTATGGTCCGTGTGTATGATTCTACCATCTGTGTGTCATCAGTGTACGGTACGTGCGTCTGCTTCTAACATCAGGGTGCCATCAGTGTACGGTCCGTGTGCCTGCTTCTACCATCTGTGTGCCATCAGTGTACGGTCCGTGTGCCTGTTTCTACCATCTGTGTGTCATCAGTGTACGATCAGTGTGTCTGCTTCTACCATGAGTGTGTCATCAGTGTATGGTCCGTGTGTCTGTTTCTACCATCAGTGTGTCATCAGTGTACGATCCGTATGTCTGCTTCTACCATCAGTGTGCCATCAGTGTACAGTCCGTGTGTCTGTTTCTACCATCAGTGTGCCATCAGTGTACGGTCCGTCTGTCTGTTTCTACTGCCATCAGTGTACGATCCGTATGTCTGCTTCTACCATCAGTGTGTCATCAGTGTACGGTCCGTGTGTCTGTTTCTACCATCAGTGTGCCATAAGTGTACGGTCCGTGTGTCTCTTTCTACCATCAATGTGCCATCAGTGTATGGTCCGTGTGTCTGTTTCTACCACCAGTGTGTCATCAGTGTATTGTCTGTGTGTCTGTTTCTACCATCAGTGTGTCATCAGTGTACGTTCCGTGTGTCTGTTTCTACCATCTGTGTGTCATCAGTGTATTGTCTGTGTGTCTGTTTCTACCATCAGTGTGTCATCAGTGTACGTTCCGTGTGTCTGTTTCTACCATCTGTGTGTCATCAGTGTATTGTCTGTGTGTCTGTTTCTACCATCAGTGTGTCATCAGTGTACGTTCCGTGTGTCTGTTTCTACCATCAGTGTGTCATCAGTGTACGGTCCGTGTGTCTCTTTCTACCATCAGTGTGTCATCAGTGTACGTTCCGTGTGTCTGTTTCTACCACCAGTGTGTCATCAGTGTATTGTCTGTGTGTCTGTTTCTACCATCAGTGTGTCATCAGTGTACGTTCCGTGTGTCTGTTTCTACCATCTGTGTGTCATCAGTGTACATTCCGTGTTTGTTTCTACCGTCAGTGTGTCATCAGTGTACGATCCGTGTGTCTGTGTCTACCATCAGTGTGTCATCAGTGTACGGTCCATGTGTCTGTTTCTACCATCAGTGTGTCATCAGTGTATTGTCTGTGTGTCTGTTTCTACCATCCGTGTGCCATCAGTGTATGGTCTGTGTGTCTGTTTCTACCATCAGTGTGTCATCAGTGTACTGTCTGTGTGTCTGTTTCTACCATCAGTGTGTCATCAGTGTACAGTCCGTGTGTCTGTTTCTGCCATCTGTGTGTCATCAGTATACGGTCCGTGTGTCTATTTCTACCACCAGTGTGTCATCTGTGTATTGTCTGTGTGTCTGTTTCTACCATCCGTGTGCCATCAGTGTATGGTCTGTGTGTCTGTTTCTACCATCAGTGTGTCATCAGTGTACGGTCCGTGTGTCTGTTTCTACCATCAGTGTGTCATCAGTGTACTGTCTGTGTGTCTGTTTCTACCATCAGTGTGTCATCAGTGTACAGTCCGTGTGTCTGTTTCTGCCATCTGTGTGTCATCAGTGTACGGTCCGTGTGTCTGTTTCTACCAACTGTGTGTCATCAGTGTACGATCCGTGTGTCTGTTTCTACCATCAGTGTGTCATCAGTGTACGGTCTGTGTGTCTGTTTCTACCATCAGAGTGTCATCAGTGTACGGACCGTGTGTCTGTTTCTACCATCATTGTGCCATCAGTGTATGATCCGTGTGTCTGTTTCTACCATCAGTGTGTAATCAGTGTACGGCCGTGTGTTTGTTTCTAACATCCGTGTGCCATCAGTGTATGGTCTGTGTGTCTGTTTCTACCATCAGTGTTTCATCAGTGTACGGTCTGTGTGTCTGTTTCTACCATCTGTGGGCCATCAGTGTACGATCCATGTGTCTGCTTCTATCATCAGTGTGTCATCAGTGTACGATCCGTGTGTCTGTTTCTACCATCAGGGTGTCATCAGTGTACGGTCCGTGTGTCTGTTTCTACCATCAGTGTGTCATCAGTGTACGGTCCGTGTGTCTCTTTCTACCATCAGTGTGTCATCAGTGTACAGTCCATGTGTCTGCTTCTACCATCAGTGTGTCATCAGTGTACGGTCCGTGTGTCTGATTCTACCATCAGTGTGCCATCAGTGTACGGTCCGTGTGTCTGTTTCTACCATCAGTGTGTCATCAGTGTACGGTCCGTGTGTCTGTTTCTACCATCTGTGTGTCATCAGTGTATGGTCCGTGTGTCTGTTTCAACCATCAGAGTGTCATCAGTGTACATTCCGTGTTTGTTTCTACCATCAGTGTGTCATCAGTGTACGATCCATGTGTCTGTTTCTACCATCAGTGTGTCATCAGTGTACGGTCCGTGTGTCTGTTTCTGCCATCAGTGTGTCAACAGTGTACGATCCGTGTGTCTGTTTCTACCACCAGTGTGCCATCAGTGTACTGTCTGTGTGTCTGTTTCTACCATCAGTGTGTCATCAGTGTATGGTCCGTGTGTCTGTTTCTACCATCAGTGTGCCATAAGTGTACGGTCCGTGTGTCTCTTTCTACCATCAATGTGCCATCAGTGTATGGTCCGTGTGTCTCTTTCTACCATCAGTGTGTCATCAGTGTACGTTCCTTGTGTCTGTTTCTACCACCAGTGTGTCATCAGTGTATTGTCTGTGTGTCTGTTTCTACCATCTGTGTGTCATCAGTGTACATTCCGTGTTTGTTTCTACCGTCAGTGTGTCATCAGTGTACGGTCCGTGTGTCTGTGTCTACCATCAGTGTGTCATCAGTGTACGGTCCGTGTGTATGTTTGTACCATCAGTGTGTCATCAGTGTAAGGTCCATGTGTCTGTTTCTACCATCAGTGTGTCATCAGTGTACGATCCATGTGTCTGTTTCTACCATCAGTGTGTCATCAGTGTACGGTCCGTGTGTCTGTTTCTACCATCAGTGTGCCATAAGTGTACGGTCCGTGTGTCTCTTTCTACCATCAATGTGTCATCAGTGTATGGTCCGTGTGTCTGTTTCTACCATCAGTGTGTCATCAGTGTATGGTCCGTTTGTCTGTTTCTACCATCAGTGTGCCATAAGTGTACGGTCCGTGTGTCTCTTTCTACCATCAATGTGCCATCAGTGTATGGTCCGTGTGTCTCTTTCTACCATCAGTGTGTCATCAGTGTATGTTCCGTGTGTCTGTTTCTACCACCAGTGTGTCATCAGTGTATTGTCTGTGTGTCTGTTTCTACCATCTGTGTGTCATCAGTGTACATTCCGTGTTTGTTTCTACCGTCAGTGTGTCATCAGTGTACGGTCCGTGTGTCTGTGTCTACCATCAGTGTGTCATCAGTGTACGGTCCGTGTGTATGTTTGTACCATCAGTGTGTCATCAGTGTAAGGTCCATGTGTCTGTTTCTACCATCAGTGTGTCATCAGTATACGATCCGTGTGTCTATTTCTACGACCAGTGTGTCATCTGTGTATTGTCTGTGTGTCTGTTTCTACCATCTGTGTGCCATCAGTGTATGGTCTGTGTGTCTGTTTCTACCATCAGTGTGTCATCAGTGTACGGTCCGTGTGTCTGTTTCTCCCATCAGTGTGTCATCAGTGTACTGTCTGTGTGTCTGTTTCTACCATCAGTGTGTCATCAGTGTACGGTCTGTGTGTCTGTTTCTACCATCAGTGTGTCATCAGTGTACGGTCCGTGTGTCTGTTTCTACCATCATTGTGCCATCAGTGTATGATCCGTGTGTCTGTTTCTACCATCAGTGTGCCATCAGTGTACGGTCCGTATCTACCATCAGTGTACGGTCCGTGTGTCTGTTTCTACCATCCGTGTGCCATCAGTGTATGGTCTGTGTGTCTGTTTCTACCATCAGTGTTTCATCAGTGTACGGTCTGTGTGTCTGTTTCTGCCATCAGTGTGTCATCAGTGTACGGTCCGTGTGTCTGCTTCTACCATCAGTGTGTCATCAGTGTACGTTCCGTGTGTCTTTTTTTACCACACAGTGTGTCATCAGTGTACGGTCCGTGTGTCTGTTTCTACAATCAGTGTGTCATCAGTGTACGGTCCGTGTGTCTGTTTCTACCATCAGTGTGCCATCAATGTATGGTCCGTGTGTCTGTTTCTACCATCAGTGTGTCCTCAGTGTACGGTCCATGTGTCTGTTTCTACCATCCGTGTGTCATCAGTGTACGGTCCGTGTGTCTGTTTCTACCATCCGTGTGTCATCAGTGTACGATCCGTGTGTCTGTTTCTACCATCAGTGTGTCATCAGTGTACGGTCCGTGTGTCTGTTTCTACCATCAGTGTGCCATCAGTGTACGGTCCGTGTCTACCATCAGTGTGCCATCAGTGTACGGTCCGTGTGTCTGTTTCTACCATACGTGTGCCATCAGTGTATGGTCTGTGTGTCTGTTTCTACCATCAGTGTTTCATCAGTGTACGGTCCGTGTGTCTGTTTCTACCATCAGTGTGCCATCAATGTATGGTCCGTGTGTCTATTTCTACCATCAGTGTGTCATCAGTGTACGTTCCGTGTGTCTGTTTTTACCACACAGTGTGTCATCAGTGTACGGTCCGTGTGTCTGTTTCTACAATCAGTGTGTCATCAGTGTACGGTCCGTGTGTCTGTTTCTACCATCAGTGTGCCATCAATGTATGGTCCGTGTGTCTATTTCTACCATCAGTGTGTCATCAGTGTACGTTCCGTGTGTCTGTTTCTACCACCAGTGTGTCATCAGTGTACTGTCTGTGTGTCTGATTCTACCATCAGTGTGTCCTCAGTTTACAGTCCGTGTGTCTGTTTCTACCATCAGTGTGTCATCAGTGTACGGTCCGTGTGTCTGTTTCTACCATCTGTGTGTCATCAGTGTACGGTACATGTGTCTGTTTCTACCACCAGTGTGTCATCACTGTATTGTCTGTGTTTCTGTTTCTACCATCCGTGTGCCATCAGTGTATGGTCTGTGTGTCTGTTTGTACCATCAGTGTATCAACAGTGTACGATCCGTGTGTCTGTTTCTACCACCAGTGTCTCATCAGTGTACGATTCGTGTGTCTGCTTCTACTATCAGTGTGCCATCAGTGTACGGTCTGTGTGTCTGTTTCTACCATCAGTGTTTCATCAGTGTACGGTCTGTGTGTCTGTTTCTACCATCTGTGGGCCATCAGTGTACGATAGGTGTGTCTCCTCCTACTATCAATGTGCCATCAGTGTACGGTCCGTGTGTCTGTTTCTACCATCTGTGTGTCATCAGTGTACGGTCCGTGTGTCTGCTTCTACCATCAGTGTGTCATCAGTGTACGATCCGTGTGTCTGCTTCTACGATCAGTGTGTCATCAGTGTACGGTCCGTGTGTCTGCTTCTACCATCAGTGTGTCATCAGTGCACGGTCCGTGTGTCTGCTTCTACCATCTGTGTGTCATCAGTGTACGGTCCGTGTGTCTGCTTCTACCATCAGTGTGTCATCAGTGCACGGTCCGTGTGTCTGCTTCTACCATCAGTGTACGTTACGTGCGTCTGCTTCTAACATCAGGGTGTCATCAGTGTACGGTCCGTGTGCCTGCTTCTACCATCTGTGTGCCATCAGTGTACGGTCCGTGTGCCTGTTTCTACCATCTGTGTGTCATCAGTGTACGGTCAGTGTGTCTGTTTCTACCATCTGTGTGTCATCAGTGTATGGTCCGTGTGTCTGTTTCTACCATCAGTGTGTCATCAGTGTACGATCCGTATGTCTGCTTCTACCATCAGTGTGCCATCAGTGTACAGTCCGTGTGTCTGTTTCTACCATCAGTGTGCCATCAGTGTACGGTCCGTCTGTCTGTTTCTACTGCCATCAGTGTACGATCCGTATGTCTGCTTCTACCATCAGTGTGTCATCAGTGTACGGTCCGTGTGTCTGTTTCTACCATCAGTGTGCCATAAGTGTACGGTCCGTGTGTCTCTTTCTACCATCAGTGTGTCATCAGTGTACGTTCCGTGTGTCTGTTTCTACCACCAGTGTGTCATCAGTGTATTGTCTGTGTGTCTGTGTCTACCATCAGTGTGTCATCAGTGTGCGGTCCATGTGTCTGTTTCTACCATCAGTGTGTCATCAGTATACGGTCCGTGTGTCTATTTCTACCACCAGTGTGTCATCTGTGTATTGTCTGTGTGTCTGTTTCTACCATCCGTGTGCCATCAGTGTATGGTCTGTGTGTCTGTTTCTACCATCAGTGTGTCATCAGTGTACGGTCCGTGTGTCTGTTTCTACCATCAGTGTGTCATCAGTGTACTGTCTGTGTGTCTGTTTCTACCATCAGTGTGTCATCAGTGTACAGTCCGTGTGTCTGTTTCTGCCATCTGTGTGTCATGAGTGTACGGTCCGTGTGTCTGTTTCTACCAACTGTGTGTCATCAGTGTACAATCCGTGTGTCTGTTTCTACCATCAGTGTGTCATCAGTGTACGGTCTGTGTGTCTGTTTCTACCATCAGAGTGTCATCAGTGTACGGTCCGTGTGTCTGTTTCTACCATCAGTGTGCCATCAGTGTACGATCCGTGTGTCTGTTTCTACCATCAGTGTGTCATCAGTGTACGGACCGTGTGTCTGTTTCTACCATCAGTGTGTCCTCATTGTACGGACCGTGTGTCTGTTTCTACCATCATTGTGCCATCAGTGTATGATCCGTGTGTCTGTTTCTACCATCAGTGTGTAATCAGTGTACGGCCGTGTGTTTGTTTCTACCATCCGTGTGCCATCAGTGTATGGTCTGTGTGTCTGTTTCTACCATCAGTGTGTCATCAGTGTACGGTCCGTGTTTCTGTTTCTACCAACTGTGTGTCATCAGTGTACAATCCGTGTGTCTGTTTCTACCATCAGTGTGTCATCAGTGTACGGTCTGTGTGTCTGTTTCTACCATCAGAGTGTCATCAGTGTACGGTCCGTGTGTCTGTTTCTACCATCAGTGTGTCATCAGTGTACGGACCGTGTGTCTGTTTCTACCATCAGTGTGTCCTCAGTGTACGGACCGTGTGTCTGTTTCTACCATCATTGTGCCATCAGTGTATGATCCGTGTGTCTGTTTCTACCATCAGTGTGTAATCAGTGTACGGCCATGTGTTTGTTTCTCCCATCCGTGTGCCATCAGTGTATGGTCTGTGTGTCTGTTTCTACCATCAGTGTTTCATCAGTGTACGGTCTGTGTGTCTGTTTCTACCATCTGTGGGCCATCAGTGTACAATCCATGTGTCTGCTTCTATCATCAGTGTGTCATCAGTGTACGATCCGTGTGTCTGTTTCTACCATCAGGGTGTCATAAGTGTACGGTCCGTTTGTCTGTTTCTACCATCAGTGTGTCATCAGTGTACGGTCCGTGTGTCTCTTTCTACCATCAGTGTGTCATCAGTGTACAGTCCATGTGTCTGCTTCTACCATCAGTGTGTCATCAGTGTACGGTCCGTGTGTCTGTTTCTACCATCAGTGTGCCATCAGTGTACGGTCTGTGTGTCTGTTTCTACCATCCGTGTGCCATCAGTGTATGGTCTGTGTGTCTGTTTCTACCATCAGTGTGTCATCAGTGTACGGTCCGTGTGTCTGTTTCTCCCATCAGTGTGTCATCAGTGTACTATCTGTGTGTCTGTTTCTACCATCAGTGTGTCATCAGTGTACGGTCCATGTGTCTGTTTCTACCATCATTGTGCCATCAGTGTATCATCCGTGTGTCTGTTTCTACCATCAGTGTGTAATCAGTGTACGGTCCATGTTTCTGTTTCCACCATCCGTGTGTCATCTGTGTACGGTCCGTGTGTCTGTTTCTACCATCCGTGTGTCATCAGTGTACGATCCGTGTGTCTGTTTCTACCATCAGTGTGTCATCAGTGTACGGTCCGTGTGTCTGTTTCTACCATCAGTGTGCCATCAGTGTACGGTCCGTGTCTACAATCAGTGTGCCATCAGTGTACGGTCCGTGTGTCTGTTTCTACCATCCGTGTGCCATCATTGTATGGTCTGTGTGTCTGTTTCTACCATCAGTGTTTCATCAGTGTACGGTCTGTGTGTCTGTTTCTACCATCAGTGTGTCATCAGTGTAGGGTCCGTGTGTCTGTTTCTACCATCAGTGTGCCATCAATGTATGGTCCGTGTGTCTATTTCTACCATCAGTGTGTCATCAGTGTACGTTCCGTGTGTCTGTTTTTACCACACAGTGTGTCATCAGTGTACGGTCCGTGTGTCTGTTTCTACAATCAGTGTGTCATCAGTGTACGGTCCGTGTGTCTGTTTCTACCATCAGTGTGCCATCAATGTATGGTCCGTGTGTCTATTTCTACCATCAGTGTGTCATCAGTGTACGTTCCGTGTGTCTGTTTATACCACACAGTGTGTCATCAGTGTACGGTCCGTGTGTCTGTTTCTACAATCAGTGTGTCATCAGTGTACGGTCCGTGTGTCTGTTTCTACCATCAGTGTGTCCTCAGTGTACGGTCCATGTGTCTGTTTCTACCATCCGTGTGTCATCAGTGTACGGTCCGTGTGTCTGTTTCTACCATCCGTGTGTCATCAGTGTACGATCCGTGTGTCTGTTTCTACCATCAGTGTGTCATCAGTGTACGGTCCGTGTGTCTGTTTCTACCATCAGTGTGCCATCAGTGTAGGGTCCGTGTCTACCATCAGTGTGCTATCAGTGTACGGTCCGTGTGTCTGTTTCTACCATCAGTGTTTCATCAGTGTACGGTCTGTGTGTCTGTTTCTACCATCAGTGTGTCATCAGTGTAGGGTCCGTGTGTCTGTTTCTACCATCAGTGTGCCATCAATGTATGGTCCGTGTGTCTATTTCTACCATCAGTGTGTCATCAGTGTACGTTCCGTGTGTCTGTTTTTACCACACAGTGTGTCATCAGTGTACGGTCCGTGTGTCTGTTTCTACAATCAGTGTGTCATCAGTGTACGGTCCGAGTGTCTGTTTCTACCATCAGTGTGCCATCAATGTATGGTCCGTGTGTCTATTTCTACCATCAGTGTGTCATCAGTGTACGTGCCGTGTGTCTGTTTCTACCACCAGTGTGTCATCAGTGTACTGTCTGTGTGTCTGATTCTACCATCAGTGTGTCCTCAGTTTACAGTCCGTGTGTCTGTTTCTACCATCAGTGTGTCATCAGTGTACGGTCCGTGTGTCTGTTTCTACCATCTGTGTGTCATCAGTGTACGGTACATGTGTCTGTTTCTACCACCAGTGTGTCATCACTGTATTGTCTGTGTTTCTGTTTCTACCATCCGTGTGCCATCAGTGTATGGTCTGTGTGTCTGTTTGTACCATCAGTGTGTCAACAGTGTACGATCCGTGTGTCTGTTTCTACCACCAGTGTCTCATCAGTGTACGATTCGTGTGTCTGCTTCTACTATCAGTGTGCCATCAGTGTACGGTCTGTGTGTCTGTTTCTACCATCTGTGGGCCATCAGTGTACGATAGGTGTGTCTCCTTCTACTATCAATGTGCCATCAGTGTACGGTCCGTGTGTCTGTTTCTACCATCAGTGTGTCATCAGTGTACGATCCGTGTGTCTGCTTCTACCATCAGTGTGTCATCAGTGCACGGTCCGTGTGTCTGCTTCTACCATCTGTGTGTCATCAGTGTACGGTCCGTGTGTCTGCTTCTACCATCAGTGTGTCATCAGTGCACGGTCCGTGTGTCTGCTTCTACCATCAGTGTATGGTTCGTGTGTCTGCTTCTACCATCAGTGTGCCATCAGTGTATGGTCCGTGTGTATGATTCTACCATCTGTGTGTCATCAGTGTACGGTACGTGCGTCTGCTTCTAACATCAGGGTGCCATCAGTGTACGGTCCGTGTGCCTGCTTCTACCATCTGTGTGCCATCAGTGTACGGTCCGTGTGCCTGTTTCTACCATCTGTGTGTCATCAGTGTACGGTCAGTGTGTCTGCTTCTACCATGAGTGTGTCATCAGTGTATGGTCCGTGTGTCTGTTTCTACCATCAGTGTGTCATCAGTGTACGATCCGTATGTCTGCTTCTACCATCAGTGTGCCATCAGTGTACAGTCCGTGTGTCTGTTTCTACCATCAGTGTGCCATCAGTGTACGGTCCGTCTGTCTGTTTCTACTGCCATCAGTGTACGATCCGTATGTCTGCTTCTACCATCAGTGTGTCATCAGTGTACGGTCCGTGTGTCTGTTTCTACCATCAGTGTGCCATAAGTGTACGGTCCGTGTGTCTCTTTCTACCATCAATGTGCCATCAGTGTATGGTCCGTGTGTCTGTTTCTACCACCAGTGTGTCATCAGTGTATTGTCTGTGTGTCTGTTTCTACCATCAGTGTGTCATCAGTGTACGTTCCGTGTGTCTGTTTCTACCATCTGTGTGTCATCAGTGTATTGTCTGTGTGTCTGTTTCTACCATCAGTGTGTCATCAGTGTACGTTCCGTGTGTCTGTTTCTACCATCTGTGTGTCATCAGTGTATTGTCTGTGTGTCTGTTTCTACCATCAGTGTGTCATCAGTGTACGTTCCGTGTGTCTGTTTCTACCATCAGTGTGTCATCAGTGTACGGTCCGTGTGTCTCTTTCTACCATCAGTGTGTCATCAGTGTACGTTCCGTGTGTCTGTTTCTACCACCAGTGTGTCATCAGTGTATTGTCTGTGTGTCTGTTTCTACCATCAGTGTGTCATCAGTGTACGTTCCGTGTGTCTGTTTCTACCATCTGTGTGTCATCAGTGTACATTCCGTGTTTGTTTCTACCGTCAGTGTGTCATCAGTGTACGATCCGTGTGTCTGTGTCTACCATCAGTGTGTCATCAGTGTACGGTCCATGTGTCTGTTTCTACCATCAGTGTGTCATCAGTATACGGTCCGTGTGTCTATTTCTACCACCAGTGTGTCATCTGTGTATTGTCTGTGTGTCTGTTTCTACCATCCGTGTGCCATCAGTGTATGGTCTGTGTGTCTGTTTCTACCATCAGTGTGTCATCAGTGTACGGTCCGTGTGTCTGTTTCTACCATCAGTGTGTCATCAGTGTACTGTCTGTGTGTCTGTTTCTACCATCAGTGTGTCATCAGTGTACAGTCCGTGTGTCTGTTTCTGCCATCTGTGTGTCATCAGTGTACGGTCCGTGTGTCTGTTTCTACCAACTGTGTGTCATCAGTGTACGATCCGTGTGTCTGTTTCTACCATCAGTGTGTCATCAGTGTACGGTCTGTGTGTCTGTTTCTACCATCAGAGTGTCATCAGTGTACGGTCCGTGTGTCTGTTTCTACCATCAGTGTGCCATCAGTGTACGATCCGTGTGTCTGTTTCTACCATCAGTGTGTCATCAGTGTACGGACCGTGTGTCTGTTTCTACCATCATTGTGCCATCAGTGTATGATCCGTGTGTCTGTTTCTACCATCAGTGTGTAATCAGTGTACGGCCGTGTGTTTGTTTCTAACATCCGTGTGCCATCAGTGTATGGTCTGTGTGTCTGTTTCTACCATCAGTGTGTCATCAGTGTACGGTCCGTGTGTCTCTTTCTACCATCAGTGTGTCATCAGTGTACAGTCCATGTGTCTGCTTCTACCATCAGTGTGTCATCAGTGTACGGTCCATGTGTCTGTTTCTACCATCAGTGTGCCATCAGTGTACGGTCCGTGTGTCTGTTTCTACCATCAGTGTGTCATCAGTGTACGGTCCGTGTGTCTGTTTCTACCATCTGTGTGTCATCAGTGTATGGTCCGTGTGTCTGTTTCAACCATCAGAGTGTCATCAGTGTACATTCCGTGTTTGTTTCTACCATCAGTGTGTCATCAGTGTACGATCCATGTGTCTGTTTCTACCATCAGTGTGTCATCAGTGTACGGTCCGTGTGTCTGTTTCTGCCATCAGTGTGTCAACAGTGTACGATCCGTGTGTCTGTTTCTACCACCAGTGTGCCATCAGTGTACTGTCTGTGTGTCTGTTTCTACCATCAGTGTGTCATCAGTGTATGGTCCGTGTGTCTGTTTCTACCATCAGTGTGCCATAAGTGTACGGTCCGTGTGTCTCTTTCTACCATCAATGTGCCATCAGTGTATGGTCCGTGTGTCTCTTTCTACCATCAGTGTGTCATCAGTGTACGTTCCTTGTGTCTGTTTCTACCACCAGTGTGTCATCAGTGTATTGTCTGTGTGTCTGTTTCTACCATCTGTGTGTCATCAGTGTACATTCCGTGTTTGTTTCTACCGTCAGTGTGTCATCAGTGTACGGTCCGTGTGTCTGTGTCTACCATCAGTGTGTCATCAGTGTACGGTCCGTGTGTATGTTTGTACCATCAGTGTGTCATCAGTGTAAGGTCCATGTGTCTGTTTCTACCATCAGTGTGTCATCAGTGTACGATCCATGTGTCTGTTTCTACCATCAGTGTGTCATCAGTGTACGGTCCGTGTGTCTGTTTCTACCATCAGTGTGCCATAAGTGTACGGTCCGTGTGTCTCTTTCTACCATCAATGTGTCATCAGTGTATGGTCCGTGTGTCTGTTTCTACCATCAGTGTGTCATCAGTGTATGGTCAGTGTGTCTGTTTCTACCATCAGTGTGCCATAAGTGTACGGTCCGTGTGTCTCTTTCTACCATCAATGTGCCATCAGTGTATGGTCCGTGTGTCTCTTTCTACCATCAGTGTGTCATCAGTGTATGTTCCGTGTGTCTGTTTCTACCACCAGTGTGTCATCAGTGTATTGTCTGTGTGTCTGTTTCTACCATCTGTGTGTCATCAGTGTACATTCCGTGTTTGTTTCTACCGTCAGTGTGTCATCAGTGTACGGTCCGTGTGTCTGTGTCTACCATCAGTGTGTCATCAGTGTACGGTCCGTGTGTATGTTTGTACCATCAGTGTGTCATCAGTGTAAGGTCCATGTGTCTGTTTCTACCATCAGTGTGTCATCAGTATACGATCCGTGTGTCTATTTCTACCACCAGTGTGTCATCTGTGTATTGTCTGTGTGTCTGTTTCTACCATCTGTGTGCCATCAGTGTATGGTCTGTGTGTCTGTTTCTACCATCAGTGTGTCATCAGTGTACGGTCCGTGTGTCTGTTTCTCCCATCAGTGTGTCATCAGTGTACTGTCTGTGTGTCTGTTTCTACCATCAGTGTGTCATCAGTGTACGGTCTGTGTGTCTGTTTCTACCATCAGTGTGTCATCAGTGTACGGTCCGTGTGTCTGTTTCTACCTTCATTGTGCCATCAGTGTATGATCCGTGTGTCTGTTTCTACCATCAGTGTGCCATCAGTGTACGGTCCGTGTCTACCATCAGTGTACGGTCCGTGTGTCTGTTTCTACCATCCGTGTGCCATCAGTGTATGGTCTGTGTGTCTGTTTCTACCATCAGTGTTTCATCAGTGTACGGTCTGTGTGTCTGTTTCTGCCATCAGTGTGTCATCAGTGTACGGTCCGTGTGTCTGCTTCTACCATCAGTGTGTCATCAGTGTACGTTCCGTGTGTCTTTTTTTACCACACAGTGTGTCATCAGTGTACGGTCCGTGTGTCTGTTTCTACAATCAGTGTGTCATCAGTGTACGGTCCGTGTGTCTGTTTCTACCATCAGTGTGCCATCAATGTATGGTCCGTGTGTCTGTTTCTACCATCAGTGTGTCCTCAGTGTACGGTCCATGTGTCTGTTTCTACCATCCGTGTGTCATCAGTGTACGGTCCGTGTGTCTGTTTCTACCATCCGTGTGTCATCAGTGTACGATCCGTGTGTCTGTTTCTACCATCAGTGTGTCATCAGTGTACGGTCCGTGTGTCTGTTTCTACCATCAGTGTGCCATCAGTGTACGGTCCGTGTCTACCATCAGTGTGCCATCAGTGTACGGTCCGTGTGTCTGTTTCTACCATACGTGTGCCATCAGTGTATGGTCTGTGTGTCTGTTTCTACCATCAGTGTACGGTCTGTGTGTCTGTTTCTACCATCAGTGTGTCATCAGTGTACGGTCCGTGTGTCTGTTTCTACCATCAGTGTGCCATCAATGTATGGTCCGTGTGTCTATTTCTACCATCAGTGTGTCATCAGTGTATGTTCCGTGTGTCTGTTTTTACCACACAGTGTGTCATCAGTGTACGGTCCGTGTGTCTGTTTCTACAATCAGTGTGTCATCAGTGTACGGTCCGTGTGTCTGTTTCTACCATCAGTGTGCCATCAATGTATGGTCCGTGTGTCTATTTCTACCATCAGTGTGTCATCAGTGTACGTTCCGTGTGTCTGTTTCTACCACCAGTGTGTCATCAGTGTACTGTCTGTGTGTCTGATTCTACCATCAGTGTGTCCTCAGTTTACAGTCCGTGTGTCTGTTTCTACCATCAGTGTGTCATCAGTGTACGGTCCGTGTGTCTGTTTCTACCATCTGTGTGTCATCAGTGTACGGTACATGTGTCTGTTTCTACCACCAGTGTGTCATCACTGTATTGTCTGTGTTTCTGTTTCTACCATCCGTGTGCCATCAGTGTATGGTCTGTGTGTCTGTTTGTACCATCAGGGTGTCATCAGTGTACGGTCCGTGTGTCTGTTTCTACCACCAGTGTCTCATCAGTGTACGATCCATGTGTCTGCTTCTACCATCAGTGTGTCATCAGTTTACGGTCCGTGGTCTGTTTCTACCATCTGTGTGTCATCAGTGTACGGTCTGTGTGTCTGCTTCTACCATGAGTGTGTCATCAGTGTATGGTCCGTGTGTCTGTTTCTACCATCAGTGTGTCATCAGTGTACGATCCGTATGTCTGCTTCTACCATCAGTGTGCCATCAGTGTACGGTCCGTGTGTCTGCTTCTACTATCAGTGTGCCATCAGTGTACGGTCTGTGTGTCTGTTTCTACCATCAGTGTGTCATCAGTGTATTGTCTGTGTGTCTGTTTCTGCCATCCGTGTGCCATCAGTGTACGGTCCGTGTGTCTGTTTCTACCACCAGTGTGTCATCAGTGTACTGTCTGTGTGTCTGTTTCTACCATCAGTGTTTCATCAGTGTACGGTCTGTGTGTCTGTTTCTACCATCTGTGGGCCATCAGTGTACGATAGGTGTGTCTGCTTCTACCATCAGTGTGTCATCAGTGTATGGTCAGTGTGTCTGTTTCTAGCATCAGTGTGTCATCAGTGTACGGTCAGTGTGTCTGTTTCTACCATCTGTGTGCCATCAGTGTACGATCCGTGTGTCTGTTTCTACCACCAGTGTGTCATCAGTGTACTGTCTGTGTGTCTGTTTCTACCATCAGTGTTTCATCAGTGTACGGTCTGTGTGTCTGTTTCTACCATCTGTGGGCCATCAGTGTACGATAGGTGTGTCTGCTTCTACCATCAGTGTGTCATCAGTGTATGGTCAGTGTGTCTGTTTCTAGCATCAGTGTGTCATCAGTGTATGGTCTGCGTGTCTGTTTCTACCATCAGTGTGTCATCAGTGTAAGGTCTGTGTGTCTGTTTCTACCATCACTGTGTCATCAGTGTACGATCCGTGTGACTGTTTCAACCATCAGTGTGTCATCAGTGTACAGTCCGTGTGTCTGTTTCTATCATCAGTGTGCTATCAGTGCACAGTCCGTGTTTCTGTTTCTACCTTCAGTGTGCCATCAGTGTATGGTCTGTGTGTTTGTTTCTACCATCTGTGTGCCATCAGTGTACGGTCCGTGTGTCTGTTTCTACCATCAGTGTGCCATCAGTGTACGGTCCGTGTGTCTGTTTCCACCATCTGTGTGTCATCAGTGTACGGTCCATGTGTCTGTTTCTACCACCAGTGTGCCATCATGTATGGTCTGTGTGTCTGTTTCTACCATCAGTGTTTCATCAGTGTTCGGTCTGTGTGTCTGTTTCTACCATCAGTGTTTCATCAGTGCACGGTCCTTGTGTCTGCTTCTATCATCAGTGTGTCATCAGTGTATGGTCCGTGTGTCTGTTTCTACCATCTGTGTGCCATCAGTGTACGGTCCGTGTGTCTGTTTCTACCATCTGTGTGTCATCAGTGTACGGTACGTGCGTCTGCTTCTAACATCAGGGTGTCATCAGTGTACGGTCCGTGTGTCTGTTTCTACCATCAGTGTGTCATCAGTGTACGATCCATGTGTCTGCTTCTACCATCAGTGTGTCATCAGTTTACGGTCCGTGGTCTGTTTCTACCATCTGTGTGTCATCAGTGTACGGTCTGTGTGTCTGCTTCTACCATGAGTGTGTCATCAGTGTATGGTCCGTGTGTCTGTTTCTACCATCAGTGTGTCATCAGTGTACGATCCGTATGTCTGCTTCTACCATCAGTGTGCCATCAGTGTACGGTCCGTGTCTTTGTTTCTACCATCAGTGTGCCATCAGTGTACGGTCCGTGTGTCTGTTTCTACCACCAGTGTGTCATCAGTGTTTTGTCTGTGTGTCTGTTTCTACCATCCGTGTGCCATCAGTGTACAGTCCGTGTGTCTCTTTCTACCATCAGTGTGCCATCAGTGTACGGTCCATGTGTCTCTTTCTACCACCAGTGTGTCATCAGTGTTTTGTCTGTGTGTCTGTTTCTACCATCCGTGTGCCATCAGGGTATGGTCTGTGTGTCTGTTTCTACCATCAGTGTTTCATCTGTGTACGGTCTGTGTCTGTTTCTACCATCTGTGGCCATCAGTGTACGATAGGTGTGTCTGCTTCTACCATCAGTGTGCCATCAGTGTACGGTCCGTGTGTCTGTTTCTACCATCTGTTTGTCATCAGTGTACGGTTCGTGTGTCTGCTTCTACCATCAGTGTGTCATCAGTTTACAGTACGTGCGTCTGCTGCTACCATCAGGGTGTCATCAGTGTATGGTCCGTGTGTCTGTTTCTACCATCAGTGTGTCATCAGTGTATGATCCATGTGTCTGCTTCTACCATCAGTGTGTCATCAGTTTACGGTCCGTGTGTCTGTTTCTACTATCTGTGTGTCATCAGTGTACGGTCTGTGTGTCTGCTTCTACCATGAGTGTGTCATCAGTGTATGGTCCGTGTGTCTGTTTCTACCATCAGTGTGTCATCAGTGTACGATCCGTATGTCTGCTTCTACCATCAGTGTGCCATCAGTGTACGGTCCGTGTCTCTGTTTCTACCATCAGTGTGCCATCAGTGTACGGTCTGTCTGTCTGTTTCTACTGTCATCAGTGTACGGATCCGTGTGTCTGCTTCTACCATCAGTGTATGGTCCGTGTGTCTGTTTCTACCACCAGAGTGTCATCAGTGTACGGTCCGTGTGTCTGTTTCTACCATCAGTGTGCCATCAGTGTACGGTCCGTGTGACTGTTTCTACCATCCGTGTGTCATCAGTGTACGGTCCGTGTGTCTGTTTCTACCATCAGTGTGCCATCAGTGTACAATCCGTTTGTCTGTTTCTACCATCAGTGTGTCATCAGTGTACGTTCCTTGTGTCTGTTTCTACCATCAGTGTGCCATCAGTGTACAATCCGTTTGTCTGTTTCTACCATCAGTGTGTCATCAGTGTACTGTCTGTGTGTCTGTTTCTACCATCCGTGTGCCATCAGTGTATGACCTGTGTGTCTGTTTCTACCATCAGTGTGTCATCAGTGTACGGTCCGTGTGTCTGTTTCCACCATCTGTGTGTCATCAGTGTATGGTCTGTGTGTCTGTTTCTACCATTAGTGTGCCATCAGTGTACGATCCGTGTGTCTGTTTCTACCATTAGTGTGCCATCAGTGTACGGTCCATGTGTCTGTTTCTACCATCCGTGTGCCATCAGTGTATGGTCTGTGTGTCTGTTTCTACCATCAGTGTTTCATCTGTGTACGGTCTGTGTGTCTGTTTCTACCATCTGTGGGCCATCAGTGTACGATAGGTGTGTCTGTTTCTACCATCAGTGTTTCATCTGTGTACGGTCTGTGTGTCTGTTTCTACCATCTGTGTGCCATCAGTGTACGATCCGTGAGTCTGCTTCTACCATCTGTGTGTCATCAGTGTACGATCCGTATGTCTGCTTCTACCATCAGTGTGCCATCAGTGTACGGTTCGTGTCTCTGTTTCTACCATCAGTGTGCCATCAGTGTACGGTCTGTCTGTCTGTTTCTACTGTCATCAGTGTACGGATCCGTGTGTCTGCTTCTACCATCAGTGTACGGTCCGTGTGTCTCTTCCTACCATCAGTGTGTCATCAGTGTACGGTCCTTGTGTCTGCTTCTACCATCAGTGTGTCATCAGTGTATGGTCCGTGTGTCTGTTTCTACCATCTGTGTGTCATCAGTGTATGGTCCGTGTGTCTGCTTCTACCATCAGTGTGCCATCAGTGTACAGTCCGTGTGTCTGTGTTCTACCATCAGTGTGTCATCAGTGTATGGTCCGTGTGTCTGTTTCTACCATCAGTGTGCCATCAGTGTAAGGTCTGTGTGTCTGTTTCTACCATCTGTGTGTCATCAGTGTACGATCCGTGTGTACTGTGTCATCAGTGTACGATCCGTGTGACTGTTTCTACCATCAGTGTGTCATCAGTGTACAGTCCGTGTGTCTGTTTCTACCATCAGTGTGCCATCAGTGTATGGTCTGTGTGTTTGTTTCTACCATCAGTGTGCCATCAGTGTACAGTCCGTGTGTCTGTTTCTACCATCAGTGTGCAATCAGTGTATGGTCTGTGTGTCTGTTTCTACCATCTGTGAGTCTTCAGTGTACGATCCATGTGTCTGCTTCTACCATCAGTGTGTCATCAGTGTACGATCCGTGTGTCTGTTTCTACCATCAGTGTGTCATCAGTGTACGGCCCGTGTGTCTGTTTCTACCATCAGTGTGTCATCAGTGTACGGTCCGTTTGTCTGTTTCTACCATCAGTGTGTCATCAGTGTACGGTCCGTGTGTCTGTTTCTACCATCAGTGTGTCATCAGTGTACGATCCGTGTGTCTGTTTCTACCATCAGTGTGTCATCAGTGTACGGTCTGTGTGTCTGTTTCTACCATCATTGTGTCATCAGTATACGGTCCGTGTGCCTGTTTCTACCATCAGTGTGCCATCAGTGTACGGTCCGTGCGTCTGTTTCTACCATCAGTGTGTCATCAGTATACGGTCCTTGTGTCTGTTTCTACCACCAGTGTGTCATCAGTGTATTGTCTGTGTGTCTGTTTCTACCATCCGTGTGCCATCAGTGTATGATCTATGTGTCTGTTTCTAGCATCAGTGTGTCATCAGTGTACGGTCAGTGTGTCTGTTTCTACCATCTGTGTGTCATCAGTGTGCGGTCCGTGTGTCTGTTTCTACCATCAGTGTGCCATCAGTGTACGGTCCGTGTGTCTGTTTCCACCATCTGTGTGTCATCAGTGTATTGTCTGTGTGTCTGTTTCTACCATCCGTGTGCCATCAGTGTATGGTCTGTGTGTCTGTTTCTACCATCAGTGTTTCATCTGTGTACGGTCTGTGTGTCTGTTTCTACCATCTGTGGGACATCAGTGTACGATAGGTGTGTCTGTTTCTACCATCAGTGTTTCATCGGTGTACGGTCTGTGTGTCTGTTTCTACCATCTGTGTGCCATCAGTGTACGATCCGTGAGTCTGCTTCTACCATCAGTGTGCCATCAGTGTATGGTCCGTGTGTCTGTTTCTACCATCTGTGTGTCATCAGTGTACGGTACGTGCGTCTGCTTCTAACATCAGGGTGTCATCAGTGTACGATCCGTGTGTCTGCTTCTACAATCAGTGTGCCATCAGTGTACGGTCCGTGTGTCTGTTTCTACCATCTGTGTGTCATCAGTCTACGGTGTGTGTGTCTGATTCTACCATCTGTGTGTCATCAGTGTACGATCCGTATGTCTGCTTCTACCATCAGTGTGCCATCAGTGTACGGTCCGTGTCTCTGTTTCTACCATCAGTGTGCCATCAGTGTACGGTCTGTCTGTCTGTTTCTACTGTCATCAGTGTACGGATCCGTGTGTCTGCTTCTACCATCAGTGTACGGTCCGTGTGTCTCTTTCTACCATCTGTGTGTCATCAGTGTACGATCTGTGTGTCTGCTTCTACCATCACTGTGTCATCAGTGTACGATCCGTGTAACTGTTTCTACCATCAGTGTGTCATCAGTGTACAGTCCGTGTGTCTGTTTCTACCATCAGTGTGCCATCAGTGCACAGTCCGAGTGTCTGTTTCTAACTTCAGTGTGCCATCAGTGTATGGTCTGTGTGTTTGTTTCTACCATCAGTGTGCCATCAGTGTACAGTCCTTGTGTCTGTTTCTACCATCAGTGTGCAATCAGTGTATGGTCTGTGTGTCTGTTTCTACCATCTGTGAGTCTTCAGTGTACGATCCATGTGTCTGCTTCTACCATCAGTGTGTCATCAGTGTACGATAAATGTGTCTGTTTATACCATCAGTGTGTCATCAGTGTACGGCCCGTGTGTCTGTTTCTACCATCAGTGTGTCATCAGTGTACGGTCCGTTTGTCTGTTTCTACCATCAGTGTGTCATCAGTGTACGGTCCGTGTGTCTGTTTCTACCATCAGTGTGTCATCAGTGTACGATCCGTGTGTCTGTTTCTACCATCAGTGTGTCATCAGTATACGATCCGTGTGTCTGTTTCTACCATCAGTGTGTCATCAGTATACGGTCCGTGTGCCTGTTTCTACCATCAGTGTGCCATCAGTGTACGGTCCGTGCGTCTGTTTCTACCATCAGTGTGTCATCAGTATACGGTCCTTGTGTCTGTTTCTACGACCAGTGTGTCATCAGTGTATTGTCTGTGTGTCTGTTTCTACCATCCGTGTGCCATCAGTGTATGATCTATGTGTCTGTTTCTAGCATCAGTGTGTCATCAGTGTACGGTCAGTGTGTCTGTTTCTACCATCTGTGTGTCATCAGTGTGCAGTCCGTGTGTCTGTTTCTACCATCAGTGTGCCATCAGTGTACGGTCCGTGTGTCTGTTTCTACCACCAGTGTGTCATCAGTGTATTGTCTGTGTGTCTGTTTCTGCCATCCGTGTGCCATCAGTGTACGGTCCGTGTGTCTGTTTCTACCACCAGTGTGTCATCAGTGTACTGTCTGTGTGTCTGTTTCTACCATCAGTGTTTCATCAGTGTACAGTCTGTGTGTCTGTTTCTACGATCTGTGGGCCATCAGTGTACGATAGGTGTGTCTGCTTCTACCATCAGTGTGCCATCAGTGTACGGTCCGTGTGTCTGTTTCTAGCATCTGTGTGTCATCAGTGTACGGTTCGTGTGTCTGCTTCTACCATCAGTGTGTCATCAGTATACGATCCATGAGTCTGCTTCTACCATCAGTGTGTCATCAGTGCACGGTCCGTGTGTCTGTTTCTACCATCTGTGTGTCATCAGTTTACGGTACGTGCGTCTACTTCTAACATCAGGGTGTCATCAGTGTACGGTCCGTGTGTCTGCTTCTACCATCTGTGTGCCATCAGTGTACGATCCGTGTGTCTGCTTCTACAATCAGTGTGCCATCAGTGTACGATCCGTGTGTCTGTTTCTACCATCTGTGTGTCATCAGTCTACGGTGTGTGTGTCTGCTTCTACCATCAGTGTGTCATCAGTGTATGGTCCGTGTGTCTGTTTCTACCATCAGTGTGTCATCAGTTTACGGTCCATGTGTCTGCTTCTACCATCTGTGTGCCATCAGTGTACGATCCGTGTGTCTGTTTCTACCATCTGTGTGTCATCAGTCTACGGTGTGTGTGTCTGCTTCTACCATCAGTGTGTCATCAGTGTATGATCCATGTGTCTGCTTCTACCATCAGTGTGTCATCAGTTTACGGTCCGTGTGTCTGTTTCTACCATCTGTGTGTCATCAGTGTACGGTCTGTGTGTCTGCTTCTACCATGAGTGTGTCATCAGTGTATGGTCCGTGTGTCTGTTTCTACCATCAGTGTGTCATCAGTGTACGATCCGTATGTCTGCTTCTACCATCAGTGTGCCATCAGTGTACGGTCCGTTTCTCTGTTTCTACCATCAGTGTGCCATCAGTGTACGGTCTGTTTGTTTCTACTGTCATCAGTGTACGGATCCGTGTGTCTGCTTCTACCATCAGTGTATGGTCCGTGTGTCTGTTTCTACCACCAGAGTGTCATCAGTGTACGGTCCGTGTGTCTGTTTCTACCATCAGTGTGCCATCAGTGTACGGTCCGTGTGTCTGTTTCTACCATTCGTGTGTCATCAGTGTACGGTCCGTGTGTCTGTTTCTACCATCAGTGTGTCATCAGTGTACGTTCCGTGTGTCTGTTTCTACCATCAGTGTGTCATCAGTGTACTGTCTGTGTGTCTTTTTCTACCATCAGTGTGTCATCAGTGTACTGTCTGTGTGTCTGTTTCTACCATCAGTGTGTCCTCAGTGTACGGTCCGTGTGTCTGTTTCTACCATCAGTGTGTCATCAGTGTATGTTCCGTGTGTCTTTTTCTACCACCAGTGTGTCAGTGTATTGTCTGTGTGTCTGTTTCTACCATCCGTGTGCCATCAGTGTATGACCTGTGTGTCTGTTTCTACCATCAGTGTGTCATCAGTGTACGGTCCGTGTGTCTGTTTCCACCATCTGTGTGTCATCAGTGTACGATCCGTGTGTCTGTTTCTACCATCAGTGTTTCATCTGTGTACGGTCCGTGTGTCTGTTTCTACCATCTGTGTGCCATCAGTGTACGATCCGTGAGTCTGCTTCTACCATCAGTGTGCCATCAGTGTATGGTCCGTGTGTCTGTTTCTACCATCTGTGTGCCATCAGTGTACGATCCGTATGTCTGCTTCTACCATCAGTGTGCCATCAGTGTACGGTCCGTGTCTCTGTTTCTACCATAAGTGTACAGTCTGTCTGTCTGTTTCTACTGTCATCAGTGTACGGATCCATGTGTCTGCTTCTACCATCAGTGTACGGTCCGTGTGTCTCTTTCTATCATCAGTGTGTCATCAGTGTACGGTCCTTGTGTCTGCTTCTACCATCAGTGTGTCATCAGTGTATGGTCCGTGTGTCTGTTTCTACCATCTGTGTGTCATCAGTGTATGGTCCGTGTGTCTGCTTCTACCATCAGTGTGCCATCAGTGTACAGTCAGTGTGTCTGTTTCTACCATCAGTGTGTCATCAGTGTATGGTCCGTGTGTCTGTTTCTACCATCAGTGTGCCATCAGTGCACAGTCCGTGTGTCTGTTTCTACCATCTGTGTGTCATCAGTGTACGATCCGTGTGTCTGCTTCTACCATCACTGTGTCATCAGTGTACGATCCGTGTGACTGTTTCTACCATCAGTGTGTCATCAGTGTACAGTCCGTGTGTCTGTTTCTACCATCAGTGTGCCATCAGTGCACAGTCCGTGTGTCTGTTTCTACCTTCAGTGTGCCATCAGTGTATCGTCTGTGTGTTTGTTTCTACCATCTGTGTGCCATCAGTGTACGGTCCGTGTGTCTGTTTCTACCATCAGTGTGCCATCAGTGTACGGTCCGTGTGTCTGTTTCTACCATCAGTGTGCCATCAGTGTACAGTCCGTGTGTCTGTTTCTACCATCAGTGTGCAATCAGTGTATGGTCTGTGTGTCTGTTTCTACCATCTGTGAGTCTTCAGTGTACGATCCATGTGTCTGCTTCTACCATCAGTGTGTCATCAGTGTACGGTCCGTGTGTCTGTTTCTACCATCAGTGTTTCATCAGTGTATGGTCTGTGTGTCTGTTTCTACCATCAGTGTGTCATCAGTGTACGATCCATGTGTCTGTTTCTACCATCAGTGTGTCATCAGTGTACGATCCATGTGTCTGCTTCTACCATCAGTGTGTCATCAGTGTACGGTCCGTGTGTCTGTTTCTACCATCAGTGTTTCATCAGTGTACGGTCTGTGTGTCTGTTTCTACCATCAGTGTGTCATCAGTGTACGATCCGTGTGTCTGTTTCTACCATCAGTGTGCCATAAGTGTACAGTCCGTGCGTCTGTTTCTACCATCAGTGTGTCATCAGTATACGGTCCTTGTGTCTGTTTCTACCACCAGTGTGTCATCAGTGTATTGTCTGTGTGTCTGTTTCTACCATCCGTGTGCCATCAGTGTATGATCTATGTGTCTGTTTCTAGCATCAGTGTGTCATCAGTGTACGGTCCGTGTGTCTGTTTCTACCATCTGTGTGTCATCAGTGTACGGTCCGTGTGTCTGTTTCTACCATCAGTGTGCCATCAGTGTACGGTCCGTGTGTCTGTTTCTTCCACCAGTGTGTCATCAGTGTATTGTCTGTGTGTCTGTTTCTGCCATCCGTGTGCCATCAGTGTATGGTCTGTGTGTCTGTTTCTACCATCAGTGTGTCAACAGTGTACAATCCGTGTGTCTGTTTCTACCACCAGTGTGTCATCAGTGTACTGTCTGTGTGTCTGTTTCTACCATCAGTGTTTCATCAGTGTACGGTCTGTGTGTCTGTTTCTACCATCTGTGGGCCATCAGTGTACGATAGGTGTGTCTGCTTCTACCATCAGTGTGCCATCAGTGTACGGTCCGTGTGTCTGTTTCTACCATCTGTGTGTCATCAGTGTACGGTCCGTGTGTCTGCTTCTACTATCAGTGTGCCATCAGTGTACGGTCCGTGTGTCTGTTTCTACCATCTGTGTGTCATTAGTGTACGGTCCGTGTGTCTGCTTCTACCATCAGTGTGTCATCAGTGCACGGTCCGTGTGACTGCTTCTACCATCAGTGTGTCATCAGTGTATGGTCCGTGTGTCTGTTTCTACCATTTGTGTGCCATCAGTGTATGATCCGTGAGTCTGTTTCTACCATCAGTGTGTCATCAGTGTACGATCCATGTGTCTGTTTCTACCATCAGTGTGCCATTAGTGTACAGTCCGTGTGTCTGTTTCTACCATCCGTGTGTCATCAGTATACGGTCCGTGTGTCTGTTTCTACCATCAGTGTGTCATCAGTGTACTGTCTGTGTGTCTGTTTCCACCATCAGTGTGTCCTCAGTGTACGATCCGTGTGTCTGTTTCTACCATCAGTGTGCCATCAGTATATGGTCCGTGTGTCTTTCTACCATCAGTGTGTCATCAGTGTACGTTCCGTGTGTCTGTTTCTACCACCAGTGTGTCATCAGTGTATTGTCTGTGTGTCTGTTTCTACCATCCGTGTGCCATCAGTGTACGGTCCGTGTGTCTGTTTCCACCATCTGTGTGTCCTCAGTGTACGGTCCGTGTGTCTGTTTCTACCATCAGTGTGCCATCAGTGTACGGTCCATGTGTCTGTTTCTACCACCAGTGTGTCATCAGTGTATTGTCTGTGTGTCTGTTTCTACCATCAGTGTTTCTTCAGTGTACGGTCTGTGTGTCTGTTTCTACCATCTGTGGGCCATCAGTGTACGATAGGTGTGTCTGCTTCTACCATCAGTGTGCCATCAGTGTACGGTCCGTGTGTCTGTTTCTACCATCAGTGTGTCATCAGTGCACGGTCCGTGTGTCTGCTTCTACCATCTGTGTGCTATCACTGTACGATCCGTGAGTCTGCTTCTACCATCAGTGTACGGTCCGTGTTTCTGTTTCTACCATCAGTGTGTCATCAGTATACGATCTTTGTGTCTGCTTCTACCATCAGTGTGTCATCAGTTTACGGTCCGTGTGTCATCAGTCTACGGTCTGTGTGTCTGTTTCTACCATCAGTGTGTCATCATTGTACGATCCATGTGTCTGCTTCTACCATCAGTGTGTCATCAGTGTACGGTCTGTGTGTCTGTTTCTACCATCAGTGTGCAATCAGTGTACGATCCATGTGTCTGCTTCTACCATCAATGTGTCATCAGTGTACGATCCGTGTGTCTGTTTCTACCATCAGTGTGCCATCAGTGTACGATCCGTGTGTCTGTTTCTACCATCAGTGTGCCATCAGTGTATGGTCTGTGTGTCTGTTTCTACCATCAGGGTGTCATCAGTGTATGATCCGTGTGTCTGTTTCTGCCAGCAGTGTTCCATCAGTGTATGGTCTGTGTGTCTGTTTCTACCATCTGTGTGTCATCAGTGTACGGTCCGTGTGTCTGTTTCTACCATCAGTGTGCCATCAGTGTATGGTCTGTGTGTCTGTTTGTACCATCAGGGTGTCATCAGTGTATGATCCGTGTGTCTGTTTCTACCATCAGTGTGTCATCAGTGTATGGTCTGTGTGTCTGTTTCTACCATCAGTGTGCCATCAGTGTATGGTCTGTGTGTCTGTTTCTACCATCAGTTTGCCATCAGTGTATGGTCTGTGTGTCTGTTTCTACCATCAGTGTCTTATCAGTGTACGATCCGTGTATCTGTTTCTACCATCAGTGTGCCATCAGGGTACGATCCGTGTGTCTGTTTCTACCATCTGTGTGTCATCAGTGTACGATCCGTGTGTCTGTTTCTACCCTCATTGTGTCATCAGTGTACGATCCGTGTGTCTGCTTCTACCATCAGTGTGTCATCAGTGTAAGGTCTGTGTGTCTGTTTCTACCATCAGTGTGTCACCAGTGTACGATCCATGTGTCTGTTTCTACCATCAGTGCGTCATCAGTGTACGGTCCGTGTGTCTGTTTCTACCATCAGTGTGCCGTCAGTGTACGGTCCGTGTGTCTGTTTCTGCCATCAGTGTGCCATCTGTGTATGGTCTGTGTGTCTGTTTCTACCATCAGTGTGTCATCAGTGTACAATCCGTGTGTCTGTTTCTACCATCAGTGTGTCATCAGTGTACAATCCGTGTGTCTGTTTCTACCATCAGTGTGTCATCAGTGTACGATCCGTGTGTCTGTTTCTACCATCAGTGTGCCATCAGTGTATGGTCTGTGTGTCTGTTCCTACCATCAGTGTGTCATCAGTGTACGATCCGTTTGTCTGCTTCTACCATCTGTGTGCCATCAGTGTATGGTCTGTGTGTCTGTTTTTACCATCAATGTGTTATTAGTGTATGGTCCATGTGTCCATTGTTACCATCAGTGTGTCATCGGTGTACGGCCCGTGAGTCCGTTTCTACCATCTGGATGTCATCAGTGTACGGATCCATGTGTCTGTTTCTACCATCAGTGTGTCATCAATGTACAGTCCATGTGTCCATTTTTACCATCAGTGTTCCATCAGTGTACTGTCCGTGTTTCCGTTTTTACCATCAATGTGCCATCAGTGTACTTTCCGTGTGTCCGTTTTCACCATCAGTGTGTCATCAGTTTACGGTCCGCGTGTCCATTTTTACCATCAGTGTGACATCAGTGTACGGTCACTGATAGCACCTAGACTATACAATGATGCCATCCATGTGCTGTACGTATTATTTAGACACATTGACTTGTGCTGATCCTTGTCATCCATGCTGCCAGGAAAAACAGACATGTCTCCGTGTGTCCGTATGAAAACATGGAAATGTGAGCATCCCCAGATATTATAGTGGGTACTCATGGGATATGTGAAAAAAATGGATACCACACATATTGGAATCACGGATGTGGTAAGGAGGCCTAAAAAATACATTTGTCCCTCAAGTTTAATTAACCTAAGGTACAGGACGTAAGTGAAAGGAGGGGAGATGGATAAATCTTAGGACTCATGCAGACTACCGCAATAATCTGACGAGTGCTATATGTCGTTCTGACACCTAATTCCACTGAAGCCCTTGCTCTCCTGTAATAAAAAAACAACAATATACCATACCTGTCGGTCGTTCTGTCCCACGCCATAATGCAACTCTGGGGGCTAAATAGTATTCAACCTGGAAGGTGCCAAGATGCAATCGCCCAGGCTGAGAACCACTGGTGAATGATCTGCTGCGAGCGCAGTATCATTGACCAGCGGTGACTTCATCGAGGTTCCCAGCCGGGCTGAACTCTGGTGACCTCAGGACCGTGGGAAAAAGTCAGTGATGGTGTCACCGGTGGTCAATGATGCTGCGCTAGCAGCAGTTCATCCACCGGTGGTTCTCAGCCTGGATGGTCGCATCTTGGCACAGTAGCATTTCTTCCCTGTCAGTCATCTGTGTGGTACTGATGCGGCACACAGGCAGCAAAAGGTTGCCACACGTGTACCGCAAGTATTACATGCATGGACACACAGACACGGATATCTCCGGTACTGGTTTTTCCGGTACCGAAAATAAACGGGCATGTGAAAGAGTCCTCAGCCGTATAAATCAATGAGTGCCTGGAAGATATCGGAAATGCACTCGATTGACATCTGACTGAGAATGGAGGTGATAGACACATTTTTTTTCTCCATCTTCTCCTCACCCGAGAGAATCAGAGCACACTGTGATCACACTGATAGAATTCTGATCAGAGGTTGATCAGACTGTGATTTGCATGATTGACCCGATTCTCTTGGATGAGAAAACAAATGTTCATCTGCTCCTAGCCTTACATGTTAGTTTTTCTTATTGCTAGAAAGGGAGGGAAAAAGAACCCCTTAAGTTCCCTTCTTTGTTTTTTTTAAACTCTTGTAAAAAAAAAACAAAAACGTTTTTATACAAGGATTTTTGGCAGCATATTTTATTTTGTAACATTAAAAACACATTGGGTATGATGATATTTTAATACTTTGTTATAAACTATGAATTAACATCTATGCTGAGGTATTTTTTTAGGCTATGTGCCCACAGTAGCGTTTGTAAACGCTCAGGAAATGGGTCTCCTTCCCAAAAATCGCGCATTTTTTGCAGCGATTTTTGCATGTTTTTTGCGCAAAAAAACACGCGTTTTTGATGCGGTTTTTTTCCGCGCGTCTTTTGCACTATTGGAAATAGCCAAAAACACGGACTTAAGCATAAAAAAATTAATGAACATGCTGCGTTTTTTACCGCTAAGCGTTTCCTTAGCGGTAAAAAACGCATCCATTGGCACAAAAAGGCCAAAATGCATTAAAATGAATGGGATGCGTCTTTTAAGCGTTTTTGATGCGGTTTGACCCCAAAAAACGCATCAAAAACGCTTAAAAAAAATGCTACGTGGGCACACAGCCTAAATCAAAAAGGAGATAAAACACCAATAAGAAACACAAAAAATGCAGTAATTCTCTGTGTGTGACTATCCTTTCCTAAACCAGGATATGATCTCCTCGATCAATGTTCATACACGAATTCTATCGATCTTCTGACATTGATGTTTTATCATTAAGAATTGATTGAAGCTGTTCTTAGTCTGTCACATCCTACAATCCAGAGAATTGTTATTTATCGCGCCAATTAAGATTTTCAAATTGGTGCAAAGAAGAAGCATCACTTTAATAATATTGCTAATATTTATTATTAGGTCTTAGGGTGGTAATTTGGCGACATTTAATACTTATCCTGATCTCTTCCACTGTTCATTTTTCTCATATAACACATTATTTAACCTACAAAAATTCACTGGATAAAAGATAACTCCGAGCAGCCCCTGTTCTCCTACTGGTCTATCTAGCAGTGACCCTCACAATGTAAGGGTAGGTTCACACGAACGTATACAATTTTTTTTCATGGTTTCATCCAGAAATGTTACAGAATTGCAAAATAAGGCCGGAGTCACACTGGCGAGGAATACGGGCGCGTGAGAGGCGCAAAAAGCACGCATTAGACACGGACCAATGATTCTCTATGGGGTCCCTCGCACCAGCCGTATATTTCTCCTCAGTATTCTACGCTCCGTGCCACTCGCAGCATGCTGTGATTGTCGGCGTACTACACCCGTAGTACGCCAATGCAAGTCTATGGGTGCGCAAAAAATACGGATTACACACTGAACACACGTGTGACTTGCGAGAAATACGCACCCGGTGTCTTTTAGCAAAGCCGGCAATTCAGTGCGCTATACAGTAATCTCACACTGACAGGTTTAATAAAGAAATGAAAGAATAGATATAGACACATAGAATATATATATATATATACACGCATTCTATGTGTCTATATCTATTCTTTCATTTCTTTATTAAAACTGTCATAGGGCTCCATTATATGTCCATTTTGCAAGCCTGCGAGAAAATCTCACCATACGGATGCCATACGGATGCTGACATGCGCAAAATACGCGACCACACCTTGATTACGGATGACATACAGAGCACTGTTTAGGGGTCTGTCATCCGTATTACGCATGTAAAATACTGACCGTATTTTGCGCAGGTTAGTGTGACTCCAGCCTTACCGTAAAAATCAGATGTTATAATGTGGTATAATGTGCAGGGGCCAATGTTTTTTATGCACCCATAGACAAACAGATCTCTTTCAATGCACGGAAGAAACTAATGCGTTCTGCCATTTTTTCACATGTAGATTCGGTCAGTGGAAAAAAAAAAATCGGTCTTCTGCGCTGCCCAATTGAATAACATTGGTATGAGAGCTCTCTGTTTCTTTCACTGCCAGCACTCGGTCCAAAAATATGATCATGGGATGAGCCCTAACCCGGTTTTTAATGTATCCTTCTTCTAATATGTGACATGTAATGACATGTCCCACCTGCATTATGAGACCATCTACAGAAAAAAAAATTTTCATCAAACTTCAAAGCTTGCCGATGTATAAACTGGCAACATGTTGCTTCTCTACGTATTATTACAATTTGCACAGTATTTTGAAGTTATTGTGTATCATTCCATTAAACCCTTTAGCCTAGCGTCCTATGTTATTGCACCGAATAGCAACCATGCAACGAACAATGTAAAAAAAAAATTAGCTTTGAGTTACTTTTTAAACTAAAGGACGATGCTTCTACGTTAATTTAATCACACAGATCCTACCGCTGTCGGAGAACAACATTCCGCTGCCTCCAATCAGGACAATTGCGCAATTTACTGATGAGTAATGGACGAGGCCATGGCTGATTCCACTGCTAAGCCAGTTATTGGGGACTTACAGGAGTGGGATATTATATACACATCAGATTCCAACATGTGGAGTATATATCTATATATACTGTACGTCACGCCCACATATTTCCCCTCCGGCGACTTATAACAGGACTGTTCATGGGCTTTGGCTAGCTCTTTATAAAATCATGAGATCCAGAACTTTCACGATATCTTCACCCATCAAGGTTTCAGGCGAGAGAAATGAATGCCAAATTTCCATTCACAATTTTATTTTTCTATAGATAGGAAACATGACATGGATATTGTCATCCATCTGACAAATATTAATTTGGAAGTGCTGATGTGACCACCCAGTGATTTAAGACAATGCAATCCATCAGATACTGTAATCCAATTTAATTACCTGTTCACAGCAGGAGAGGCCTCCTGCACCAGGGTAATATGGAGGGTCATAGCCCTGCTTCAATATTCACTATGAAACTATTAAATGGTTATAGATTTTACAATTACATGTATGATAGACCAGTTAGAAATGGACAGGTGGTGCTTTCCTGGAATAAGCATCCAGATGGGACTAATGATCTCTATACATATTAAGTTAAAGGGGTAGTCTCTAGTATGAAAGTGTCCCCTATCGAAAATATAGATAACCTCACGATTGGTCGGCTCTAGTTTGAAAGATATCCTGTATCCTAACGATAGCTACCCTCCCAAGTGCTGGGACTGACCGCTGAGGCCCGCATTGATCTTGAGAAAAGGAGCCTTGAAGAGCCTCATGTGAATGGAGCAGATGCTGATCTAGAACACCGCCACTACATTCATTCTTATGGTAGTGCTGAAGACTAACCAAGTGCTGCACTCGGTTATCACCAGTGTGGAAGTGTGTTACAGGTCTCCAAAAAAATATTTTTTGTAATTATCGCAGGTGACTTTGTACTTTTCTGAATCATCTTTTTGTCCTGATTTCAAAAATATATATAGTTTTTCTGTAGCACATAAAGTTTCCATGGAGCAGCATCATTATTACAACCCCCGAAATGCTGCGATCAAACACGATTGCAGCGCTCTGGGAGCAGACAGAGAGCTGACAGCCCCTCTGCCTTTGGATCGGAGAGCCCGCGGCGTGACGCAGGGTCCCAATCACTATCATGGTAACCCGATGTTGTCATGACGACATCCAGGTTACCAGAGCTAAGAAACTTCCTGTCATGTGCAGTGCATGATCAGTTAGTCTCTCTGGTCAGTGTGTGAAATAAGTGCAGCGCTGACAGCTTCTATAGCATGCGGATGCTGCTTCATCTGCATGCTACAGAAGAGATCAGCCTGCAAAAAATGACTGTCCCATAGTGGGACAAAGTGAAAAAGTTAGAATAAAGTAAAAAAAAAAATTCTAAAAATATTTTTAAAATATAATTAAAAAAAAAAAATCAATATTTATTATATCACTAAATCAATATTTGAATGAAAAAAAATTAAACAATAAAAGTACACATATATGGTATCGCCGCGTCCGTAATGACCCAACCTATAAAACTGTCCCACTAGTTAACCCCTTTAGTGAACACATAAAGAAAAAAACAAGGCAAGAAAACAATGCTTTATCATCATACAGCCGAACGAAAAGTGGAATTGTAGTGAAACCTCCACCAGGGGGAGCTGGTGAGGGAAGAGAGGTTACACACTAAGAGCAGCAACCCTGAGTAACAGCACAGGTGCCACAGGTAACGAGAGAGAATAGTCAGACGAACCGAGTCAGAAACTAGCAGGAGCAGACGTACCAGAAGGAGCAGCAATACACGTAGTCAAAATACCAAAGCCAAGAGTCAGAAAGCCAGAACATGAGCACGGGGTCCAAAACGTGAGACGAAATACGTGGTCGGGGTACAAGCCAGGGAGTCAGATGCCAGAGAGGAAACGTAACAGCAGAGACGAATACCAAGAGACGGGGTCAGAAATCAGTCCGGGTCATACACGTGAATATCAGTCAAAGGCAGGAGGATCACCAGGGTACAAGGGTCAGTGGCTCTAAACTGCAAGCTTGAGCTATCACTAACACTGGTCAGCAGGTTATGAGGGATTGAAATAGCCCAGCTAGCTCCAGAACAAGGCTGAGGAGATTAACCCCCGCATGACCAGTCCAGAGTGAAGACAGCAGAAGATAAACTCCGGACTGGACCATGACAGTACCCCCCTCTCAATGGGGGGCCACTGGACTCCCAGGCTTCCCTGGATGACGAGCGTGAAAGGCCCGGACCAACCGATCCGCATGGACCGAACGCGCCTGCACCCATGACCGATCCTCAGGACCATATCCTTTCCAATGGACCAAGTACTGAAGTGAACGACGGAGCATGCGAGAATCCACCACCTGTTCCACCTCGTACTCGGTCTGCCCATCTACTATAACAGGCGGCGGGTGCGAGGGAGACTTGTCAGAGGAAGGCACCAACGGCTTCAGAAGCGCTTTATGGAACACATTAGGAATCCGTAATGACGGAGGCAACCGCAGGCGAAAAACCACAGGATTAATCACCTCTAGGATCTCACACGGACCAATAAACTTGGGACCCAACTTAGCAGAGGGAATTCTCAGCCTTATGTTTTTGGTGGATAACCATACCTTATCCCCCACCTGATAAGTCGGCCCCACCGAGCGTCGTTTATCCGCAAAAAACTTATATTTGCCCTGAGCCTCCCCAATGTTTCTCTGAACCTCCCTCCAAACCTCCTCCAACCGCAAAAAGGCTGAATCAGCCCCTGGACACTCCGAATCTAGTCTGGAGAATTCACCAAAATGAGGGTGAAACCCATAGTTGCAGAAGAAAGGAGAAGTACCAGAAGACTGATTGACACGATTATTGAAGGCGAATTCCGCCATCGGTATCACAGAGCACCAATCATCCTGTCTGGATGTGACAAGACACCGCAGGATCTGCTCTAAAGACTGATTGGTCCTTTCAGTCTGACCATTGGTCTCGGGATGGTAGGCCGATGAAAAGGTCAGACTGATGCCCAGCCTTTTACAAAAAGCTCTCCAGAATTTTGACATGAATTGCACCCCTCTATCAGACACCACACTGACAGGTACACCATGCAACCGAATCACATGCTCAATGAATAGCTTAGATAGAGTCTCAGCATTAGGAAGGCCCGTTAAGGGTACAAAATGTGCTTGTTTACTGAACCTATCCACAACTACCCAGATCACGGTTTTGCCATTAGAGGGTGGGAGATCGGTGATAAAATCCATGGACAGGTGAGTCCATGGTCTATCCGGAATTGGCAGTGGCACCAATTCCCCGGCCGGCCGGTTGTGGGAGGCTTTAGCGCGGGCACAAGTTTCACAGGAGGACACAAAACCAGTGACATCAGAAGTCAACGAGGGCCACCAGAACAGCCTAGTGATGGCTTTACGAGTGGCCGAGATTCCTGGATGCCCACTCAGAGCTGAGTCGTGGAACTCCCGAAGCACCCTTAACCGATGCTGGACAGGCACAAAGAGCTTATTTTCAGGTATGGACGGGGTAGCAAGAGATTGGGCCTCACGAATCTCCTGCTCCAATCTCTGGGACACCAAAGCCACCACCACCCCGCGCTGAAGAATGGAGGAAGGAGGCGATACCGGACCTAGGCTGCGAGACAAGGCATCCGCCTTCACATTCTTGGAACCTGGTCTGAAAGTGATGGAAAACTGAAATCGGGAAAAAAAAGTGACCACCTTGCCTGTCTCGGAGTCAGACGTTTGGCGGATTCGATGTAAGACAGATTCTTGTGATCTGTAATGACGGTGATACGATGGACAGCCCCCTCCAAAAAATGCCTCCATTCTTCAAAAGCCAATTTAATGGCCAACAACTTTCAGTTACCCACATCATAATTCCTTTCAGCAGAGGAAAATTTTTTAGAAAAGAAGGCACAGGGTCTTAAGTTTGTTAATGTGGTGGGCCCCTGGGACAACACAGCCCCCACTCCCACCTCAGAGGCATCTACTTCTACGATGAATGGTTTAGACAAGTCAGGTTGCACCAGTACCGGAGCAGTCATGAAACGTTCTTTTAACAAAGAAAACGCCGCCCCAGCTGGAGCTGACCAGTTTTTAAGATCTGCTCCCTTTTGGGTGAGATCAGTGAGGGGTTTGACCACTTGAGAGAACCGCTTGATGAATTTTCTGTAATAATTGGCGAAACCCAGAAATCGCTGAAGACCCTTGAGATCTCTGGGTTGCACCAAATCCACAATGGCCTGTACCTTCCTAGGGTCCATACGAAACCCCTCAGCGGACAGGCTGACCCCTAGAAAGGACACTTCTTGAGTAAAAAATGAACACTTCTCCAATTTGGCAAAGAGTGAGTTCTCCCTGAGCCTCTGGAGAACCACATGAAGATGACCCATATGACTTTGTCTATCAGAAGAATATATAAGTATATCATCAAGATAAACAACTACAAAACGTCCAATAAGATCAGAAAAAACATGGTTAATGAAATTCTGGAATATCGCTGGTGCGGTAGTCAAACCGAAGGGCATAACCAAATTTTCAAACAGACCCTCAGAGGTGAGAAACGCAGTTTTCCATTCATCCCCCTCCCGCATACAGATGAGATTGTATGCTCCCCTGAGGTCCAACTTAGAGAACAACCTGGCCCCCGACAATTGATTGTACAAATCAGGTATCAGTGGGAGAGGGTAAGCGTTTCTTATGGTTATTTTATTCAGTTCTCGAAAATCGAGGCATGGGCGTAAACCACCATCCTTCTTTTTTACAAAAAAAAACCCCACAGCCACGGGAGAGACCGATGGCCGTATATGCCCTTTACGGAGGCTCTCAGAGATATACTCCTTCATAGCAGCCCGCTCAGGGCCGGAGAGATTGTACAGCCGGGCTTTGGGCAATTTGGCACCGGGAACAAGATCCACGGCACAATCGAATGGGCGGTGTGGTGGTAGAACCTTAGCCTCCTTTTCGGAGAACACATCCTTAAAACCCTTTAGGTACTCCGGAATACCCTCCAGGTTGACGGATGACATAGACACAGTAGCAAGACAATTTTCAGAACACCCAGGTCCCCATTTAACAATATCCCGGGACCCCCAGTCAATAACTGGGTTATGCCGTTGCAACCAGGGAAACCCTAACACCAGGCCAGCAGGGAGGTTATCCAAAACAAAGCATGACATGCGCTCCTGGTGTAGGGCCCCCACCCTGAGGGTAAATTCTTTAGAACTGAAATGGAGACCATCCTTAGTGAGAGGTGTAGAATCAATAGCCACAATTTTTAAGGGAGTCCCCAACCTAACAGTCCCTAATCTACAGCGAGCCACCAGCTTAGAGTCAATCAGGTTCAGGAATGACCCACAGTCTACAAGAGCCGAAGTATGGAAAAAGCCGTTCTCAACACCAAGTTCCACCTTTAGCAGTACTCTTGAAAAGGAAGAAAAAGGTACCTGAGAGTCTGGGTGACCTCGACGATTATCACCCAGACTCAGCCGCTTGTTAGTTGGAGGACAGGAGGGGCAGTCTTTTCTCCAATGTCCGGGATCTCTGCAGTAAAAACACAATTTTCCATCATGTCGCTGTCTCCTCTCTTTCTCCTGGGGGTTGGTGGCTCCCACCTCCATAGGTTCAGATGGAAGCAAAACATCAGGGTTAGCAGGGAAAAACGGAAACCCTCGCTGAGTAACACCTCTTTCCCGCAGTCTCCGATCCATACGGATAGCCTGACTCATAGCCTCCTCCAATGAACTGGGAGGTGGATGGAGAGCCAGAGCGTCCTTCAAGCCATCCGACAGTCCCTTCCTGAACAGACGTCTCAGTGCAGAGTTGTCCCAGGACACCTCAGTGGACCATCGACGGAATTCGGAGCTGTACCATTCGGCTGAGTGCTTCCCTTGCCCCAGACCCAAAATAGTGTCCTCTGCCACCCTAACACGGTCCGGTTCGTCATAGATAAGTCCTAGGGCCTCAAAGAACCTATCTACCGACATCCGTTCAGGGGCAGTAGGGGGCAACGAAAAAGCCCAGGATTGGGGACCCTCCCTAAGTAAGGAGATAACAATCCCCACCCGCTGAGTCTCATCCCCAGACGATCGGGGTCTAAGAGAAAACCATAATTTACAACTCTCCTTGAATATATGAAATTTATCTTTTTCGCCAGAAAATGTGTCAGGAAGTTTAACTGAGGGTTCAGGAGAGTGCAAAATAACATCTACAGAGTCACCTGGCGGACAAACAATATGAGAGGTGTTTCCCTGCATGGTCTTAATAGTCTCAGTCAGTTCTCTCTGTAAGTGTGTCTGAGACATGACAAGGGACTGATGATTCACAGAAAAGTCCTGCGCCATCTGCGTCAAACTGGACACTTGATCTGCCAAGTTATGCAGCAGATCCATGGCCAAAGAAAAAAAAATGCAAAATCCCGTTTAAATGTGTGGTTAGTGATAATGTAGTGAAACCTCCACCAGGGGGAGCTGGTGAGGGAAGAGAGGTTACACACTAAGAGCAGCAACCCTGAGTAACAGCACAGGTGCCACAGGTAACGAGAGAGAATAGTCAGACGAACCGAGTCAGAAACTAGCAGGAACAGACGTACCAGAAGGAGCAGCAATACACGTAGTCAAAATACCAAAGCCGAGAGTCAGAAAGCCAGAACATGAGCACAGGGTCCAAAACGTGAGACGAAATACGTGGTCGGGGTACAAGCCAGGGAGTCAGATGCCAGAGAGGAAACGTAACAGCAGAGACGAATACCAAGAGACGGGGTCAGAGATCAGTCCGGGTCATACACGTGAATATCAGTCAAAGGCAGGAGGATCACCAGGGTACAAGGGTCAGTGGCTCTAAACTGCAAGCTTGAGCTATCACTAACACTGGTCAGCAGGTTGTGAGGGATTGAAATAGCCCAGCTAGCTCCAGAACGAGGCTGAGGAGATTAACCCCCGCATGACCAGTCCGGAGTGAAGACAGCAGAAGATAAACTCCGGACTGGACCATGACAGGAATAACACGCGATCAAAAAGACAGATATAAATAAACGTGGTACTGCTGAAAACGTCATCTTGTCCAAACAACAAAAGCCCCTATACAGCTCCATCACCGGAAAATTAAAAAAGTTATAGTTCTCAGAATAAAGAGATGCAAAAATAATTATTTTTTCTATAAAATAGTTTTTATTGTACAAAAGCGCCAAAACATAAAAAATGATATAAATGAGGTATTGCTGTAATTGTACTGACCCGAAGAATAAAACTGCTTTATCAATTTTACCACACGCAAAATGGTATAAACGTCCCCACAAAAGAATTCATGAATTGCTGGTTTTTGCTCATTCTGCCTCCCAAAAATTGGAATAAAAAGCGATCAAAAAATGTCACGTACCTGAAAATGGTACCAATAAAAACATCAACTAGTCCCTCAAAAAACAAGACCTCAGATGACTCTGTGGGCAAAAATATGGAAATATTATAGCTCTCAAAATGTGGTGATGCAAAAACTATTCTTTGCAATAAAAAGCGTCTTTTAGTGTGTGACAGCAGCCAAACATAAAAACCCGCTATAACGCCTCTTTCACATATCCTGATATTTCTGGTACCAGACATGTAAGTACCCGTGTGTGTAATACTTGCAGCACATGTGTGGCATGTGTGTGATGCATCAGTACCACAAGGATGGGCGCCAGGGAAGAAGCGTTACAGGAAGCGCTGTTCCCCGTCGCCGGATGCTGAACACAGCTTTCATCATTCCCCCCTGTTCTGCCAGCGATCGGCACAAGCAGGGTAGCATGATGAGAGCTGTGTTCAGCACCCGGCGCCAGGGAACAGTGCTTACTGTAGTGCTTCTTCCCCGGCGCCGATGCGTGTCACATGGATAACATCCATGTGTGTTATGTGTATGCACATGTGCTGAATGTTTTGTGGCCCGTGCTAACATTAAAAAATTGACATGTCAGCGTGTTTTGCCCTCGGACGCAAGGTCCGTGGAAACACACTGACATGTGCACAGACCCATTCACTTGAGTAGGCAAATAGCGCTTTGTTTCTCCCAAGTCTCTCCGCAAGGCTAAGTACAGCCACATATGGGGTATTGCCACATTCAGTAGAAATTGTGGGACAAATTTTGTTGCCATTTTTACCCACTTCTTGTGTGAAAATGTAAAATCTTTGACTAAAACAAAATTTTGGTGGTAAAAATGTAGTTATTTTGTCCTCACTGCCCAATGGTATAAAATTCTGTGACACACCCATGATGTCAATATGATCACTGCACCCCTAGATGAATTCATTGAGAGGTGTAGTTCATAAAATTGGGTCACTTATGGGGGTTCTGCTGTTTTGGCACCTCATGGGCTCTCCCAGTAGGGCATGGCACTTGCAAACCATAACAGTAAAATCTGGCGCTCCTTCCCTTCTGAGCTCTGCCATGTGCCTAAACAGTGGTATACCCCCACATATGGGGTATCAGCGTACTCAGGACAAAATTGCACAATAACTTTTGTGGTCCAATTTCTTCTGCTACCCTTGGGAAAAAAATTGGGGGTGAAACGAACATTTTTGAGGAAAAAATAAGATTTTTAATTTTTACGGCTCTACGTTATAAACTTCTGTGAAGCACTTAGGCGTTCAAAGTGCTCACCACTCATCTAGATAAGTTCCTTTAGGGGGTCTAGTTTCCAAAATGGTGTCATTTTTGAGGAGTTTCCACTGTGTAGACACATCAGGTGCTCGCCAAACGCGACAAGGCGTCTGATCTTAATTCCAGCCAATTTTGCGTTGAAAAAGTAAAATGGCACTCCTTCCCTTCCGAGCTCTGCCATGCGCCCAAACAGTGGTTTACTCCCACATATGGGGTATAAGCATAATCAGGACAAATTGCACAACAACTTTTGGAATCCAATTTCTCCTGTTACCCTTGGGAAAATAAAAAAATGAGGGTGGAAAGGTCATTTTTGTGGAAAAAATATGCTTTTCTATTTTTACGGCTCTACGTTATAAACTCCTGTGAAGCACTTGGGGGTTCAAAGAGCTCACCACACATCTAGATAAGTTCCTTAGGGAATCTACTTTTCAAAATGGTGTCACTTGTAGGGTTTTTCCACTGTTTAGGCACATCAGGGGCTTTCCAAACACGACATGGCGTCCAATCTCAATTCCAGCCAATTTTGCATTGAAAAGTCAAACGGTGTTCCTTCCCTTCCGAGCTCTGCCATACGCCCAAACAGTGGTTCACCTGCATATATGGCATATCCGCGTACTCAGGAAAATTTGTGCAACAACTTTTGGGGTCCAATTTCTCCTGTTACCCTTGGCAATATAAAAAAATTGGATCTGAAGTAATTTTTTTGTGAAAAAAAGTTAAATGTTCATTTTTTTAAACATTCAAAAATTCATGTGAAGCACCTGAAGGGTTAATAAACTTCTTAATGTGGTTTTGAGCACCTTCAGGGGTGCAGTTTTTAAAATGATGTCACTTTGGGGTATTTTCCATCATATCGACCCCTCAAAGAGACTTCAAATGTGATGTGGTCCCTAAAAAAGTGGTGTTGCAAAAATGAGAAATTGCAGTTTAACTTTTAACTCTTATAACTTCTTAAGAAAAAAAATTTGGTTCCAAAATTGTGCTGATGTAAAGTAAACATGTGGGAAATGTTACTTATTAAGTATTTTATGTGACATAGCTGTGATTTAAGGGCAGGAAATTCGTAGTTGGAAAATTGCAAAAGTTTCAAAATTTTCTCCAATTTTCTGTTTTTTTTCACAAATAAATGCAGGTAATATCAAAGAAAATGTACCACTATCATGAAGTACAATATGTCATGAAAAACGGTGTCAAAATCACCAGGATACATGGAGGCGTTCCAGAGGTATTACCTCATAAAGGGATAGTGGTCAGAATTGTAAAAACTGGCCCGGTCATTAACGTGCAAACCACCTTTGGGGGTAAAGGGGTTAACCCCTTCACTACCAAGGGTGGTTTGCACGTTAACTACCGGGCCAATTTTTACAATTCTGACCACTGTACCTTTATGAGGTCATAACTCTGGAACGCTTCTATGGATCCCGGTTATTCTGACATTGTTTTCTCGTGACATATTGTACTTCATGTTAGTGGTAAAATTGCATTCAAATAACTTGCGGTTATTTGTGAAAAAAACGGAAATTTGGCGAAAATTTTGAAAATTTCGCAATTTTCCAAATTTGAATTTTTATGCCCTTAAATCACAGCGATACGGCACACAAAAAACTTAATACATAACATTTCCCACATGTTTACTTTACATCAGCACAGTTTTAGAACCAAAATTTTTTTTTGTTAGGAAGTTATAAGGGTTAAAAATTGACCAGCGATTTCTCATTTTTGCAACACCATTTTATTTTTAGGGACCACTTCACATTTGAAGCCACTTTGAGGGGTCTATATGATAGAAAATACCCAAAAGTGACACCATTCTAAAAACTGCATCCCTTAAGGTGCTTAAAACCACATTCAAGAAGTTTATTAACCCTTTAGGTGCGTCACAGGAATTTTTTGAATATTAAAAAAAAAATGAACATTTAACTTTTTTTCACAAAAAAAATACTTCAGGTTCAATTTTCTTTATTTTACCAAGGGTAACAGGAGAAATTGGACTGCAAGACTTATTGTGCAATTTGTCCTGAGTACGCTGATACCTGATATGTGGGGGGGAACCACTGTTTCGGCGCATGGCAGAGCTCAGAATGGAAGGAGCGCCGTTTGACTTTTTCAATGCAAAATTGGCTGGAATTCAGATCGGACGCCATGTCACGTTTGGCGAGCCCCTGATGTACCTAAACAGTGGAAACCCCCCCAAGTGACCCCATTTTGGAAACTAGACCCCCCAAGGAACTTATCTAGATATGTGGTGAGAACTTTGAACCCACAAGGGCTTCACAGAAGTTTATAACGTACAGCGGTACAATTAAAAAATCATATTTTTTCCACAAAAATGATCTTTTCACCCCCAATTTTTAATTTTCCAAGGGTAACAGGACCCTAAAAGTTATTGTGCAATTTGTCCTGAGTACGCTGATACCCCATATGTGGGTGTAAATGACTATTTGGGCGCATAGCAGAGCTCGGAAGGGAAGCAGCGCCATTTGACGTTTTTGGCTAGAATTGAGATCGGACACCATGTCGCGATTGGAAAACCCCTGATGTACCAAAACAGTGGAAACCCCCCACAAATGACACCATTTTGGAATCTAGACCCCCCAAGGAACTTATCTAGATGTGTGGTGAGAACTTTGAACCCCCAAGGGCTTCACAGAAGTTTATAACGTACAGCAGTACAATTAAAAAATCATATTTTTTCCACAAAAATGATCTTTTCACCCTCAATTCTTATTTTTCCAAAAGTAACAGGACCCTAAAAGATATTGTGCAATTTATCCTGAGTACGCTGATACCCCACATGTGGGGGTAAACCACTATTTGGGTGTATGGCAGAGCTCGGAAGGGAAGCAGCGCCATTTGACGTTTTTGGCTGGAATTGAGATCGGACACCATGTCGCGTTAGGAAAGCCCCTGATGTACCAAAACAGTAGAAACCCCCCACAAATGACACCATTTTGGAAACTAGACCCCCCAAGGAACTTATCTAGATGTGTGGTGAGCACTTTGAACCCCCCAGTGCTTCACTGAAGTTTATAACGTCCGGGCGTGAAAATAAAAAAATCGTATTTTTTCCACAAACATGATCTTTTAGTCCCCATTTTTTTATTTTCCCAAGGGTAACAGGAGAAATTGGACACCAAAAGTTGTTGTCCAATTTGTCCTGAGTACGCTGATACCTCATATGTGGGAGAAAACTACTGTATGGGCACACGTCGGGGCTCGGAAGGGACGTAGTGACGTTTTGGAATGCAGACTTTGATGGAATGGTCTGCGGGTGTCATGTTGCGTTTGGAGAGCCCCTGATGTACCTAAACAGTGGAAACCCCCCACAAGTGACCCCATTTTGGAAACTAGACCCCCTAATGAACTTATCTAGATGTGTGGTGAGCACTTTGAACCCCCCAGTGCTTCATAGAAGTTTATAACGACCGGGCGTGAAAATAAAAATATCGTATTTTTTCAACAAACATCATCTTTTAGTCCCCATTTTTTTTATTTTCCCAAGGGTAACAGGAGAAATTGGACCCCAAAAGTTGTTGTCCAATTTGTCCTGAGTATGCTGATACCTCATATGTGGGAGAAAACTACTGTATGGGCACACGTCGGGGCTCGGAAGGGAAGTAGTGACGTTTTGGAATGCAGACTTTGATGGATTGGTATGCGGGTGTCATATGCGTTTGGAGAGCCCCTAATGTACCTAAACTATTGAAACTCCCCACAAGTGACCCCATTTTGGAAACTAGACCCCCCACCGAGCTTATCTAGATGTGTGGAGAGCACTTTGAACCCCCAAGTGCTTCACAGAAGTTTATAACGCCTGGGCGTGAAAATAAAAAAAACATTTTTTTCCGCAAAATTATATTTTTGCCCCCAATTTTTTATTTTCCTAAGGGTAACAGGAGAAATTGGACCCCAAAAGTTGTTTTGTAATTTGTCCTGAGTAGGCTGATACCCTACATGTGGGGGTAAAACACTGTTTGGGCACATGGCAGAGCTTGGAAGGGAAGGAGCACCATTTGACTTTTTCAACGCAGAATTGGCTGGAATTGAGATCAGACGCCATGTTGCCTTTGGAGAGCACCTGATGTGCCCAAACAGTGGAAACCCCCAATTATAACTCCAACCCGAACCTCAATACACCCCTAACCCTAATCTGAGCCCTAGCCCTAACCCTAGCCCTAACCCTAACCCTAGCCCTAACCCTAGCCCTAACCCTAGCCCTAACCCTACCCCTACCCTAACCCTAACCCTAGCGGGAAAATGGAAATAAATACATTTTCTTTTAGTTTTATTATTTTTCCCTAACTAAGGGGGTGATAACGGGGGGTTTGATTTACGATTTATGGCGGTTTTTATGTTTGGCGGCTGTCGCACGCTAAAAGACGCTTTTTATTGTAAAAATAGTTTTTGCATCACCACATATTGTGAGCTATAATTTTTCCGTATTTTGACCCACCGAGTCATGTGAGGTCTTATTTTTTGCGGGACGAGTTGACGTTTTTATTGGTACCATTTTCGGGCACGTGACATTTTTTGATCGCTTTTTATTCCGATTTTTGGGACGCAGAATGAACAAAAACCAGCGTTTCATGAATTTCTTTTGGGGGGGTGCGTTTACACCGTTCCGCGTGCGGTAAAATTGATAAAGCGGTTTTATTCTTCGGGTCAGTACGGTTACAGAGATACCTCATTTAGGTCGTTTTTTTATGTTTTGTCGGTTTTTTGCAATGAAAACTATTTTATATAAAAAATAATTATTTTTGTATCGCTTTATTCTGCGAGCTATAACTTTTTTATTTTTTTGCGGATGATGCTGTATGGTGGATTGTTTTTTGCGGGACAAGATGACGTTTTCAGCGGTACCATGCATATTTATATGCGTCTTTTTGATCGCGCGTTATTGCACTTTTTGTTCGGGGGTATGATAATAAATCATTATTTTTTGCTTCGTTTTTTATTTTTATTTTTTAAGGGGTTCTCTAAAGGGGTTAACTAATGGGACAGTTTTATAGGGCAGGTCATTACGGACGCGGCGATACCAAATATGTGTACTTTTATTGTTTTTGTTTTTTTTTATTTTGAAAAAATGGATTTATTGGGGAATATTTTTTTTTTTTTTACTGATTTATTTAGCGATTTTTTTTTTAATTATTTTTAACACTTTTTTTTTTTTTTTTTTTTTTTTTACTTTATTACCTTGTCCCAGGTGGGACATCACTGTCCTGTGACAGATCGCTGATCTGTCACATCACAGATCACTGTGACAGATCAGCGATCTGTCACAGGCACTGCTGCAGACTTCCTCATGCCTGCGCTTTGCAGGCAGTGAGGAAGTCAGCTCCCTGCAGGCCCCCGTCGCCATCTTGGATCCGGGGGCCTGTAGGGAAAGAGCCCCCCGCAGCAGCGCTGCACATTGCGCTGCCGTGGGGGGCTCAGGGAAGCACGGAGGGAGCCCCCTCCCTGCCGATGCTTCCCTTTAACCCCCGGTACACCGCGATCGCGTTTGATCGCGGTGTGCAAGGGGTTAACGTGTCGGGGGCGGTCCGTGACCGCCCCTGACACATTGTGCCGGGTGTCAGCTATGATAATTAGCTGACACTCGGCCGCGATCAGCGGCGCTCACCACGTGGGCGCCGCTGATCGCGATGACGTAATATTCCGTCCATGGTAATTAGGTCCATGGTCACATGGACGGAATATTACGTCAATTGTAGGTAAGGGGTTAAATCAGATCAAACAGTAGAGTAAGTTCGTTTCAGTGGTAGTGACAAACTCAAACAAAAATGTGATGAGCCGACCGAGTATTTGTAGATTTTTCCCCAGAGATGACAGAGGCAGCTTGTATTGAGAACTTATTTTACTGGAGGTGATCTGGTAGATAACTATATACAGTTGTGAGGTAAACGGGTCAGCCTATTCCTTACAGATGAACATTTGCAGACAGACAGTTTCTCAGTGTGATATTGGCTGCTTTCAGATTCTCTCACTGTGGAGACCCTCACTCAGTTACACCTCAGTGGCTGAGCTGTTATCTTCCCTCTGAGGCGACTTGCCCTCCCAGAAATGCAGTGAAAATCCTTTCACAATGGTGGCTGTCCGCTGCCTTCCCTTCTATCTCCCTGTGGCAGGGCTCAGATCCCTGTAGAAGCCTGTCTCCTGTCACATACCAATCCTTGCTGCCATCACCATCTTTTTCTGATTGACTCAAATCGTACCGCCTCATAACAGTTAGCTCCTCCCCATAACGTGACTTTCCTAGAAGCAGTCATTATTTGACTGCATTGTCAATACTTCTTCCCATAAAACTCACTAAAACCTTTCCTGATGTTGTCCCTGTAAGAAAATTCACAATTACTGTAAGAAAGACAAGCAAAGAAATGGGAATAACAAAGGAAAAACCACACACAATGAAAATGCAGTAATAACGTAATAACAAAAATACTTCTATCTCAGAAACTTTATGTGTCAGAGAAAAACTAAGCATATTTTTGGAATCAGCACATCAAACTCCATAAAACAGACATATTACCTGTCAGGTTCGTTTTGGGTGGTCTCTCAGGTAAGACCCTCAGAGTACATTGGATGGCTGCCAAATTGGATGCACTCGATCGAGTCAGGATGATGGACAAATGAACACAGACACAGGTATCTGAATTCAAAGTCACATGATGCTTATTACAAAGCCAGTTATATACACCTCAGAATAGGTGTACACATTAGGTCATCCCTGTGCTATGCACATGTCAGGACTTGTTATCGCAATTATTTATTACAGTAAAATATCCTGTCATGCATATGTCAGTTGTCTATTACAAATAAGGTCATTTATTATCCATCAGGTGATTTTCCATTAAAAGATAGAAGTGAACAGGTGTTTAATTATGTAAGGTCCAAATGTCCATATGACTAGTCCTATCTCAATAAAGTTTATAACTTTATCTGATTAATTATATTACCACCTGCCATTAGTCACCCCCATTTAACATTGTGCCTGGTACTTAACAGTAGATTGCAGGGGTAGTTCTGCTAAGTCGTATTGACCCAGGGAGAGGTAACCTCACATAAGATGTCAAACTCCTTTTTACAAGGTAAGAGTGTCTTTATTTGAGAGTAATGTCTTAGAGGGGTCTCTGAATACCCTATCAGTCCCCCTGTTGTGAGCTCTCTTGATCCGACTTTTGAGGCAAAGCTCCATCTGGTGGATACTGCTGGTAGTGGTGCTGGTCAACATGATGTTAACCCAACAGCTGCAGAAGATAATTGGAGGAGTGGTGGTGGTGACTGGGACTACATAAGCGCGCAGACTTCTCTCAGTGACTGCCGGTGATACTCCTTTCTTTGCTTACTGAGGATTTCTGTCTGCTGCCTGATCCTGCATTTTTTCAGCTAAGTGTCATTTGCTAAACCCTTTGCATCTGTTTTTTGCCTTGCTGTCAGGGGTCAGCTTGCTCCCCTTGGGGCTGCTGGCTCCTGCCCTGTATTTTTGTATCTTGTGTTTGTTTGCTCAGTCCCCTGCTGTATTAGCCTGTTGCTAGCCACCAGTTCACACCTGAGTGCTGATATAGTGGGGGCAAGGGTGTTCAAACCTCAGTATTTTTGTACATCAGTCGTGTTGGAATTATTACGGTTTTTGCATGATTACAGACAGTGCCTTTTCTGTCCTGTCCTATCTAGTCAGTGTGGGCCCCATCATTTGCTCAGTCTATTTCTGTCTGTGTTTGTGTTTCATCTTGTCTCACTGACAATATATGTTTGGGGGCTGTCTATTCCTTTGGGGATCTACTTCGGGGCAGTTTAGATTTCACCTTTCTGTTTTTAGGCTTAGTAAGTCCTCCGGCTGTGACAAGGCATCTAGGGCAACGTAGGAACGCTCCATGGCTACTGCTAGTTGTGTTGTTAAGATAAGGGGTCTGCAATCCGCTGAGTGACCAACCTCTCTGGTGTTCTGGTGGCATAGCCTATTGCGCTCTCCTCCTCAGTGACCCATTCATAACACCCCCCATTTGAGAACAGATATGATTCTACCCGTAACCTATGGGTTAAAGTGTCGGACTTTAACTTATTTTCTTCTGCTGAATTCCCCATACATTGGGGAGATCATATCCAATTCTCAACTACAGTATGTTATAGTCATTACTGCAAGGTCTCAGTCCAATGTACATAGTTTTGTTAATGGATGCATTTATCAGTCTCTGAAGTAATCCTCTAATGCAGTGTTCCCCAACTCCAGTCCTCAAGAGCCACCAAGGTCATGTTTTCATTATTTCCTTAGTATGGCCCAGGTGATAATTGCATCACCTGCACAGGCAAGAATTCCATCACCTGTGAAATACTAAGGAAATCCTGAAAACATGACCTGTTGGTGGCTCTTGATGACTGGAGTTGGGGAACACTGCTCTAATGCATGGAATGCAGCAACAGCCACAGGTCACGAGTATAGCTGTCACAACCGCCAGGGAGATGAGAAGACTGGATACCAGGTGCCTCCATCTTCCAAACCATGATTCCAGCCAATCAGTGAGTGGGTTGTTTATACCAGATATACAGTATCTGTCAGTTCATCAGACAGCGATGTAAGACCCTCCAATGCGTTTGTGATGCTTCCATCCGGGGCGGTGTTATTGGGAATAAAAGTGCAGCAATAAGTACCAAACATTTTACAGACCCCTCCCTTTTCTGCTAGCTCCATGTCTAAGGCCATTCTATTCTGCCATGTCATTAAAGAAGTTGGGGCTAATTGTTCAGCTATCCCCTTTATTGCATCCCTAGTATAGTTTATAAACCTTTGTTGGTTGTAGTAGATGTAATTTATCCAATCCACCTTCTTATTTAGTGTAACCCACCAAAAGAAAACTGATTCAAACCCCGCTGCAATCTGGTTCCTAGCTTTGTACTGTACTCGCTCAGTACTCCTCTAGGAACCCCTATACTAGCTATGTAGATTCTTGAATGAAAGGATACAGCCGATGACAACCTTTTGTTTCATGTTACCCTTTTTATCTCTTCTGATGAAATTATTTGGAATGGCATGAGTATCTGGGCTAGTGCATAGCTGCCAACCCAGTTTTTTGGCAACTGGGTCCTCAACCTCATGTTCCCACATACCCACCAAATGTCACTTCTTGCTACAGTCTGATTATCGAACTACTTTGCTTTGTAACCATTTGTGTCTGTGTCTACAGAAATTGTTATTCCACAAAACTCTGAGGTTAGATTTCCTACCAATCTCCCCGTTCCTGTCCCTTTCCGTAGGAAACAAGTGTAATTACCTGGGTATGGGAAAACCCTAGGAGGTACTTGATCTGATTTTACTATCAGACACAGGGCAGAGAGAGCGTAGTACAGAGTGTTATCAGTAGGGTCATATGAGGCATTATACAAGGCTATCATACATTGAAGACATGTTTGGTCTTGGTCTGAGACTCTGAGGGGAATTGTCCCTAAATGGGGTCTGGCAGTTGCAGATGCAATGCAATTGAACTTATTATTTTGCTCTGCAGTATACATCCACATGAGCCACTCATTTCTTTCTGTATAACTTGATTCTATGGCTAACTTCTCCTCATAACTCACATCCCCAAATACGTCGAACTTTGATTTTCCTATTGCTGGCTCTTGGGGGCTCTCTTCCTTACTTTCACTGTCCTGTTGGGGAGTAGCCCTCAACCAAAATCTTCCCTGTTGTACCTTGCTACCTAGGCGATATAACCCTAAGGGCTCATACTCACTTGCGAGAGACTCGCATGATTCTCGTGCGAGTCTCTCGCATGAAAGCCTCGCACAGCCACCAGCACTGGGACTGGAGCATGCGGCTACATGTATTTCTATGCAGCCGCACCCTCCGGTCTCAGTGTCGGCGGCTGTGCCAGGTTTTCATGCGAGAGATTGCACGAGAATTCTGCGAGTCTCTCAGAAGTGAGTATGAGCCCTAAGACGTAAAGACCTTCATCCCCAATAGAGAGTTCATCTATGGTGATGATAAGGGGGTTACAAGATGATCCCCAGGTTAACACTTCCAGATTGCACTCCATTCTTGGAGGAACTATAACTATTTTTATCCTGTCAAGAAAAGGTTTCCCAGATTGGCTAACATGAGTCATAGCTTCCTCTGGCTTATATCCCCATGAGTTTCCTGTATTCTAGGCTGCATCTGTCCAAGAGTCACAATTTTCATTCCCAGGTCTGGTTACACAAATATATTCTACAGCTCCCCCACTCCCTGTTAGGAATTTATAGCTAGGATTACTATTTTTTCTAACAAATTTAAGATTCCATGAGCATATTACTACTTTTCATAAATCAAATCTAAAAGCAGCTGATGTCTCAGAAGTATCACACCACATGTTCATTTCTATTCCATTTTGGGTTATCGTAGCCATCTGTCCATCCTGTGGTAGGCCTGTCAGCATCATCAGAAGCAGAATCATTCTACCAATCCAGCACTTGCAGTGGTTTGCATGGCTCCAAATAGTCTTTCTCAAAGCTGTAATGACGTGGCTGTAGTGAGGAAGACTTGGAGAGGACCGTCAGTCTCCTCAAAATAGAAACAAAGACTTGTTTATGCACAGATGTGAGTCTCCTTTGGAGGCTCTGGACACAGCTGGCGAGGCTGTAAGCTGTTGCACTGGAGGTGCGGTGTCTTGTGGGGAAATACAGGCCTAACCTTGATGTTGACCCAGACCCCCCACTCCTCGCTTGCTGTATGGCCTACGTGACTCCCAACATGTGCATAACACTTTGCATTACCTCTCCAGTAGAAGGAGGCCACTCTGCTGTAGTGGCTCCTGGCATCGGCAAGGCTTTTGACCACCCTGGGAAGAAATCAACACACACAAGTACACAGATACATTCCTACCTGGGGTAGTTGTATGAATTCAGTCTGCAGTCATTGAAATGGGTAGAGGGGCTTAGGTGTGTGCTTCTGTGGTGCCTACTATTCTACCTGTGTCGTGCACATTTTGAACATGCCTGTGTAAAGCTAGTAACAAGCATTATGAAAGCAGGAGCGACCCATTGTGTGTCAATCAGAGTTGTCATGTCATCTTCGGACATGTGCGTTGGACCATAAGCCATTTGAGCCACTGCGAGATACAAGGATCTTGGCAGGCATACCTGCTGTCCCACCATCCACAAACCTTCATGGTCCCGAGCTCCAGCTTTCAACCAGATCTCTTTCTCTTCGCCGGTGGCTTGCCGAGTCAGAGCCTGCAAGAAACTTAAGTCTAACTGGTTACACTCGATGCTTACCATGACCAGTGAGGGTGCCTCAGGGGTCTCATTTTGACTTGGCTTTTTTGCTGCTTCCTTAGCTGCACAGTCCGCCTTGTCAATAGCTCTTGCTTCGTTGGTACTGAGGTCTGCATGTGCCCTTACCTTCAATATGGCGACCTCCCTTGAGGGATGCAAGGCCTCCATGAACTGTTTGACGAGGTGCCCATGCTTGATAGGAGTGCCTGCTGATGTAAGAAAGTTCCTTGCCCTCCATATGGGGCTGTAGTTGTGGGCCACTCCAAAACAATACCTAGACCTTGTGTACACTGTGTATCGCTTACCTTGAGCCCCTTTAAGCACTTCAATAAGTGCCGTCAACTCCACCTCTTTTGTAGCCATATGAGGGAGTGGGTCTGCTTTTACTACCTCATACTGTGTGACCACTGCATACCCAGTGTAGAACCGTCCATCCTCACGATGCTTCTTGAACCAACTACAAAAAGCTCAACATCTGGATTAGTGAGAGGTACATAAGAAACGTGGAAAATTTATAGATTCTTGAGCCATAAGGGCTATACAGACTGTCAAATTTTGCAAAAACAATGGTTTCCCATTTCTCCTCCCCCCTTTTTGAATCCACGGAATTATTAGAGAAGCTAGTAAAAAATCACAATTCATATAGTGCTCAATGAACGGGCGTCTATTATCCCGAACCATGCGGCTAAAACAATGGCCTCACTGACACTCTCTTTTCAACTTCAATACAAAAGCGCTTGTGAAAGGTCATGCTTTACATAGTACTAAATGAACGAGCATCTGTTATCCCGAACCATGCGGCTAATACAATGGCCTCACTAACAGAATGTAACAAAAAGTATCTCACCCAGCGTGTGATGTCCAAGCCGTGTTCCTTTACCCCGACGCCCCCAGAGGAAGTGTGATGAAACGTGCATGAATATTAAGCCGGAATACTTTATACTCTGGACATCTTTCTGACAGCATTAATCCAAATTTACACTCAGGGCATGACATTTACAAGATATTTGCTAGAGGCTGGCCTTCCATGGTTTTCCTAAGTATTTATGACACACACAAAGCAGTTTTTAACCGTTACATACAATGCAAATATCCCAATTTTCAAAAAAAAAAACAGAAGCAGTACCTTTAGTACAATGAAGAGTAATGTTTTTAAATGATCAATATTGTCTTCCACGTATTCATACAAGTCTATAGACATACACATTTAATTTAATTAGGAGCTCTATTTCTATCACATATACGCTTGCTATGAAAGACCTGTCCGTCTGGACTTTAACGTAAATAGAGGGGGATTGTCTTTCAGGTCTGTCGGGGTATGGTTCAAATGGGGATAACTTATACGAACATGGATATTCACATACCAGAGTGCCCACCGCTTATCACCTCGTTTTATAAACCTCAATGTTGGCGGTCTGGCCTCTGGATATACTTTGTTCAATAACCATCTACCATAAAAGACACAATTCTTTTCTGTTCTTCTTCTGAAACATGCACAACCCACACAAAATCTGCAGATCATTCAGCACAGCTGTTTTTATTTGCACATGTGACTGTGTGTTTTCACTCAATTAGTGTACCTCTACTATATCCTTGGTGCCAGCTGACCAAAGGATCACACCTTAGCACACCTAGGTGACTCCATTATTGCACTCAGGATTTTTATGTTTAAATCCTTATTACTTGCACATGGTCATTCAATTCATTCAAGAAGTCTCATATATCAGTCACTTTCTTCCACACACAATTATTTACCAAGCAAATGTAAATAAGCTCTACCTTAACTGCTTAGGCCTCTTTCACACTTCAGCTTTTTGTGTCAGTTAAAATCTGCCAAAAAGGCGGAGAAGCGGATCCGTTCTTAACTGATGTGAACGGATGCCACAGGATCTGTTTTTTGACGGATCCGCAAAATGAGGAAATTTAAAGGAACCGCTGGCCGGGAAGGAGAGAGAGAGTTTTTTTTTTTGTCCGGCACCCAGACAGAATTTCGGGTTAAATCAGTGTCTGGAGGATCCGCCGCCCAAAAAAACGTTGCAAGCTCCGTTTGGAAATCTTTGAAGATGTTGACGGACAGCAACATTATGGCGGATCCGCACAAAAACGGATGCAACGGACGGCAATCCGTCAAGATCTACCAATAATGAAAGTCAATGGGGAAAGTCAAAGTGTGAAAGAGGCCTTAGACCTTTTACAACTGTCTTGAATTCTTCATAGCTATTTATACACTGCAACTCCCCCTCCTTCCTGGTGCTCCTGGCTTCCTATCTACTTTATCCTGCCTATGCCTTTTTTGGTTGATGTCTTACTATGCTCTTAACATATAGTACCTCTTATGTTCACTTCTCCTGGCCTCGTTTTGGCTATCTATAGTGCACAAAAATGTATTTGTCTGCTCCTTGAGTAACCTAAAACTGAATGCACAGTTTATACAGTTGTGGCCAAAAGTATTGACACCCCTGGAATTCTGTCAGATAATACTCAGTTTCTACCTGAAAATGATTGCAATCACAAATTCTTTGGTATTATTATCTTCATATAATTTGTCTTAAATGAAAAAACACAAAAGAGAATGAAGCAAAAAGCAAAACATTGATCATTTCACACAAAACTCCAAAAATGGGCCAGACAAAAGTATTGGCACCCTCAGCCTAATACTTGGTTGCACAACCTTTAGCCAAAATAACTGCGACCAACCGCTTCCGGTAACCATCAATGAGTTTCTTACAATGCTCTGCTGGAATTTTAGACCATTCTTCTTTAGCAAACTGCTCCAGGTCCCTGATATTTGAAGGGTGCCTTCTCCAAACTGCCATTTTTACATCTCTCCACAGGTGTTCTATGGGATTCAGGTCTGGACTCATTGCTGGCCACCTTAGAAGTCTCCAGTGCTTTCTCTCAAACCATTTTCTAGTGCTTTTTGAAGTGTGTTTTGGGCCATTGTCCTGCTGGAAGACCCATGACCTCTGAGGGAGACCCAGCTTTCTCACACTGGGCCCTACATTATGCTGCAAAATTTGTTGGTAGTCTTCAGACTTCATAATGCCATGCACACGGTCAAGCAGTCCAGTGCCAGAGGCAGCAAAGCAACCCCAAAACATGAGGGAACGTCCGCCATGTTTGACTGTAGGGACCGTATTTTTTTTCTTTGAATGCCTCTTTTTTTCTCCTGTAAACTCTATGTTGATGCCTTTACCCAAAAAGCTCTACTTTTGTCTCATCTGACCAGAGAACATTCTTCCAAAACATTTTAGGCTTTTTCAGGTAAGTTTTGGCAAACTCCAGCCTGGCTTTTTTATGTCTCGGGGTAAGAAGTGGGGTCTTCCTGGGTCTCCTACCATACAGTCTCTTTTCATTCAGACGCCGACGGATAGTACGGGTTGACACTGTGGTACCCTCGGACTGCAGGGCAGCTTGAACTTGTTTGGATGTTAGTCGAGGTTCTTTATCCAACATCCGCACAATCTTGCGTTGAAATCTCTTGTCAATTTTTCTTTTCCGTCCACATCTAGGGAGGTTAGCCACAGTGCCATGAGCTTTAAACTTCTTGATGACACTGCACATGATAGACACAGGAACATTCAGGTCTTTGGAGATGGACTTGTAGCCTTGAGATTGCTCATGCTTCCTCACAATTTGGTTTCTCAAGTCCTCAGACAGTTCTTTGGTCTTCTTTCTTTTCTCCATGCTCAATGTGGTACACACAAGGACACAGGACAGAGGTTGAGTCAACTTTAATCCATGTCAACTGGCTGCAAGTGTGATTTAGTTATTGCCAACACCTGTTAGGTGCCACAGGTAAGTTACAGGTGCTGTTAATTACACAAATTAGAAAAGCATCACATGATTTTTCGACCAGTGCCAATACGTTTGTCCACCCTCTTTTTTATGTTTGGTGTGGAATTATATCCAATTTGGCTTTAGGACAATTCTTTCTGTGTTTTTTCATTTAAGACAAATTAAATGAAGATAATAATACCAAAGAATTTGTGTTTGCAATCATTTTCAGGAAGAAACTGAATATTATCTGACAGAATTGCAGGGGTGTCAATACTTTTGGCCACAACTGTAGGTGTGCAGACCTATTTGTTCCTCTTATTGTCTCCTTCTTGCATTACCTAAACTGGATTTACAGTTTATAGGTTTGAAGACCCATCAGGAACGGTATTTAGTGGCTTGGCCAACGTGACTACTCCTGGGTCACTCCACTAAAACCTTGTGGCCTCTCAGTGAGAAATGGCACATCCTTCAACTTAGACCTTGTACATTCAGAGGTCTTATGTATCAACCAGAAAACCAAACTAAGAAGCAATAGGCAGGCTAATGTGATCCCAACTACCTCAAAGTTTCTTAGCATCATGTGGGAGCAGCTTGTGCGTATAAGACAAGACAGAAACAGACAGACTGATCCCCTGACTCAAAGCACCACACTGTAGTCACCAGAGAGAACTGCAGAGGACCTATCCCAATGCGATCGGCATTTTTACACCGTATCTCTATCACTCCCCAAGAGGACGTATGTAGCTTTCTCGTTACATCTGCCGTCAGAGACGAATCCTCATATGAATCCTGGCAAGCCAGTTAGCATGAAGCGACACTCTTAGTGGCAGACCATCAGAGATTTGTGCCGAACCCTCGAGGTTGGGTCATACGTTCGTGCTCCAATCATGCACTAAACATATAACAGCAGCAACAGAGGTTCACCATTCCAATATACTGTTTCATGTATCACAAACATATTCTACGGTTCTTCACCAAACAATATGGGCTGGTCTTATAAGAAAATTCGGCTATAACATACCCAGAGTCCAGTCAGCAGGTTGTGAGATAGGAGGAGACACAGAGAGAGTTTGTAAGAAATCAAAGATTCTTAACTTCCCAGGATTTTGTCTGTGTTTTCCACTGCCTCCGACTGCAGGCGTCAGCCTTCAGATATTCCGGAGTCTTCTGTTTTGATCAGCCCACCCAGGGATGCCAGATGTCAGGTTCGTTTTGGGTGGTCTCTTAGAGAAGACCCTCAGAGTATATTGGATGGCTGCCAAATTGGATGCATTCGATCGAGTCAGGATGATGGACAAATGAACACAGACACAGGTATCTAAATTCAAAGTCAGATGATGTTTATTACAAAGCCAGTTGTTATATACTGTACACCTCAGAATGGGCATACACATTAGGTCATCCCTGTGCTATGCGCATGTCAGGACTTGTTATTGAAATTATTTATTGCAATAAAATATCCTGTCATGCATATGTCAGCTGTCTATTACAAATAAGGTCATTTGTTATCCATCAGGTAATTTTCCTTTAAAAGGTAGAAGTGAATGCGTTTAATTATGTAAAGTCCAAATGTCCATATAATTAGTCCTATCTCAATAAGGTTTATAACTTTATCTGATTAATTATATTACCACCCACCATTAGTCACCCCCAATTAACATTGTGCCCGGTACTAAACAGCAGATTGCAGGGGTAGTTCTGCTAAGTCGTATTGACCCAGGGAGAGGTAACCTTACATAACATGTCAAACTCCTTTTTACAAGGTAAGAGTGTCTTTATATGAGTAATGTCTTAGAGGGGTCTCTGAATACTCTATCACACCTTTGCTGATGATTATTTTGTGTTGACCAGTCACACCTACTGTATTCACACCCTGTTCTTGTGATTAGTTTGGGGCCGAAGCAGTCAGACCCTTAGCAATCGGGAAGTTATGTCTATAGAATGATATGAGATAACTTTCAAACTTGAGCATACCCCTTTTAAGTTGCCCGAACAGCTTGTAATAGCTGGATTGGTCTAAAGACTATTGTGTATGAGATCCACATTACTCTCCCCTGACCACTGATGTTAGAAAAGAGAAGGAATTGGCTTTTTGATTTTTAACTAAGGATCCCTTTTCTTCCCACAGGAGATAAGCCAGAGAAGTCCTGCAGCTGCTCTCTCATAGAGAACACAGGACCTTTTGTTTGTCTGTTATCTAATGTGTATGGGGGACTTTAATTGAGCCATACTGCTGAAGAGAGACCACACAAAAAGGTATTATGTGCCCTTAAAAGGGATCTGTCACCCCATTGTAGCCCTATAAGCTGCAGCCACCGTCATCAGGGGCATATCTACATCATTCTGTAATGCTGTAGATAAGCCCCCAATGAAAAATGAAAGATAAGAAAAACAAGTTAGCTTATACTCACCGGGGGGCGGGTGCGGTGGGTGTCGTGGTCCGGTTCGGCACCTCCCATCTTCATACGATGATGTCCTCCTCCTTGCTTTTACCTCGGCTCCTGCGCAGGCGTACATTATCTGCCCTGTTGAGGGCAGAGTAACGTACTGCAGTCCGCGGGCACCAGGAAAGGTCAGAGAGGTTCGGCGCCTGCACACTGCAGTACTGTACTCTGCCCTCAACAGGGCAAATAAAGTACGCCTGTGCAGACCCGAGGGAGAAGCAAGGAGGAGGACATCATAGGATGAAGATAGGAGGCGCCGGACGGGACAGCGACACCCATCGGACCGGACCGGACCAAACGCCGGGGTGAGTGTAATCTAACTCTTTTTTCTTATCTTTCAGGTTTCATCGGGGGGGCTTATCTACAGCATTACAGAATGCTGTAGATAAGCCACTGATGGCGGTGCCGGCAGCTGATAGTCCAAAAATGGGGTGACAGATTCCCTTTATAGCTTAGTGTTCAAGAAGTGTGATATATACAAATTACAACCAATGACCATGTGTGCCACTGGTGTTAGGAGACAACAGATTTTCCTACTCCTAAAATAGTGCTACACACCAGAATCACATATTCTCATTATTTTCATCATTCTCATTTTTTATTCATTTATTGTATGCAACATTTTAAGTATTTATTTATTCATTCACTTAAGACTAATGCATAATACATTTTGCAACAGGATTTTGTGTGGAATTCTCTTAAAAATTATCAATTCCGTGATGATGTCTGTATAGCTCTGTGAAATTAATGGCGCTATTTAAGTCAGTAAAATAATTTAATAGTGCACTGAAGCAAAAACCAAGCACTGAGAAAGTGATGACATACTTCCCCTAACATCACATACAGTGGGTACGTAAAGTATTCAGACCCCATTAAATTTTTTACTCTTTGTTTCATTGCAGCTATTTGTACACTCTGAATCCCATCTTGACTGAAAAAAACAGAAATTTTTTGCAAATTAAAAAAGAAAAACTGAAATATCACATGGTCATAAGTAGGGATGAGCGAAACGAGTCGAAAAATGTCAAAAGTCGCCGACTTTTGGCAAAGTCAGGTTTCATGAAACGAAACCCGACCCTAGGATGAGGTCGGCCACGAGGTCGGCGACTTACGCGCCAAAGTCGCGTTTCAAAAGTTTGTTTTGCGCTCTTTTTCAGCCAATCAGGATCCACGGACACTGTGGGCAACATGATGACATAGGCACGGGTCACCACCATCTTTCAGAAGGGCATGCAAGTGATTGGCTTGCTTTGGTGGGCGTCACAGGGGGTATAAAAGGGCGTGCACGCCGACCGCCATCTTACTTCTGCCGATCTCAGTATAGGGAGAGGTTGCTGCTGATTCTGTAGGGAGAGCGTTAGGCAGGGAAGAAGACAAAAAAACTGCTTCTGCTGCTAGCGATTTGGCCTGCACAACACACCAGTCACTGTGTGTGCAGTGCAAGGGGAGGCTATATTGTGGTGTATCAGTGGTGTTGGTTGTTGGGCTGCCTTTTAAGGCTTCCTGACAGGCTGGCATTGCTGTTTACCCACTGCTCTGCAAACTGCTTTTTTAAAAGCAATCCAATCTCCCTTATCCTCTAGTTACTTTTGTCACAGCTGTGCCATCGAGCCTGTGACATAGCGCTCAGATATCAGTGGGCCTCACACAATCCAAAAGTGTCCAGTGTCCACAAGTGTCTGCAGAAATTCAAAATCTCCCTTATCCTCTCGTCACTTTTGTCACAGCTGTGCCATCGAGCCTGTGACATAGCGCTCAGATATCAGTGGGCCTCACACAATCCAAAAGTGTCCAGTGTCCACAAGTGTCTGCAGAAATTCAAAATCTCCCTTATCATCTAGTCACTTTTGTCACAGCTGTGCCATCGAGCCTGTGACATAGCGCTCAGATATTCAGTGGGCCTCACACAATCCAAAAGTGTCCAGTATCCACAAGTGTCTGCAGAAATTCAAAATCTCCCTTATTCTCTAGTCACTTTGGTCACAGCTGTGCCATCGAGCCTGTGACATAGCGCTCAGATATTCAGTGGGCCTCACACAATCCAAAAGTGTCCAGTGTCTGCAGAAATTCAAAATCTCCCTTATCCTCTCGTCACTTTTGTCACAGCTGTGCCATCGAGCCTGTGACATAGCGCTCAGATATCAGTGGGCCTCACACAATCCAAAAGTGTCCAGTGTCCACAAGTGTCTGCAGAAATTCAAAATCTCCCTTATCCTCTCGTCACTTTTGTCACAGCTGTGCCATCGAGCCTGTCACATAGCGCTCAGATATCAGTGGGCCTCACACAATCCAAAAGTGTCCAGTGTCCACAAGTGTCTGCTGAAATTCAAAATCTCCCTTATCCTCTCGTCACTTTTGTCACAGCTGTGCCATCGAGCCTGTGACATAGCGCTCAGATATCAGTGGGCCTCACACAATCCAAAAGTGTCCAGTGTCCACAAGTGTCTGCTGAAATTCAAAATCTCACTTATCCTCTAGTCACTTTGGTCACAGCTGTGCCATCGAGCCTGTCACATAGCGCTCAGATATTCATTGGGCCTCACACAATCCAAAAGTGTCCAGTGTCCACAAGTGTGTGCAGAAATTCAAAATCTCACTTATCCTCTAGTCACTTTGGTCACAGCTGTGCCATCGAGCCTGTCACATAGCGCTCAGATATTCATTGGGCCTCACACAATCCAAAAGTGTCCAGTGTCCACAAGTGTCTGCTGAAATTCAAAATCTCACTTATCCTCTAGTCACTTTGGTCACAGCTGTGCCATCGAGCCTGTCACATAGCGCTCAGATATTCATTGGGCCTCACACAATCCAAAAGTGTCCAGTGTCCACAAGTGTCTGCTAAAATTCAAAATCTCACTTATCCTCTAGTCACTTTGGTCACAGCTGTGCCATCGAGCCTGTCACATAGCGCTCAGATATTCATTGGGCCTCACACAATCCAAAAGTGTCCAGTGTCCACAAGTGTCTGCTGAAATTCAAAATCTCACTTATCCTCTAGTCACTTTGGTCACAGCTGTGCCATCGAGCCTGTCACATAGCGCTCAGATATTCATTGGGCCTCACACAATCCAAAAGTGTCCAGTGTCCACAAGTGTCTGCTGAAATTCAAAATCTCACTTATCCTCTAGTCACTTTGGTCACAGCTGTGCCATCGAGCCTGTCACATAGCGCTCAGATATTCATTGGGCCTCACACAATCCAAAAGTGTCCAGTGTCCACAAGTGTCTGCTGAAATTCAAATCTCACTTATCCTCTAGTCACTTTGGTCACAGCTGTGCCATCGAGCCTGTCACATAGCGCTCAGATATTCATTGGGTCTCACACAATCCAAAAGTGTCCAGTGTCCACAAGTGTCTGCTGAAATTCAAAATCTCACTTATCCTCTAGTCACTTTGGTCACAGCTGTGCCATCGAGCCTGTCACATAGCGCTCAGATATTCATTGGGCCTCACACAATCCAAAAGTGTCCAGTGTCCACAAGTGTCTGCTGAAATTCAAAATCTCACTTATCCTCTAGTCACTTTGGTCACAGCTGTGCCATCGAGCCTGTCACATAGCGCTCAGATATTCATTGGGCCTCACACAATCCAAAAGTGTCCAGTGTCCACAAGTGTCTGCTGAAATTCAAAATCTCACTTATCCTCTAGTCACTTTGGTCACAGCTGTGCCATCGAGCCTGTCACATAGCGCTCAGATATTCATTGGGCCTCACACAATCCAAAAGTGTCCAGTGTCCACAAGTGTCTGCTGAAATTCAAAATCTCACTTATCCTCTAGTCACTTTGGTCACAGCGGTGCCATCGAGCCTGTCACATAGCGCTCAGATATTCATTGGGCCTCACACAATCCAAAAGTGTCCAGTGTCCACAAGTGTCTGCTGAAATTCAAAATCTCACTTATCCTCTAGTCACTTTGGTCACAGATGTGCCATCGAGCCTGTCACATAGCGCTCAGATATTCATTGGGCCTCACACAATCCAAAAGTGTCCAGTGTCCACAAGTGTCTGCTGAAATTCAAAATCTCACTTATCCTCTAGTCACTTTGGTCACAGCTGTGCCATCGAGCCTGTCACATAGCGCTCAGATATTCATTGGGCCTCACACAATCCAAAAGTGTCCAGTGTCCACTAGTGTGAGCAGAAATTCAAAATCTCCCCTGTCCTATAGACACCTTGTACCTTGTTTTACATTACTATATAGTTTGTTGGATTTTGTCTACATTTTTACCAAAAATGAGGAAGGCTGGTGGAAGAGGCCGTGGAATTGGGCGGGGGTTGGCAGCTGGTAATGATGATGTTGGTGGTGGATCTGATGGTAGTGGCAAGAGCAACATAGGACCGAATGCAGGAGGTGTTGAGCCTGCGTCATCGTCTGGCTACATAAGGCCTTGAACGCTTAGTTTTCTAGGAGTTGGCAAACCGCTTTTAAAGCCAGAGCATCACGAAAAAGTTTTGTCTTACATTGCTGACTCAGCCTCCAGCTCTATCGCCTCCTCTTCTTCAGTTGTAAAAAGTAAAAGCACTGAGTCGTCATTGGAGGCTCATGTTCATGAACCACACCTTTCCTTGTGTCCTTCACCCCAACCAAGATTGAAGGATGACGCAGGCCATACTACTGATTACTCCATGGAGCTGTTTTCACATACCATGCCTGGATTATCAAGTGAAATGGTGAATTACCCAGGCCAAGATGAATCTGACATGGAGTGCACTGATGCACAGCCGCTGTTGGATGATTCTGCTGGTACATTCACTCAGAGCACTACATTGTCCTCGCAGTGTACAGAGCCAGATTCTGACCCTGATGAGACTCAGGTGCCCCTTCCCGCACACTATACCACCATACACGGTGACACAGAGGAAGGTGCACATGACATTGAAGAGGAGGTGATGGATGACCCAGTTGTTGACCCAGATTGGCATCCATTGGGGGAAGAGGGTGCTGCTTACAATAGCTCAGATGAGGAGCATCCACAGCAGACATCGACATCGCAACAGCTGTTATCTGGTAGGCCTGGAGCACTCCAAAGACAGGTTCCAAAAATCAAAAGAGTTGCTGGACAGCTTGTCCAGAGGGTCAAAAGATCACAGCGTGCTAGGCCGCAAAATGTCTGCCAAAGTAGGAAGAGTGCAGTGTGGCACTTTCTTGAACAAAATCCTCATGATCAGGCCAAGGTTATCTGTAAGAAGTGCGCAAAGACCTTTAGCCGAGGGAAAAATCTGAAAAATTTGAATACCAGTTGCATGCTTAGACATTTAACCACCATGCACTTGCAAGCGTGGACACAACACCAAACCTCATGTGCAACTGATCACAACAAAGGTAGTCAGCAACGCTACATTGTTTCCCCCACTGTAAGCCCACCGGTTAGCACAGCAGCAAATGTTGAGGTGTCGTTGCAAGGCCACAGCAGTCAGGGAATCCCACTGTTATATCAACGAAAGACTGATTCTAGGCCATCAGAAAGAACACCAACTCCATCACCATCATCAACCCTCTCTCAGTCCGCCCTGTCCACCGCTACTTCCACCATATGCAGCTCTCAAGTCCAGCTCACCCTCCCAGACACTACGAGTAGGTCAAGAAAGTACTCAGTCTCTCATCCGCGTACACTGGGTTTGAACGCCCACATTGCCAAACTAATCTCGTTTGAGATGATGCCCTTTCGGTTGGTGGAAAGCGCAGCTTTCCGCGAACTCATGGCCTATGCAGTACCACGCTATGACCTACCCAGTCGCCACTTCTTCTCTCGCAAAGCCATCCCAGCCCTCCACCATCATGTGAAAGACCGCATTGTCCATGCACTCAAGCAGTCAGTGAGCGGAAAGGTGCACCTCACAACTGATGCATGGTCCAGTCGGCATGGCCAGGGCCGTTACGTGTCCATCACTGCGCACTGGGTTAATGTGGTGGATGCAGGGTCCACAGGGGACAGCGGTGGTGGGACAGTGCTGCCTAGCCCACGGTATAGGAAACAGTTGGCTGTAGGCGTTCGACCCTCCTCCTCCTCCTCCTCCAGAAGCGAAAGCTCGTCCACAGAGCGCAGTCGTACGAGCACTCCATCTGCAGCTGCCACTGTTGCACACAAGGTGTCCCCCTATCGAGCAGCTAGTGGAAAGCGTCAGCAGGCTGTGTTGCAGATGATGTGTTTGGGCGACAGACACACCGCCGAGGTGCTGGCCGAGTACTTTTAGCGACAAACTGAGTCATGGCTGGGCAGTGTACATCTTGAGGCAGGCAAGGTAGTTAGTGATAACGGGCGTAATTTTGTGGCAGCCATAGCCCTTTCAAAACTCAGCCACATACCTTGCTTGGCTCACACCTTGAACCTGGTGGTGCAGTGCTTCCTCAAAAATTATCCGGAGTTAACAGCCCTGCTCCAGAAGGTGCGAAGACTGTGCGCGCACATCCGCCGGTCGCCTGTACACTCCGTTCGTATGCAGAAGCTGCAGCGATTGCTTCACCTTCCCAACCACCGCCTCATTATCAACATTGCAACAAGGTGGAACTCCACCCTGCACATGGTGGAGCGGCTGTGCGAGCAGAGGCAGGCCATAATGCATTTGTGGGAGGATACACGGCCAGGCACTTTGAGAGCAGACATGGAGTTGACCGGTGTGCAGTGGTCGAAGCTGAAAGACCTCTGTAAAGTCCTTCAGTGTTTTGAGGAATGCACACGGCTGGTAAGTGCAGACGACGCCATCCTAAGCATGAGCATCCCACTTATGCGTCTGCTCATGCAAACTTTGACGCACCTTAAGGAGCAGGCGTCTGCAGCCAATGTTGATGAGGAGGAAGAGGAGGAGGGAATCCTTGATGACATTCAGCCATTGTTTGCTCAGGGACCTCTCCTGGACGAGGTGGAGGAAGAAGAGGAGGAGGATGATGGGGATGATTACTTAGGGGAGGAGGATGCATCTCGTGGGGCAAGTGAAAATGTTGGCGTGGCAAGGTCTGGTACAGGGTTTGTGCGTGACTGGAGGGATGTGGATTTGCCAGAAAGTGCTCCTCCAACCAGCACTCGCAGTGCATCATTGACACCGGGAACATTGGCCCACATGTCAGATTATGCCTTGCAGATCCTAAAAAGGGACCCCCGCATTGCCAAAATGATGAACGATGACGACTACTGGTTGGCCAGCATCCTGGATCCACGCTATAAAGGCAAATTACAAAACATCATGCCACAGGAGAACATTGACCTAATATTGGCTAATAAACAAGCAACTCTGGTAAATCGGTTGCTTGAGGCATTCCCAGCACACAGCAGCGGTGATGGTTCTCACACGAGCCGTATGGGCCGGGGTCAGCTTGGCAGAGGTGTTCGTGGTGCACACAGCAGAAGTGGCGTTGGAGACAGGGGTTTCATGACAATGTTGTGGACTGATTTTTCAAGTACCGTTCACACAACTGGTAATACTGCATCGATGGAAAGTGACAGGAGACAGCAGTTGTCAACTATGGTTACAAACTACTTTTCCTCCCATATCGATTTTCTCCCACACAGGTCATTCCCCTTTGACTATTGGGCCGCTAAACTGGACACCTGGCCTGAATTGGCACAATATGCCTTACAGGAGCTCGCTTGCCCAGCTGCAAGTGTGCTATCGGAAAGAGTCTTCAGTGCAGCTGGATCAATCCTGACAGAAAAAAGGACCCGTCTGTCAACCCAAAATGTGGATGATCTAACCCTCATTAAAATGAACCACGCATGGGTTTCCAAGGATTTTGTCCCACCTTCCCCTGATGACACATAGGGTGACAGAAAAATGGCTTGCTTTGGTCCACCTCTTCCTGGGACTTGACCTATTTCACCTTTTGCATCAGCTGAATGTCCAACATCAACATATGCCACTTTCTCCCTAACTGTGCTGCCTCCCCCCCCATGGCCGGGGTCACCACCTAGCGCACGACACCGTGCGAGTGCCGTTGCCCTGGACAGGTGGGTAGGCCGACTCTTGGGCGCGGGCACTGGCACAGGGTCCCTCATAGTGCAATCAAGTGTCTCTGACGGTGGTGGTGCACACCCGCCATCAGACACACCGCCGTACTATGAGGGGCCCAGTGCCAGTACCGACGCCCATGAGTGGGCCCCCCTTGCTTGGGCAGGGCCCCAGCATTTGCAATCTTTACCTCTCCCTGCTCCTCCGCTGTGTAGTCTGGACCGTCAAATCCATACTGGGCCTAACACCGTCTGAGCCTGCCTCCTGATGTATAGATATATATTTTGAATGTGTACGCTATCCATACATGTTATCTGGGGATACGGTACCCTTTCTCACCTTTGTGCAATCACGTGCAATCCATACTGGGCCTAACAACGTCTGAGCCTGCCTCCTGATGTATAGACATATATTTTGAATGTGTACGCTATCCATACATGTTATCTGGGGATACGGAACCCTTTCTCACCTTTGTGCAATCACGTGCAATCCATACTGGGCCTGACACCGTCTGAGCCTGCCTCCTGATGTATAGACATATATTTTGAATGTGTACGCTATCCATACACGTTATCTGGGGATACGGTACCCTTTCTCACCTTTGTGCAATCACGTGCAATCCATACTGGGCCTAACACCGTCTGAACCTGCCTCCTGATGTATAGACATATATTTTGAATGTGTACGCTATCCATACATGTTATCCGGGGATACGGTACCCTTTCTCACCTTTGTGCAATCACGTGTAATCCATACTGGGCCTGAGAACGGCTGGCGAGCTGTTAAGCAAGCTACAGCACCTGTGGTTTGCACACGTAAGTTTTTCATTTTTTCAGGAATGACGGTTAGGCCTAATTCCGGAACTGCGGTTGACCTGCACTTACTGGGAAATCATCGTTCGCGGGTAATTGTAATCACAGATCCCCATCACTAACGTTGTTCAGCGGGTTATCTGCACCTGTAAGCGACAAACGCTGGCCTTTTCAGTGTAGTGCACATGCAGCCACGGACATGTAAGGGCATGACACACCAGTTATTGGCCAATCTCATGTGCCAGAGCCTCACGTGTCCCTCTAGTAAGCCGGACTCGGACCGCGGGGCATGACGGAGTCTCATTCGTAAATGGAATTAAGCTTGCAATGTGTGCATCTGTTCTGTAGCTTGCATGGTTGAGGTTTCCCAGGTGGAGTCGAATTAAACCGTAGGCTCCACTCCTGGTGGTGCCCTTCTGGACATTCCTTTAAGGTTCAGCTTTGCAACCATACTGCCCACGTAAAACAAACACTTTGCCTTCATGAACGCTGTTTGGAGGGTCATGACTCATGGGAATAACGCCGCCCAATCAGTTAACCTGCTAGAGAGATCCTTCGTTGCTCCCAAGCATGACATCACACTCCCTAGGAGGAAGGTAATGCCTCTGTGGCGACCGTACTCCTGGGGGCTACACAAGTGCACTGATGCCCAGCCACTGCTCGATGAATCTGCTGGTACATTGACCCAGACCACTACATTCCCCTCGCACGCTACACGGCCTGAATCTGACCCTGATGAAACTCAGGTTACCCTTCCCATATACAGTTCCATCTTACCCGGTGACAAAGAGGAAGCTGCAGATGAAAGTGCAGGTTCGGCCCACCCGCCATCAGACACACCACCGTACTATCAGGGGCCCTGTGCCAGTGCCGTCGCCAACGAGTGGGCCCCCCCTGCTTGCTCAGGATCACAGCACTTGCAAGGTTGAAATACTGTGCAGTGAGATGGAAGATGGGAACGACGAGGAGTCCAGACTAGTACAGGGATTCCCTAGCGAGGAGACTTATTTCATTGTTTTCAATGTTGGGACAGCAATTTTTGGGGAGCACTATACTCTGGAGAATGATAGATGGGGCCCACCATACACTGGAACATTCCAAAGGTGAACATCAGACACTGGAGCAGCATTTACAGGGCCCATTATACACTAGAGCATTAGAAATGGGGCCCATTATGTTTGGAGCATTATTTGGGCCCATAAGACAGTGGAGCTTCATCCATGGGGACCAACATATACTGTAGCATTATGTGGAGCTCATCATATACTGTTTCAAACATTATATGGGACCAATGATTCTGTATGGAGAAATAGATGGGCCTTGTCATGAGCTGTAAAAAGTGAAGTATTTTTCATTGTACTATACCGCTATTTCTCTGCCGTATCGGAGCATGATGAGTTGTGGTATGTGTTAAAGGGGCGCTCTTTCGCCCAGGGCACATGAAAACCTGGAGCCAGCCCTCCCCCCCCACAACTGTAGCCAAATAACCCCCATTTTTCAGTGCGTTACTTGTATTATGAAGTTAATTAAGGTTGACAAGCTTAAGTAAGAAGAATTGATGCTTTTGGCATTCAAATGGGCACTGTTGGTGTGTTTCCTGTCCTCCTCTCACTGCCGACTTTTATTCCCCATTGACTTACATTGGGTTTCATGTTTCGGGACGACCCCGACTTTTCCCTATAATCGGACGATCTTGCTCGACCCGACTTTTGGAAAAGTCGGGTTTCACGAAACGAAACGCGACCCGAAAAAACCAAAAGTCGCTCAACTCTAGTCATAAGTATTCAGACCTTTTGCTCAGTATTGAGTAGAAGCACCCTTTTGAGTTAGCACATGAGTCTCCTTGGAAATGATGTAACAAGTTTTTCACACCTGGATTTGGGATCCTCTGCCATTCTTCATTGCAGATCCTCTCCAGTTCCATCAGGTTGGATGGTGAACGTTGGTGGACAGCCATTTCAGGTCTCTCCAGAGATGCTCAATTGGGTTTAGGTCAGGGCTCTGGCTGGGCCAGTCAACAATGGTCACAGAGTTGTTCTGAAGCCACTCCTTTGTTATTTTAGCTGTGTGATTAGGGTCATTGTCTTGTTGGAAGGTGATCCTTCGGCCAAGTCTGAGATCCAGAGCTCTCTGGAAGGTTTTCATCCAGAATAGCTCTGTACTTGGCCGCATTCATTTTTCCTTCAATTGCAACCAGTCGTCCTGTCCCTGCAGCTGAAAAACACCACCATAGCATGATGCTGCCACCACCATGTTTCACTGTTGGGATTGTATTGGGCAGGGGATGAGCAGTGCCTGGTTTCCTCCACACATACCGCTTAGAATTATCACCAAAAATTTCCATCTTCATCTCATCAGACCAGAGAATCTTATTTCTCATAGTCTGGGAGTCCTTCATTTGTTTTTAGCAAACTCTATGCGGGCTTTCAAATGCCTTGCACTGAGGAGAGGCCTCCGTTGGGCCACACTGCCATAAAGGCCCGACTGGTGGAGGGCTGCAGTGATAGTTTACTTTGTGGAATTTTCTCCCATCTCCCTACTGCATCTTTGGAGCTCAGCCACAGTGATCTTGGGGTTCTTCTTTACCTCTCTCACCAAGGCTCTTCTCCAACGATTGCTCAGTTTTGCTGGACGGCTAGGTCTAGGAAGACAACTGGTGGTCCCAAACTTCTTCCATTTAAGGATTATCTTAGGAACCTTGAGTACTGCAGAAATTCTTTTGTAACCTTGGCCAGATGTGTGCCTTGCCATAATTCTGTCTCTGAGCTCCTTGTTCAGTTCCTTTGACCTCATGATTCTCATTTGGTCTGACATGCACTGTGAGCTGTGAGGTCTTATATAGAGAGGTGTGTGCCTTTACAAATCAAGTCCTATCAGTTTAATTAAACACAGCTGGACTACAAAGAAGGAGTAGAACAATCTCAAGGAGGATCACAAGGAAATGGACAGCATGTGACTTAAATATGAGTGTCTGAGCAAAGGGTCTGAATACTTATGACCATGTGATATTTCAGATTTTCTTTTTTAATAAATTTGCAAAAAAATTTCTGTTTTTTTTAAGTCAAGATGGGGTGCAGAGTCTACATAATGAAAAAAAAAAATGATCTTTTTTTTAATTTACCAAATGGCTGCAATGAAACAAAAAGTGAAAAATTTACAGGGGTCTGAACACTTTCCGTACCCACTGTATATAAGCTGTTGAATTCACCTTGGGAAGGTCATCAACTTAAGCATCCTTACATGAGCAGATGGGTGTCTGTTTTAGGCACAGAGATATCACCTCAAAATTAGCATATTATTTTGGAAAGGGCTGCCAAGACCTCCATTTGTACTCTCTATAAAGAAAATCAGTACAAAATAGTGATGTTCTGCTATCACACACTTGACCTCCTCTACAGGTTGAACCCCCTACTCTCAAAATTATGGTGGCATTGTGGATCTGAGGTGGGATCCCAGTATCATATTTTTTGGTCATGTTTAGCGATCATAGGATTTTGGGAGGTAGTGAGAGTACTAAATATGGTTCTATATGTTGAGGTGGGGTTAGACCTGTTTATATATTTATTAAATATCCCCCTAAAGGAGATGGGAAAAAATTCAGCAAAATTGATTCTACATATCCTTATAGTGGCGAGGTGCTTGATTGCCCTTCACTGGAAATAGACCTCTCCTCCTTCCCACCAGCAGTTATTGTCTAGAATAAATGACATTCGTAGGATGGAATATATGACAGCTATTTTGGGGGCAAGGGTGAATGGGTTTGACTCCTATTGGGCCCTATGGGATTACTACTGGGCTCAGAGAAATGGCTAGAATTTATTAGATCACTCAGTTTCTTCTGGAGTCTGCGTCCTTCCCTTTCCCTATTGAGGTACAAGTATACAATATCCAAGAATAATTGACATTGGTATTGTCGATATCCTGGTGGGGCATTTACTTACATCTATACTCCCCCCTCCACTTAAACTGCCCCTATCCCCCATACCCAATGCCCTTCCCCAAATAAAGACGAACTTGGATAATAATTGGCCTCAGCAGCCGTTATTATAAAACATACAAATAATTAACATTGAATAAATAACATGGGGAGGGTCCTTGAAGCTCAAAATCTGGTGGTTAACCATATTAGAAATGTGGACAAAAGACAGACCATAAATTACTCCAAGCCGTTACCTCACTGGCTTGGGAGCACCAAATACCCCAAAGGGTTCCATTGTCCACTTAACCCCCGAAATCCGGCCAACCATTGCCAAGATTCGCCCAAAATCACCAGACCAGAAAACCATAATTAACACCAACTGAGGAATCCATATACCTACAGATCCCCAAGGCCAATTTAGCACCAACTTCAAGGACTCCCCCAACCACCACAAAAAGGGTATTTGACCACCTCAAATGCCCGAGACCCCCCCACACCGAACTGCTATGGCCCTCTCAATACCGCTCTGTAAACCGAGAGCCCACAGATCAATGCACACAGCATTTAAGTGCACCCCATCTCCCAGCAGAAATTCCTTGCCCCCTTCCTCCAACTCAAAATGACATCGCCACGCCTCCATTCCTGATTACAAAACTAGATACCAACCAATTCACCTTAATTATCGCCTTATTGATCTTCTCCACTGATCTAGCATGCCGCCAGCATGGAACAATAGCGTCTGGTGGCTTATCCAATCTGATGCTATGCTGTACTTCTTGAATAACCTTGTTCCATTCCAATCCCCTGAAACCCAACCACCTGATGATCGCGACCTCCCTGGAAAAAACGAGTTGTCTTTCCTCACGCTGCACATTCGCACGCCTTGTGCCCCAATGGACATAGGAGTGGCCAACAATCGAGACCAACAAAGGATTGGAGCCTATAATAAAATAAACATCTTATGACCCACACTATTAACAAGGGAACAACACACCCTACACAAAAAACACCCCTAGCCCTTAAGGTCTAATATAACGCCTGTAATGCCCGAACTTCCATCTTCTGATCTTCTGCACTACTTCTGGGACTAAACCCCCAACTGCTACCTCCCTTGTGGCCCCAATCCGAAACGAAGGTGGTGCAAAACGGGAAGCATCCAAGCCCAAAACAGTCAAGGCTTGTCTGGAAACTGCAACAAACTGAAATTTAGAAAGAAAAGACCCATCCTCGTGACACAATTATGGCCCCTTCTTTTCCGACAGAAAACTGTCAAACACCTGTAAACAACGAATCGGGCACATCAAAGAACTCGGCACTCCCCCCAACACTACCCGCTTACCTTTCCCCTCCTGGTCCATTTTTGACCGCCTAATTCAAAATTCTAACCGCCCACCGGTAAACACCACATCCCTAGCCAATAAACCTCCTTGTCTACACCAACTAGGAGACACAATTTCCCCAATCATTAAAGTCCCAAAAAAGTCAAGAGAAAAAGCCACACGAAAAAGAACAACCTCAAAGTCTGGTACACAAACCTCTTCCAAACGCGCACTTAACTGTTCCAGCACACTAAAAGAGACTGGGCGCCTTCTATCCCCCCGACCATCCGTTCTCTCTAAACCCCTAATAGCTTGCTTTTCCAAAAATGACTGTCAAATCTCTATGACCCCTAAGCTTAAAACCAAAGGCCAGAGCCGCACTAAGTCTACTCACCTTTGCCGCTGATCACCCTTCATCGGCCCCACGACTCAGCCACAATAACAAAGCTCCCACCTGACTCTCACCGGTTCAGCTGGCCCCACATGACACCAACCAACTCTCCCATGCACACCATACCAACTCATAAGCAGCCCATGTGCTGGGAGCCAACGACTACCGAATCAAAGGTTCTGCAGTCCGGAGACCACATTCCAAAGCTCCACCGGGCACTCCAAACCCTGTTCATCCGCATCCAGAGCCAGTGACTGGAAATGCTCCCACTGCAAACGAGACAAGGAATCAGCAATAGAATTCTTCACATCTGGTACATGAGAGGCAGTAACATACAAATTTATGGACAAGCAAAACAACACCAACTGCTGAAGAACCCGAATCACCGGAGGTGAAGATGCCATCAATCTATTGATTGTGCACACAACAGCCATGTTGTAACAATTGAAGCAGACCTGCTTGTTCTGAAAATCATCTCTCCACAAATGCATCGCCACTAGAATAGGAAAAATCTCCAGCAACGTTACATTCTTCACCAAACCCAAAGCAAACCATTCCTTGAACCACCTAGTGGCACACCACCGACCTCTAAAATAGGCCCCAAAGCCAACACCACCGGAAGCTTCCGTAAACAGGCCCAAATCAATGTTACCAACTGCCCCTTTCATCAGCAAGAAACGACCATTATAACGCGCCAAAAAACTGTCCCAAACCTCCAAATCTGCCTTGTGCTTGCTGGAAAAACGAACATAATGATGCGAGCCTTAACTCCAGCCGTGGCGCTAGCCAACCTACTGTATGTGAAAAGACTCTCCCCATCTAGATGATGCGACAAGCAAAATTCAATTTTCTAAAAAGCGACTGAACCTCAACGACAGCTTCTTCAAGCGTTTCGCCCGCGCCACTACCTCTTTCAAAACTACCACCTGCTCAGGTAGCCCAACTGACCAAATTAATCACAGTGCCCAGGAAAGAGAGGCTTGTGCACGGCCCCTCTGTTTTTCCTGAGCCAACAGGACACCGAAACGCTTCACCACCCAAATAACCATCCTTAAAATAACCTCACAGCACCTGAACTGACCTGGCCCAATACACAAAAAGTCATCCAAGTAATGTATTAAGGAATCAAAACACGACACATCACGAACAACCCATTTGATAAAGGAACTGAATGCCTCAAAAAACGCGCAAGACAACAAGCAACCCATGGGCAAATATCTGTCAACATAATCCCCCCAATAACAATCCAACAACTTCACACTCTCAGGGTGAACTGGTAACAAACAAAAAGCAGATTCAATATCGGTTTTAGCCAACAATGCGCCCCTGCTGCAGCTATGCACCCAACGCGCCGCCTCATCAAATCATATATAAACAGCAGAACAAAGCTCTGGGTCTATCCCATTATTCACAGATCTCCCCCAAGGATACAACAAATGCTCAATAAGCCTGAACTTATTTGGTTCCTTCTTGGGAACCACACATAAAGGCGATACCACCAAATCAGCCAACGGAGGAACCTTAAAAGGTCCGGACATCCTTCCCAATGAAACCTCCTTATTTAACTTTTCCATAACAACATCAGCATATAGCTCAGCTGACCTAAGGTTCTTCAAAACCTGATGGATTTCAAAAGGAGGTGCAGAGATTCTAAAACCATCTCGAAAACCCAACAACAAGAGTTCTGTCTTATCCTTATCCATGTGCCCTATCATCCAAATGAATCCTGCCTTCCTTCTCTTTTTCGGTCTGCACAGACACTGACACTGGGTGTGGAATTCTGCTGGGTGCTAAAAAACCCATGCCTGTTGAACCGTGACCTACCTCCTTTGAACCCACCCATGCTGCTAAATGCGACGGCGTCAACCTATCCCCTCCTAAATGTGTAGCTACTCCCGCATGATACACAACTCTCTCACCCCGTTGCCCCCCAAATCAGACTGAACTCATACTCTCTGGCCCTGAACTACTGACCCCACTGCATGACTAGCCCTCAATGATGTTTAACGTGAAAACGCCGGCAACATAGACATAGACTCATACTCACCAGGCTGTGAAAAAGCTGTGATTCCCACCAGCCGCAGACCTCACGCTCGTCCAGCCATCCATCATCCCTGATCCGCTCCCTGGACCCTCAAGAGCCTGCGGTCCTTCTCCAGATGATGATCCAGATGCCATGGCCCCGACAGGCCTCTCAATCCCTGATGCAACCCGGCTGTATGACTTCCTGAGCCAGGAGGCGCAGTCTGGGAGGATAGCGATCTCTTCAGAAGTTCTTCTCTAACCTTGCTGGAGGACAATGAACACGATCCCCGGTCCCCTGACAGGACCAGAAGCCCCGAATCCCCTGGGGTGCTGCCTGTCGTTGCATCAGAAAAGGTTCTCTCCCGACGTCTATCCGGAAGAGGTAGGCCACCTGACTGGGTCATCACCACGGCGACCCGCCACAATGTCACAGTGAGCTGCCAAGGACCCAGCGTGCAAAGGCTACGCCCCCAGCAACAGGGGAGCAGGCCTATCAATCGCCACAGGCCCCAGACTGGCCGACAGACTCCTCCCTGACCAGGGCCTGCTTGGGCATTTGCGGGCAGGCACCCAGTCTGGAGGGTCCCTGGGGGGGTTCCTGCACAGAGCCCTATGAGCCACATCGGAGGACAAGTGCTCCAGAGGCGCCGCTCACCTGCAGCAACCACCGGGACATCCGTGCTGCCTCCTCCTATAATCCTGGACACCTAGGCCTCCAGCCAACCAGGCGGCTGATTTTCGGCAGCCACCTGCAGCATCTCCAGCAGCTGCTCAATTGGTAAGCAGGGAGATGGGGGACTGCTCGGAACGCCTCCATAGCAGGAACTGACCAAACCCCACCCATACCTTGCTGTTGTGAATTCTCTTGCTCGGAGTTCTGGGCCGAAGCTCCATCTGCTCCCTCTGGTGGTTGCTGAGAGTAGTGGAGCTGGCCAGGTGGATGAAGGTTCCCCACCTGACGACGATAATTGGAAACCTGGGATTACTGGCTGGGAGCATATAATTGAGCTGGCTGCTCTTGGAGGTTACTAGTGATTTCCTCAGTGTGCATTTGGAGCTCTTTTGTCCCCTGCCTGATCTGCATGGTTCAGCTAAGTGATTCTTTTGCTAATCCTTTGCATCTAATCTGTTTTTTTTTTTTTTGCTTTCTGTTTTGCTGCTGGGGTTCAGCGTGCTCCCTGCTTCATATGTTGCAGCTTGTTCAGTCCCCTGTTATGTTAGTACCTTTTTGCTTTGCTGCCAGTTTATACCAGAGTGCTGATCTAGAGGAGGGTGAGATCGTGTGATCTCAGGTTTTTTGTATATCAGTAGTGTTGGACTTTTTCAGGGTTTTGTGCGTGATTGCAGACAGTATCTTTTCTGTCCTGTCCTGTCTAGACAGCTTAGGCCCCACCGTTTGCTCAGTCTGTTCTCTGCCTGTGTTTGTGTCTCATCTTGTCTCACCAACAATATATGTTTGTGGGCTGTCTATTCCTTTGGGAATCTGCTCCAGTGCAGTTTAGATTTCATCTTTTTGTCTTTAGGCTTAGTTAGTCCTCCGGCTGTGACGAAGCATCTAAGGCATCGTAGGAACGCTCCACGGCTACAGCTATTTGTGCGGATAGGATCCCCAGGATTGGGCTTTTTCCCTGACACCTGGAGATCCTATTCTGGCTAATGTGGATGCATTTTTTCAGGCCCTGGGGTTGTTGTATGATGAACCTAATGCTATTGATCAAGCTGAGAAGACCTTATTGGCATTGAACCAGGGTCAGGATGCTGCGGAGTTATACTGCCAGAAGTTCCGAACGTGGGCGGTCCTTACTAAATGGACTACTAGCAGCTCTCTTTCAGAAAGGTCTAGCAGAAACCGTAAAAGATGTTATGGTGGGATTTCCTGTCCCCTTTGGTCTTAATGACTCCATGTCATTAGCCATTCAAATTGATCGACGTTTACGTGAACGTAAAAGTATGCGAGAGGCGGTGCTGCCTTTTGAACAAACTTCTGAACCCATGCAATGTGATAGGGATTTGTCTGGGACGCGGCGTCGGGAGTTTAGAAGGCGTAATAAGTTATGCTTTTTTTGTGGGGACACCTTTCATGTTATTTCTGTCTGCCCTAAGCGAGAAAAACATTTTGCTCACGCATTTGCGGGGGGCAGTGTACAGCCTAAGTTGCTGTTGGAAGTTAACTTGATCTGCTCCTTGTCTACCTTTTCTGCTAAGGTCTTTGTTGATTCAGGAGCAGCTTTGAATCTGATGGATCTTGACTTTGCCAAGCGTTGTGGTTTCCCCATGGTGCCCCTGAGAACCCCTATTCCCTTGAAGGGGATTGATGCTACCCCTTTGGTGGAGAATAAACCCCAGTTTTGGACCCAGGTGGAAATGCGTGTCAACCCGGACCATCAAAAGAATTGTAAATTTTTGGTGTTGCACAATTTACATACTATTGTGTTAAGAATGAGTCACCATAGGAGGCAAAAACAGAAATGCTAGCTAAGTCCAGAAAACCAGAGAAGTTGGCAGCTATCGGATTGCAGACCCCTGAACCTATCAACACAACTAGCAGTAGCCGTGGGGGGTTCCTACGATGACCTAGACCCCTCGATTACAGCCGGAGAACTGCCTAGCCTAAAGACAGAAAGGGAAATCTAAACTGCCCCAGAGCAGACCCCAAAGCAAAAGGCAGCCCCCAACATATAATGACGGTGAGGCAAGAAGAAAGAACACTAACACAGACAGAAAGATAGACTGAGCAAAGATGGGGCCCAAGCTAACTAGATAGGCAAGGACAGGAAGGCTGCTGTCTGCAATCCGTGAAAAACCCTACAAAAATAAGAGCCAACAAACTGACAGTGAATAAAGGCCCTGAAGACGCTAAGCTTCAAAAAGCTATGTCAGTACTCAGGAATATTCTGAAGACAGAGCAACAGGCAAAAGGAGATACAGCTCACCCCAGCAGGGAATGGCAGAATCCAGAAAAGCAAGGCAAACAAAAAACAAAACACAAATGCTAACAGGCAAAGCAGAAAACTTAGCTTTAGAGGAGCAGGAATCAGACTGGTCTCAAAGAAGTCCACAGAGAAATCACCCGCAGGGCAGAAGGGTGTCGGCAGCCTTATATGCAGTCCGTGACTCCACTCAGCCAGTCATCCTCATTAGACTCAGGTGCCTGATAATCAGGCTCATTACCTTCCTTTACCAGAATAGGGAGTTCACCAGACCTCAGTGACGAAGGGGAAAATGAACTCACAACACTATTGTACTGGGTTTTCCTTGGTTGCAAACCCATAATCCTATTTTAGATTGGAAATATCTGTCTGTGGTGAGTTGGGGTTGTCAATGTGTTCTTAGTGACACTCCTGTTGTCTCCACCTCTCCCCAGTCTCAAGACGTTCCTGACTATTTGGCTGATTTTTCTGATGTATTTAGTGAGAGTAAGGCCTCTTTCACACTTCAGTTATTTGCATCAGTTAAAATCCGCCAAAAAGGCAGACAAGCGGATCCGTTCTCAACTGATGTGAACGGATGGCACAGGATCCGTTTCTAGGCGGATCCTGAAAATGAGGAAATTTAAAGGAACCGCTGGCCAGGGGGGGGAGAGAGAGAGAGAATTTTTGGTCCGGCACCCAGACAGATTTTGGGGTTAATTCCGTGTCTGGAGGATCCGCCGGCCAAAAAAATGTTGCAAGCTCCGTTTGGAAATCTTTGAGGATGTTGACGGACACTAACATTGTGGCGGATCCTCAAAAAAACAGATGCAACGGACGGCAATCAGTCAGGATCCGCCAATAATGAAAGTCAATGGGGAAAAAAACGGATCCGCAAAGATAAATGGCGGATCCATTTTTTTTCAAATTTGGCGGATCTTGACTGATTGTCAAAAACAGAAGTGTGAAAGAGGCCTTAGTCCGTGTCTGTTAGGAACGGCGGAACGCACTAAATAAAAATAAATAATAAAGTGCGTTCACCGCTCGGAGTCCACCGTGCAGTAGGTGTTACACCGTTGCTAAGTAATGACAGACGAGCAATATGGCGGTATAATGCACACGGGTTCAACTTCACCTGAAGTGCGCAAAGTGGGCTCTGTTCACACACAGAGGCGCCGCAACATAAACATACAAAAACGCTGAGCCTGTTAGTGTCACAGACCCCAGGGAAATGCACACACGGTATCTGGTCACAGGAGCAGGACCCAAGGCAGAGGAGCTGCGTCCGTCTAGACCTACCATGTGTGTGGCGTCGCTACTGCGGAAGCCAAGGAGGGCTGCAACTGCAGCGCGGCATAGGACACAGGCGCTAGTCGACAAAGCTAGGAAGCAGGCGCAATGTCGGACGCTAGAGTAGAGGTGCGGTGTGCACAGTGGCTTAAGGCTTGCCACCGACTGGCGCTGACTGCTGCACTAATTCCCTATCCATATGCGTAATATTAGAGGGAAGGGGTTTCAAATGAGTCAGTCACCAGAGTCATACATCCATCACCATTCACACATTAGCTTGAAAAGTCTATACTAGCGCATGGCCGAACGGTCATGCGCGCTTTTTATAGCCGTACGGGACCTTCCAGATCTCAGAGATGTACCAATGAGATCTGGAGCAGGACCTGGGTACATGACTCCCGATCTCCAATGGGAGATCATCTCGTGAGCATGCCCAGTAGGAGCACAGAGGAACTTAGTCTCTGGAGCGGTCTGCTGCAAAGTAATCTTCTCTGCAGTTGATAGACAGCAGGAGACCGCAGAATGAGAGGCTCTGGATTCCTGCAGAGCAGACGCAGAAACCTGACGCTTAACAGTGTCTTTGCCTCCTCATAGGAGTTATGACTGCGCAATTAAGTTAATGCCTGGTTGTAAATTTCCCAAGGGTCGGCTTTTTAACTTATCTGTACCTGAACATGATGCTATGCAATCTTATATCAAGGAATTATTGGAGAAGGGTTATATCAGACCATCCTCTTCGCCTTAGGGTGCTGGTTTTTTCTTTGTGGCCAAAAAAGATGGCTCATTAAGGCCATGTATTGACTATCGTTCCCTTAACAAAATCACTGTTAAATATCACTACCCGTACCCCTGATTTCTGATTTATTTTCCAGAGTTAAAAGTGCTTGTGGGTTTACCAAACTTGACCTCAGAGGGGCGAATAATCTTATTCGCATCAAGCATGGGGATGAATGGAAGATGGCGTTTAATACTCCGGAGGGACATTTTGAGTACCTGGTGATGTCTTTTGGGCTCACTAATGCCCCTTCCATCTTCCAATCTTTTATGAACAATATTTTCTGGGACCTTGTGGATAAGTTTTAGATCATTTATTTGGATGATATTTTAATTTTTTCCAGTGATTGGGATTCTCATGTGGAACATGTCCGGACTGTGTTCTGGATTTTGAGGGAAAATACTCTGTATGTTAAGGGATCGAAATGTCTTTTTGGTGTACAGAGGATTTAATTTTTGGAATTCATTTTTTTCCAGTCTGCTATTGAAATGGACCCGGACACAAGGTACAGGCCATTTATGATTGGGTTCAGCCCACTTCTCTGAAAGCTCTTCAGAAGTTTTTGGGTTTTGCTAATTTCTACCATAAATTTATAAGTAATTTTTCTGGTATTGTTAAGCCTCTGACGGATTTGACCAAAAAGGGTGCTGATGTGGTAAATTGGTCTCCAGAGGCAGTCTCGGCATTTCAGGAGCTTAAGCAGAGATTCACTTCTGCTCCGGTTCTACGGCAACCTGACATTTCACTCCCATTTCAGGTGGAGATAGATGCTTCTGAGATTGGTGCAGGAGCAGTTTTGTCTCAAAGAGATCCGGTAACCTCTAAGATGAATCCCTGAGCCTTCTTTTCTCGAAAATTTTCTCCATCTGAACGTAACTATGACGTGGGGAATCAGGAATTATTGGCCATGAAGTGGACATTTGAAGAGTGGAGACATTGGTTGGAGGGAGCTAAACATCACATTGTGGTCCTCACCGATCACAAGAATTTGATTTATCTTGAATCAGCCAAGTGCTTGAATTCTAGACAGGCTAGGTGGGCCTTGTTCTTCACGAGTTTTAATTTTGTTGTCTCCTTTCTTCTGGACACTAAGAATGTTAAGGCGGACGCCCTTTCTAGAAGTTTCTTTGCGGATTCTCTTGACGTGACCGAGCCTACAACCATACTAAATGAGGGTGTAGTTCTTTCCGTCATCTCTCCTGATTTGAGAAGTGCCCTGGAGGAATTTCAGGAGGATAAACCTGAACGATGCCCTATGGGAAAATTGTATGTCCCTGACCAGTGGTGGAAAAGAGTAATGTCTGAAATTCATTGTTCCGTGTTGGCTGGTCATCCAGGTATCTTTGGTACCAGAGATTTGGTGAGTCGGTCTTTTTGGTGGCCTGCCTTATCTTGTGATGTCAGGAATTTTGTGCAGTCCTGTGGAACTTGTTCTCGGTCTCAACCCTGTTCTCGTGCTAGTGGTTTGTTGATGCCTCTGCCAGTGCCCAGGAGGCTATGGACCCATATCTCAATGGATTTTATCTCTGATCTCCCTGTCTCTCAGAGAATGACTGTCATTTGGGTGATCTGTGATAGAGTTTTCTAAGATGGTCCATCTTGTACCACTCCCAAAGTTGCCACTTTCTTTTGAGTTGGTGCCCTTGTTTTTACAACAAGTGGTTCGTTTGCACAGGATTCCTGAGAACATTGTGTCGGACAGAGGGGTCCAGTTTGTTTCTAGATTTTGGAGGGCTTTTTGTTCCAAACTGGGAATTCAGTTGGCTTTCTCCTCTGCATTTCATCCTCAGACCAATGGGCAGACTGAGAGAACAAACCAGACATCGTAGGAATGCTCCACGGCTACTGCTAGTTGTGCGAATAGGATTAGGGGTCTGAAATCCGCTTAGTTACCAACCTCTCTGGTCTTCTGGTGGCTTAGCCTGTTCCTGCCATCCTCCTCAGTGACCCATTCATAACACCTTGCCCTATAAACTCCCCTTATGAATATTCCACCCCTACTAAAACTATTCCCACTCTCCTCCAAACCCCTGTCATGGCGACCTTTGCCTAGGCCCCGTGGGGGGCGGCTTGCTTGTCTTCTGTATATTGCTGAATGATTATGGCTAAAGTTTGTTAAGGGCATATAGGTACCTAGATTAGTGTGGACAAAATGGCAGTCACTGCTTCATTTTACAAGAGCCCCTGATGTGCCTAAACAGTAGAAACCCCCCACAAGTGACCCCATTATGGAAACTAGACCCCCAAGGAACTTATCTAGATGTGTGGTGAGCACTTTGAACCCCCAAGTGCTTCACAGAAGTTTATAACGCAGAGCCGTGAAAATAAAAAATAATTTTTTTTCCACAAAAATAATTTTTTACCCCCCAATTTTTTATTTTCCAAAGGGTAACAGGAGAAATTAGACCCCCAAAGTTGTTGTGCAATTTTTCCTGAGTACGCTGATGCCCCATATGTTGGGGTAAACCACTGTTTGGGCACACATCAGGGTTCGGAAGGGAGAGAGCACTCTTTGACTTTTTTAATGTAAAATTGGCTGGAATCAATGGTGGCGCCATGTCATGTTTGGAGACCTGTTATGAATGGGTCACCGAGGATAAAAAAGCAAAACAAGCTAAGTCACAGAAAACCAGAGAGGTTGGTAACTATGCAGATTGCAGATCCCTGATCCTACCACACAACTAGCAGCAGCCATGGCGCATACCTACGATGTTCCTAGACGCTGTTGCAGCCGGAGGACTAAATAAGCCTGAAGCATGAAAAGGGGAAAACTAACTGCCCCAGAGCAGACCCCAAAGGAATAGATAGCCCCCACACATGTATTGACGGTGAAACAAGATGAAGGCACAAACACATACAGGAAAATAGGCTGAGCAAACGATGAGGCCCAAACTAACTAGAGAGGAAAGGAAAGGGAAGACACTGTCTGCAACCTGCAAAAAACCCTGCAAAAAATAATGTCCAACACTTCTGATAGCAAAATTAACCCTGAAGTCACTAGACTTCTCCCACTATATCAGCACTCTGAAATATTCTGAGACAGAGCAAAAAGAGACCAAACTAGTAAGGGAAAAAAAGCAAATTGGCAAAATACTGATAAATAAGAGTGGAAATTCAGCACAGCCCCCAGCCGGGGCTGGCTGACCACACCAAAAAACTGAATAGACCAACAAAATCAAGTGTGAACATTAGCAGGAAAACTTAGCTTTAGATGACTGGAACAGAGCTGAAAACCAAGAGCTGACAAGCCAGAAGGAATCACCAGCAACTGAATAGGACGTCGGCTGTCTTAAATCCAATCTGAGACTCCTGAGATCCAATCTTCATCCTCATTCTCAGGTTGCAGATCTCCACTGATCAAATCAGCCTCACTACCTCCTGTTACCACCAGAGGGAGTCTGGAAGGAGAACTCACAACTGGTGAACCAGAGAATGAACTCACAACAGAGACCCCCTGATGTACCTATATAGTGGAAACCCCTAAATTTTAACTCAACCTTAACCCCAACACACCCCTAACCAGAATCTAACCCCAACACACCCCTAACCCTAATCCCTACCTTGGGGGTCAGCTGAGCTTGGGATCCAGTGTCTCTCCCCTCCTGGTATGTTTACCTTGCTTTTGTGTCTTTGTAACTTTACCCCTGATTATATGGCTGTCCAGCTGGGGGATTTTACCCCTTACTGCTTTTCACTGGTCTGCCTGTTATATATTGGGTGTTTATACTTGGATACTTATTTATCTTTACCACCAGGTGTTTACTCACAATAAGGGTCAGAGTGAGGTTTTTGACACTGTATACCCCTTTGCTCTGCTTCTGCTTGTGTCACCCTTTGTTTGTCATTGTTTGTGCTTTTCTACCTGTGTTTTCTAATAAAGATTTGTGATTTTATCATACCTTGGACATCTATGCACTGATTTCCTTTTGTTGCTTCTTATTGATTACAGTGTGTCCTACACTGATTTTCCATGGGCTGATTGTGTTGGTTTTCTTTTCATCTGCACCCACATGTAATATATGATGTTATACTGTTTCAGCCTTGTGGTCTGTCATTTTTATTTATCAAATACTGAGGCCGCCAAAATGCAAGCAAGCTATGCTGAAGAGGAGATGCAACTTAAATTAGAGAAAGCACGCCTAGATGATCAAGAGAGAAGGTCACAGATAGAAAGGGTACGAGTGGATGCTGCCTTAGAGAGCCTAGCTGCAAAAAAGGAAGCGGCTTCAGCACTGGCAGAGGCAGAAGCACTGGAAGCCACACACAACCCTGAGCTGCATAGTCGCAGCAGTATGTCAAGTCTGAAGTTGCCGCTGCAAGATTAACCACAACGCACATCTCAATATGTTAATGAACTTCCTGATCCAAACTAAAACCAAGATCACGACACATCCAGCGAAACGAGTGAGAGTCATCATGAGGCTCAACTCCAGGAAAACGTGAAGCAAAGCAACCCTCCTGTCTTCCTTGACCCTCACCAGTTAATCAACGTGAATCACCTTGCTGACACGACGCATGTCAGACCAAAGCAATACGACACCGGCTGGCGCCATCCTGAGGATACTAACAGGTATGAACGCACCTCACATCACTATCAGGATGACCCATCACCAGTATACTCGGCTGACAACCGGTTCACATCAGAACTTGCTAGGTTCTTCACACGTGATCTAGTTGCCAAAGGGACTCATGAAATTCACTGACCACGCTGAAGGTTACAGAGCTTGGAAAGCTTCCTTCCAAAATGTTACTCAGAGACTTGGGGCTAAAACACAGAGAAGAGATAGACCTCTTAGTCAAATACCTGGGAGAAGAGTCAGTCAAACACGCAGTAAGGATCAGAGACATTAATATAAACCACCCTCAAATAGGCCTTAAAGAGATCTGGAAGAGGCTAGATCAGTGTTACGGCTCTGCAGAGGTAATAGAGAGAACCTTGTTCAAAAAAATCAATGACTTTCCTAAAATATCTAAAAAATGTCTCCCAAAACTTAGAGAGCAAGGTGACCTGCTACAAGAGGTCCTAGTTGCCAAATGTGAAGGTGATCTACCAGGACTTGCATATCTCGACACAGCCAAAGTTGTTAACCCTATAGTCCTAAAGTTGCCCTACAATCTACAGGAGAGGTGGCTCACACATGGCTCCATGTACAAATACAAACACAGTGTTTCATTCCCTCCCTTCTCCATTTTTGTAGACTTTCTACACGAACAAGCGGGAATCAGAAATGATCCCAGCTTTAACTTTACAATGTCATATGCCACACCACCATCAGCTGCAAACCCACGCAGAACATCTGTGGCAGTGCACAAGGCTAATGTTTCTTCTCCAAGTTCCAATTTAAGGTCTGCTGGCTGCTCTCAATCAGAGACAAAGGTACAAGAACCTGACAAGCAGTGCCCGCTTCATCAGAAGCCTCATCCTCTCCTGAAATGCAGAGCCTTCAGAGGAAAATCTATGCCGGATCGCAGAAGCTTCCTGAAAGAAAACGGTATCTGCTACAAGTGCTGCTCTTCCACCACTCATCTCGCCAAGGATTGTAAGGTCAGTGTAAAATGCACAGAATGTGGCACCACAGATAATAACACCGCCCTACACCCTGGCCCAGCTCCATGGAGTGCACAAAACACGCCAGCTGACAGTGAGCATGGTGGGGAGGAATAGAGCACTGATGCAGCTATGCCAGAGATCACTTCACAATGTACTGAAGTCTGTAAAGGGACAATAGACAGTAGGTCTTGTTCAAAAATATGCCTCATCAGAGTGTACCCAAAGGGCCAAAGAGACAAAGCTTTGAGACTGTATGCTATATTGTATGCTATATATGCTATCTTGGATGATCAAAGTAATCGATCCCTGGCTAGATCAACATTCTCTGACCTGTTCAATATTAAAGGACCAAGCACTCCTTACTAATTAAAGACATGTGCAGGGTACTGTGATAACAGCGGGCAGGAATGCCACTGACTACGAAATTGAGTCCTTAGACGGACAATTCTGCCTGCCACTACCTACAATCATAGAGTGTAATCAGATCCCAGACAACAGGTCTGAAATCCCTACACCAGATGTGGCAATCCATCGTGCTCACTTAAAACGCATAGCACACCTTATACTGGAACTCGACCCTCAGGCACAGATAATACTACTGTTGGGAAGAGATATCTTGCAGGTTCATAAAGTGAGAAGTCATATCAATGGACTCAACAATGCTCCCTATGCCAAAAAAGCTAGACCTAGGATGGGTCATAATAGGAAAGGTATGCTCTCTGTTTCAACCTTACAACAACGAGTTCCATGTCAAGGAACTACCACACAGCATCCAACTACCCAATCACTTAATAGACTTTACTCATGACAGGAGTATGGTGTCAGGAAGCTATGAGGATCAGTTGGGGTGCACAGTCTTCCCGAGAACTAAGCAAAACAACCAGGTAGCAATGTCGGTAGAAGATAAGCTGTTCTTAGAGGTAATGGACAAGGGACTCGTAAAAGATGAGACCAACAGCTGGGTCACACCTCTTCCCTTCAGAACCCACAGACCACATCTACCAAATAACAGAGATCAGGCATTCAAACGTTTCTCCTCTCTCAAATATAATCTACAAAAGAAGCCAGAGATGAGAGATCACTTCTCCTTCATGTCAAAGATATTTGAGAACTGCCATGCAGAACTAGCTCCCACTCTCAAAGACTCTGAAGAATGCTGGTTCCTACCCATGTTTGGAGTATACCACCCTAAGAAACCGGGCCAGATCAGAGTGGTGTTCGACTCCAGTGCTAAGTTTGATGATGTCTCCCTGAATGATGTTCTACTGACAGGACCAGATCTCAATAACAAACTGCTGGGAGTACTTATGCGCTTCCGTAAGGTTTCCATTGCCTTCATCGCTGACATCCAGCAAATGTTCCATTGTTTCCTTGTGAGAGAGAGAGAGACAGGAACTTCCTAAGATTCTTCTGGTACAGAGACAATGATCCTACTAAAGAAGTCACAGAGTACTGAATGAGAGTGCACATCTTTGGCAATAGCCCTTCTCCTGCAGTCGCCATCTATGGACTCAAAAGGTCAGCTCAAGAAGTAGAATCAGAATATGGATCAGATGTCAGACAGTTCATAGAAAAAGACTTATGTTGACTGTCTGATAGCCATGCCTTCAAATGAGACTGCCATCAGTCTTCTCAGGAGAGTACAGGAGATGCTTGCTTGCTCTAACCTCAGGCTTTACAAAATTGCCTCAAACAGCCAGGAATTCATGAAAGCTTTCCCTTCACAAGACTTGTGTAACGGTCTCAGAGACCTGGACCTGGGGTCAGACTCCACTCCAATGCAACGCAGCCTCGAGCTTCTCTGGAATCTACAGTCAGACATTTTCACCTTTCAGGTCAGCCAGGAAGAAAAGCCTTTCACACGCAGAGGTGTCCTGTCTACCATCAACAGCCTGTACGATCCCTTAGGTTTTGCAGCTCCTGTTACTATACAAGGCAAACCCATACTAAGAGACTTAACCAAGGAGACTTCTGACTGGGATGCACCTCTGCCACCTGACAAGAGAATCCAGTGGGATGTATGGAAGAACTCTTTAGCAACTCTCTCCAACCTGAATATGTCAAGGCCACACACCCCTGTGCTGTCTACAGGGATACAGAGCCAAAGACTGTATGTATTTTCAGATGCTTCTGTCAAAGCAATTGTTGCTGTTGCCTATCTCAAAACTGCAAAACTGTGGACTCCAAATGTCAGAGCCACATTGGATTGTCATGGGGAAAGCCAAACTTGCTCCACAACCAGAGCACACCATACCAAGGTTAGAACTTTGTGCTGCAGTCTTAGCCGTCGAGTTAGCAGAGTTCATTGCATCAGAGATGGATATCGACCTGACACAAGCCAAGTTCTACTCGGACAGCAAAGTAGTCCTAGGAAACACAACATGCCTCTCAGGACCAAAAGAAAAGTGGGGTGTGTAATATTATTCGGCCCCTTTACTTTCAGTACAGCAAACTCACTCCAGAAGTTCATTGTGGATCTCTGAATGATCTAATGTTGTCCAAAATGACTAATGATGATAAATATAATCCAACTATGCGTAATCAAGTCTCCGTGTAAATGCACCTGCTCTGTGATAGTCTCAGGGTTCGGTTTGAAGCACAGAGAGCATACTGTTGTGTTCCTTGGTCTTCATGATGCTCTCTGTGCTTCAAACCGAACCCTGAGACTATCACAGAGCAGGTGCATTTACACGGAGACTTGATTACGCATAGTTGGATTATATTTATCATCAACTTTTTCACAACAGTGTCAGTATCTGTGATACTGTTGTGAAAAAGTTTAATGCCAGATTTGGATACAAAATGATTTTCAAAACTTTAAACATCCCAAGGAACACTGTGCAAGTGATCATATTGAAATGGAAGGAGTAGCATATCATTGCAAATCTACCAAGACCTGGCCATCCCTCTAAACTTTCATCTCAAACAAGGAGAAGACTGATCAGAGATGCAGCCAAGAGGCCCATGATCACTCTGGATGAACTGCAGAGATCTACAACTGAGGTGGGACAGTCTGTCCAGAGGACAACAATCAGTCATACACTGCACAAATCTGGCCTTTATGGAAGAGTGGCAAGAAGAAAGCCATTTCTCAAAGATATCCATAAAAAGTGTTGTTTAAAGTTTGCAACAAGCCACCTGGGAGACACGCCAAACTTGTGGAAGAAGGTGCTCTGGTCAGATGAAACCAAAATCAAATTTTTTGGCAACAATGTCAAACGATATGTTTGGCGTAAAGGCAACACAGCTCATCATCCTGAACACACCATCCCCACTGTCAAACATGGGGGTGGCAGCATCATGGTTTGGGCTGGCTTTTCTTCAGCAGGGCCAGGGAAGATGGTTAAAATTGATGGGAAGAGGGATGGAGCCAAATACAGGACCATTCTTGAAGAAAACCTGTTGGGAGTCTGCAAAAGACCCGAGACTGGGACGGAGATTTGTCTTCCAACAAGCCAATGATCCCAAACATAAAGCAAAATCTACAACGAAATGGTTCACAAATAAACTTATCCAGGTGTTAGAATGGCCAAGTCAAAGTAAAGCCCTGAATTCAATCGAGAATCTGTGGAAAGAGCTGAAAACTGCTGTTCACAAACTATCTCCATCAAGCCTCACTGAGCTTGAGCTGTTTGCCAAGGAAGAATGGGCAAGAATTTCAGTCTCTCGATGTACAAAACTGAGAGACATACCCCAAGCGACTTGCAGCTGTAATCGCAGCAAAAGGTGGCGCAACAAAGTATTAAGTTAAAGGGGCCGAATAATATTGCACGCCCCATTTTTCAGCTTTTAAATTTCCACAAAAATTTAAAATAGCCAATAAATTTCGTTCAACTTCACAATTGTGTCCCACTTGTTGTTGATTCTTCACCAAAAATTTACATTTGGTATCTTTATGTTTGAAGCATGATATGTGGGAAAAGGTTGAAAAGTTCCAGGGGGCCGAATACTTTCGCAAGGCACTGTAAATGTGAGCCGGGCCTTACTGTGATCTTTGGGAGGCAGAATGAAAAAATCCACAGCAGGTGAAGAATTGATTTTATTTATGTTTTACTCAGTTCCTTGTGCAGTATAAAGGATTAGATGACTTTACTCTTCGGGTCGGTGCGATTACAGCGATACCAGATTTATATCAGTTTTTTATGTTTGGTTGTTGTCACTCACTAAAAAATGCTTTTTATTGGCATTGCCATATTTTGAAAGCTATGATTTTTTCATATTTCTGGCAACAGAGTCATATGACAGCTTGTTTTCAGACGGACGAGTTGACATTTTATTAGTACCATTTTTGGTCACATTGTTTTTTGATTGTTCTCTAATCCAATTTTTGGGAGGCAGAATGAACAAAAAAACAGCAATTCAGGAAATAATTTTTAGGTGTTTTTTATTGCTGTTTATTGTTTGGGTCGATACCACATCTATTTTTTATGTTTGGCACTTTTATAAAATAAAAACTTCATTCTGAGAGCTATAACTTTTTTATTTTTCTGCTGTTGTAGTTATATGGTGGATTGATTTTAACAGGACAAGATGATGTTTTCAGCGATACCATTTTTATTTACATTTGTCTTTTTATTCCACTTTTGCTCAGCGATATGATGAAAAGCAGACAGTTTTATGGGGAAGGTAATCCCGGACGTCGCAATACCAAACATTTGTACTTTTTTTTTTTTTTTACATAAAAATACAAATTTAGCAGTACAGTATATATTTTTATTATTATTTTCTTAAAAAATATTTTTACAATTTTTTTTTAACTTTTTCCCACTATGGGATTTTCACTTTCGGCAGCCTGATCGTTGTTATAATCCATTGCAATGCAGTAGCATTGCAATGGATAACTGTCAGTGCTGCACTGACACAAGTCCTTTTAAAACTAAGCTATGCACATGGCCTGAGGGGCTTTTAGTAGCCTGGTGACCCGGATGTTGTGCTTTATAGAGTTAAGCCCCCAGCACACAAAGCGACGCACCAGCAATCCCGACAACGATATGACCTGGTCAAGATCGCTGGTGTGTCGCTACATGATCGCTGGTGAGCTGCCAAACAGGCTGATCTCACCAGCAATCAGGACCAGCGACGACGCGGGTAACAAGCGCGCGTGTCGCTTAGTTACCCGCTGTGTACCTTGGATACCAGAGTGCTCTCACTGGGAGCTGGTATCCAAGGTAAACAGCGGGTAACTAAGAGCGCACGGTACTTAGAAACCCGCTGTTTACCTTGTATACCAGCTCCCAGCGCAAGCATGCTGGTATCCAAGGTACACAGCTGGTAACTAAGGGATGCGCGCGCTTAGTTACCCGCTGTTTACCTTGGATACCAGCTTACAGCGCTGTGATCGATGGTCTCCTGCTGCCACATGCAGCAATGCTTGCTGGCCAGCGGGAGACCAGCGATCAAAAAAAATGTCCTGGACATTGGAGCATGATCAGCGATACCCGGGGGGGGCCTTCGCTGATACGCGTCAGCGATCTCGCTGTGTGTGACGGGGGCTTTATTCCCACAATTGTATTTTTAACAAAGCACAGTACCAGTATAACTATTGTGAGTATGCACAAGAAGACCAAGCTAATCTTTCTTATAACTTTGTTCTTTTTCAACTCCTTCTGCCCCTCTGTAAAAACAGCTTCACAGAGCTATATTGACAGTCCTTTTCTCATCTACTAAAGCTAAATTTCCATACAGCACATTGCTTCTTATCTGTGCTGCAGGCCTCTTCCTTTGTGCTCCTTTGATGGCCGACTATGTTAGCACCTTTTTTAACTCCATATAATCTACTTTTCTCAAGTAAACATAGTACACATTTATAAATATTCAATGTACAAGGTGGGCCATTTATATGGATACAGTTAAAATGGGAATGGTTGCTGATATCAACTTTGTTTGTGGCACATTAGAATATGGGAGGGGGAAACTTTTCAAGATGGATGGTGACTATGGTGGCCATTTTGAAGTCAGCCATTTTGGATCCATGTTAATTTTTTTTCAATGGGAAGAGGGTCATGTGACATCAAACTTATTGAGAATTTATTTCACAAGAAAAACAATGGTGTGCTTGGTTTTAATGTATCTTTATTCTTTCATGAATTATTTACAAGTTTCTCTTTGTTTACAGCCATTAACATGTCGCAGAGGTTAACACGTGAGGAGCGGATAGAAATTGTGTTGATGTCTGGTGAACGCAGTACCCGGGTCATTGCAGATTTCAATGCAAGACACCCTACGCAAGAAAACTGTCACCATTCCCATTTTATTTAGGTGTATCCATATAAATGGCCCACAAATTTTTGTTTTGCCCATTCCGCAAATTCAGCACACCGATCTGGGTCACCAACCATTCCCATTATATTTAGGTGTATCCATATAAATGGCCCACCCTGTAATTATTTTCAGTGTGCCTAGAACGTGACAATTTATTGACGACTCATGGGGATCATCAAGCTCTGTGTAATCACAAAAGGAGCCAAGTGGAAACCGACCAACAGATTGACTAAAAATAAACCAGATTCAGAACACATGACACATGCACAGAAAATGAACAGGTCAGTAAGACCCTGTTCACACCACCCAAGAACTAAGACACAGAAAAAACACACAGTATGGCAAACGTGCATAAATACTCTGTTGTAAAATATATGTAACAGTAAGCAGCAAGTGCTAGTAAAAGATGTTAACAAAACCAGGGTATTTTGTTGATACTTTTTTTGCAAAAAAATGTACGCTAAGCCACTCCACCACGTCACGGTATACCTTTCTAGGAGCAGTCCTATCTAATATATTTAAAACCTGAACATGTGAACAATACCTTCATGAGCAGGGTTCAGAAAGGTGCTGCCCGGTATGGGCTCACTGGGCAAAATGGCTTTTTATGTGCATGTCCCAAAGGAGAGAGGCGGGGATCTCCCAAAGCTTGCATAAGCAAGAAATCAATAGATTCAGAACACATGACACATGCACCATTTTGCCCAGCGAGCCCATACCGGGCAGCACCTTTCTGAGCCGAGTGCTGACACAGCAGGATTGAGTTTTGGCAATGGGCACTGTGGTAAACGGCACACGTGAAATTTCATGAATGACACATCAAGCAGCGGCTAAGCACAGCATAGTTGGGCTGTGCAGGCAGCCGGCTTCCAAAATGACAGTAGTGAACTGCTCGAGAGCGCTTTCATGAATAAATTGAGTTATGCTGACAGCAGGCTAATACAAGCACTATAGTGAACAACTGTACTAGTGTGTTTTCATGAATGACATATCAAGCGCAGGCTTAGCACAGCATAGCCAAGTTGTGCTGTCAGCTCATAAAAGCACTATAGAGAAATGCAGTTTCGTGAATGAACCATTCAGCACAGTGTAAATTATTTATGCTGGTATCCAGCTCTTAATTCACTAGATTAAAATGCGCATATGTGGTTTCCTCAATGACAGAGCAAGTGCTGGAACAGGTGAGCTCTGCCAGGAGCCAGCTCATAAATCACTTTTTAGAACCGCCTGAGTGCGTGAGCACACGTCTTGAGTGAAGGGGCACGCTATCATAGAACACAGAATGGTGTGATGATGCATGCGGAGGACATCTGACACAGTGCAGCCTATGGAGAAAATAAGAAGAGGACCTGTGCATGCTCGATCACTGCCATTAGAACATCTGGAGAACAATTCAAATGGCAATGGAGATTAAAAGAACTAGGAAGTTGCAGTTGGTAATAGCTCTATAAATTCGGCCACATTTTAAAATTAGTTCTATTGACACATAAGAATATAAATGCATGAACATATGTATGAGAGGACATGATCCTATTGGGAAGTCTGTACAAATAGTTTAAAATCCAACATGTACAGTGGTATGTAAAATTTGGGCACCCCAGGTCAAAATTACTATTATTGCGAACAGTTAAGAAAGTTGAAGATAAAATGATCTCTAAATGGGCTAAAGTTAAAGATTACACATTTCCTTTGTATTTTAAGCAAAACATATAAATTTTCATCTTTTACATTTTAAAACTTACAAAAAGGAAAATGTAAATTGTTATTAGATTTGCTGCAGATTTTGGCGCAGAATATGTATCAAAATGCACTGACTGGTGGATCAAACTGTCCAACCAGAAAAAGAATGGATTCCCCATGATAGTTCTTCTCATGCACTATCAGATAGTATTTCAAGGCAATATGCATGTAGTAAAATGTTTAGTAGCAAAAGATGAGCAGTTCGATCTGTAGACAATGGAGTCAAAGTCGTTATCTAAAATTTGCAGTTATGTGTAAATTTTCAAAGACTTTGTGTTTTGATTTGCAAAAATATAAATATTATATAATTTGCAGAGGCAAGGCCAGAAAAGACTGGGTTGAATCCTAGCACTGCAGGTCTTGATTAGATGCTCATGATTTGTTTTCACCAAGAACATGGGCTTGTGTTCACTAGATGTGTCAGTCTGCTGAATGTTGAGCAGCAGTCAAGTGTGCTGTTGGTAAGTGACCAGCCAAAATGTGAGCTTCATAGCTAGGGTACACACATGCCAGGGTCTCGTCAGTATGTGTGTAGGAGCTGCAAAGAACAGTGTAGAAGCTGTAGCCTGTTCAGTGAGAACTGTTCCCAGAATTGAACACTTCTGTTTGGACCTGGAAGCTGCGACTGGTGGGATCATGCCTCTTCTGTGTATGAAGTTTGCTCCTGGATAATGGACAGTAATCTGTCTGGGGTGAGCCTGCACTGACATATGTGCTCTGCTAAATTAATTAACTGCTTATTTGTTGAAGGCAATAAAACTGCACCTGTTTGGACCAAGCCGTATTGCCTGTGTGAACGCTACCTAATGCCTACTTGTCACGTGAAGCAGTGGGAAAACAGGAGATGAGGAATTTGGGTCCCCGAACTGCCCCTCAGGCTAGGGGAGCCCTGTCTTTCCTTAACTCAGGGGTACCCTTGATGGTAGGGAGGTCACCGACCTGTCTCTATCTCCTGTCCAGCCCTGAGCTAAACTCCCACTCCAGGAGGCGAATTATAATGGAAACTACAGATGAAGACCGACAGAGATAAAATAAACTGCACCACAAAGCAAACTATCAGGACAACACAATATGTGTGTTAGGGGAACACAATACGCATAGGGAAATGAACAAACAACAAAGTATACTTCACCAAACTCCTAAATAAAGACTTGAGTATCAACAGCTACCCCAACACAGGACTGGGATGCAAGAGACATGCAAATGCTATAGTCGGCATCCAGAAATGTTCTGAGCCATACTTAAAGGGATAAGGCGTTCCCAGCAGCCTTAGCTTTCAATTAAAACTAATCAAAAAGTTAACTCCTGGAAAGCTGAATATCAGAGAACAAACCACCGCCGACGCCAAAAGGAACAGGAAGGTCTAAGACTGCACATCAGACTCCCCAGTGTGAACAGAGTCTGAAGCCGGTGTGGTAAAGCAGGTACACAGGATGCAGTGACGAGTCGCGAGACTGAGTATACTTTTTGAAAATAACTTTTATAAATGAATGCCACTAGGGCTATACTAAGCAACCAGAAAAAATAACAATAAATGTCCACGCAGGGACACAAAACAACCAAACACTATTAAAGGGAGTATGGCTACCCCGACAGAGGCCGGCTACTATAAGGCCGCGGTATGACCGACTACAGGTCCTTAGTGTCTATATTGTCACTTATCCGTTCTGTCGTCCCTAGGCGTCTCTGAAGATGCTTTGGTGTCGTAGTTGCAGAGCCCAGTTGTTGAGGATCTGGCGTCGTCTTCGGGTGCTCCGGCACCCAGGGGAGTAGGGGCACAACAGGCCCTGAAGGGGTCCTTTGAGGTGGCGACCCCCTATGAAGACAGCAGTGTCACGCTTAGTCAAGGGTTTTAAGGAGACTCCAGTCCCCCCAAGCAGGGTTGTGTCGCAGTTTCCAGGGGTGGCGGTTTACAGGCCACGTGCACGGCCTGGGCTATGCACTGAGTCTCTCTGATAGCGAGGAGCAGGCCCCAACTGCCGACTGCAGCGGGGGAATGGCAGCTGTGGGTGGTGATGAACAGGCCGCAGCCACGGGCTGCACCTGGGCGGCAGCGTCCACGGGAGGCCGCAACTGCGGGCTGAAGTCGAGCGGTAGTCACCGCGAGAGGCTGCAGACAGTGCGTGACAGGCTAGAGTACAGCGGCAACGGCCGCGGATGTCCGTGGGTAGGCCGCGACTCCGGACTGGAGTGAAACTGTAGTCTCTGGTCGGTAATCCCGGCATCTCCTAACGACAGGCCACTGTAAATGTCCAAGCTGCTGGCCTCCTCTCCAGTCAGTGTCCATTGCGCCGGCTTTCTCAAACTCACAGTCTCCTGCTCTGTCTCTGCCGTGCTGCCAACTGACTCCCCTGCGCGTTTCCTGTCCCTTTTATACTCGCCCCTCCCCTTGCTGTTCTGTCACTCTCAGCCGTCCACCTCCCTCTTTTGCTCCCCGGGTACAGTTCCCTTAGGAACCTAGATGGCGGTCCCTTGGTTCTGGCCCGGACACTCTGCGGGGGCCCTCCTCCCCACACCGACATGACACTACTTGTGAGAATGATATATGCCTGCAATAAAAACTCTATACCAAAAAATGTTGCACCCTATCATGCTAAAGCATGTCAATGCACATTGTTATTGACAAGCTTTAGCATGATAGAGTGAAACCTTTCTTTGTATATTGTATATGGGGGGTAGCTCCTCCTGGTATGCACCTACTCACACTAGTCTGGATGTGCCAGTCAGGTTTTTTTGTCAGTCTGCAATAAATACCCGGCTGCCATTTTGATGAACCACTAAGGGACAGCAAATGTAAAAGTAATAAATAAATAACACCTCACTGATCACTGTTTGGTCTTCCTTTGTCTCGTGTGTTGTGACCTTACAACAAGCAGTGACCATGCCAAAAGTCATGGCCTCCAGTGATGAATATGGATATGCAATGTAGCATATGAAGGCATAAAGAAGAAAACTGGACGAGGTCAGCTGGCAAGGGGGCAGAATGATGAATGGCGAGGTGTGTAGTAGTTGTTTTTTTTTTTTACATCTTACATTTTTTATGCTCTGGCGTCTGGAGCAGAGCATAATAATAAACACTTAACTCTTTAAGGAAAATTCAGCAAAGTCAGCGATTTTGAATCCCAAACGACCCACTCATCACTAATAGCAGCTCTATCTGGATTGACATATACTATAAAAATGAGTCTTGCCAGCTGATACTGCAGTCATGTTCTGACACCTAGTGGTTGATGATTAAAATGACAGGTTATATGCACAGAGGTAATGCAATAAAACTCAAAACCGTGATTTTTTTTTTTTTTTAAATAATTTATTGTCAGTAAGAAAGACTGGCTAATGGTAGTTTTCAGTAAAAACCTTTACAAGACCATTGCATCACAAATATACAGACACCATAAAAACCGTGTCATGGTGATTTTGGTTCTAAACAGGAATGCAGTGGGTCCCCATTACACTTTCCAAGAAGGGAAAAAATCTAAAATACTCTCAGATAAAGATATTTCTTACTGATGCTTTGCAGCATCAGTCTTCCTCTCAATTATGTACAGTTGTTACTGCGGATGAACCTGGAAATTCAGAAGTCAAAACCTCAGTGGAACAGAGATACAGTAAAGCCCTGGGTATTGGAACAATATGCTAACCTAGTAGAAAGGGCAAACATTGAAATAGTTTATGGTTAAAAAGTAAAGAAATCCACAAAATATCTACAAAATCTAAATTTATGTTATTGAAATCAAAACTGTACATTACATTTACATTTGGAAAAAAAAAAAGTTACAATTATGCTGCACACTTTATAAATATAGATGTCATGCTACGGTGATGCAGTGGTATGTTTTCTTAAAATGACAAAAAAAAATGATAAAAAAAATGAAAAAACAAAAATGGAGTGGAAATAGCCTACCCTTATGGTCTATTTGTCTTCATGGTTGAAAATCCCGGAATGAAATACATTGTACACAATATTATTACTTGGCATGACGCACTGCGGCTATACCAGATAGAAGTCCCCCCCCCCACCCCCTTCAAAAAAAAAAAAGCCAAAAAGTAACACTACATAAAACAAGGGAAAAAAAAAGGAAAACAATGCAATAATACATAATGAAGAGATAATAACTTTACTATGAAATGTTGAAGCTAACAGATGTCCAGGCACTTTTTATGGTATTAAACTTCTGTGTGATGTTGGGAATCTAGCGGAGGAATCGTCACATCTTGAAAGTGTCCATCGTCTCCACTCTCATAGTCACTTATCATGGCCTCAGATTCCATTTCACAGCATGCAGACACATCGGTGCATGAAGCTGCGGAGGTGTATCCTGACAAGGACATGTTGTCCACCATGGGGACAGGAAAGTCTCTACCATACCCTAACATGTAAGAAGCAGCATAAGGCTCTCTGTAACTATTGGCGTCTCCGCTAGTGGTGCTTTGAGGTTCTGACTTGCTCACTGGATATTGGTGATGAGGAAGGTACTTATTCAGGTTGAATCTCTGGCTACTTTTTGTTGATGAACCCAAGCTGCCTATAGTAACCATCTCACTTGGTGGCTGCATGGAATCGAACTGTTCAGCAAACTCAGGTGGCAGAGGTGGAAGTTCATCTGGTAAAGGAAAGTCTTCCGGGGGAGGTGGGAAGTCACTCTCGATGTCATACCCACCAGGGTAATAATCAGTGTCAATGGCATTTGGGTCTGTGTATTGAGGAACAGGTTCTTCAACAACTTCATAATGAGGGTATTCCTGAATATCCGGTAGTTGAACACTAGGCATCCAGTCTGAGGTATCCCAGTGGTAACCTGTGCAGACACACACAAGAGGTATTAGAAAAAGAAACTAATAAATGCAACAGCAGGAACAAATACACATTCTTTAGGATTGTCATGCAAAGCTTTACTTTGACCAAAAAAAAACAGACATGACCATCTGCACTTGCCTGTGATATATGTCTTGTGGGAGGACTTTTCCCATTAAAATCTATCTATGATAATAAGTAGTTGTGCTGCTATTTTTTTCTGAGTCATATCTAATAATTGAGACAGCATGACATAAGTGGTGAGGCCCTGATTCCAGCTATGCATCATTTACTGGATTGCTTGCTGCAAGTAAGAGACAGCTAAAAAATCTTACATCTTTCTTGCCAGAAGAATTCAGCATAAAGTCTTTAGAATATGGATTTTCCATAAAAACTATGTTTTAAATTATAAAAAGGGTCAATCTATTCCATTTTTTTTTTTAACAATTGTACAACATAATATATTGGGCGGTGGGTACCCATGTCCGATACTCTCCGGTCATTGTCTACGGGAGAAATGGAGGCAGCCATATACAGTGTAGTGCTATATTTAGCTGTCAAACAGACCTTCAATAGACCAGTAGACAACATGCGCATCCACCGCTTCATGTAAGTAGGGGACAGGACCCTCCATTTTGAGTTTGGAAAGCCCCAATCTTGCCATTTTTTTAATTTAAGGATGCCTCCTTTATAGACAATATAACTCTTGTCCTGGTAGCAATGGTAGACATCAAAAGACATTTCTGAAAGAGCAGCCCGAAGTATTCATGCTGCCTAATATTTAATTGACAAGGTTCACACAGCCATCTTGTGCTCAGACTGGTTGCTATAGGCTACAAAGAACATAGACAGCTTTGTTGAGTGAGACCCAGTTGGTTGTGCCTCAAACCTCTTGTAAGGTTGAGGATAAGACAACACAATCAGACATCATCATCTTTCTGTGACAGAACAATTTATCACTTGTCTTCCGGAGCTGAAGGCCTAAGTAACCTAACCTAAAGCTGGAGTCACACATAGCGACTCACCAGCGATCCCGACAACGATATCAAGGTGTCAGGATCGCTGGTGAGTTGCTATGTGATCGCTGGTGAGCTGTCACACAGACAGCTTCACCAACGATCAGCACAGCGATGCCGAGCGCGCGGCGTCTCTGTGTTCGTTAGTTACCAGCGCGCTGATGCAGGGAGCTGGTAACTAACGTACACATCGGGTATCCAAGGGACGTGCGTCCCTTAGATACCCGATGTGTACGTTAGTTACCAGCTCCCTGCATCAGCGCGCTGGTAATTAACGAACACATTGGGTATCTAAGGGACGCCCGTCCCTTGGATACCCGATGTGTACGTTAGTTACCAGCAGATCGCTGGTCTCCCGCCTGTCACATGCAGCGATGTGTGCTGGCCAGCGGGAGACCAGCGACCAAAGAAAAGTCCAGAGGTTTCCCAGAGCGATCAGCGATACCGGCAGGGGGGCCGGTGGCTGATTGCTGTCACACGCTGGTGAGATCGCTGTTGTGTCACAAAACTTGTGACTCAGCAGCGATCTCGCTAGCGAGATCGCTATGTGTGACGGGGCCTTAAGACAAATTGGTTGATAGGGACTCCACGTAAAGGCTTCAGTATCCCTAGCAACCAGTCTGGTTCAAGTGACTCATAGGTGATCTGACACAGTCTTTACAATGGAGAATAAGTGAAGCATCTCATCATGTTCTTCATTTAGGACAAGACTTTTTTTCATCCTGTAAGTCACCGAGTGACCCATTTCAGGGTTGTGTTATGTCTGTCAGTCAATGGCTGACAGTAAATCAGCATATCGCACACATAAAACATATAGTAACACAGCAACAGACTGTGCAGAACACAACGCCGTGTATACAAAGTGGAGGTTAAAGAAAAAGCATAAACACATTGCAAAAAAAAAAGCTGAATGATTAGTGCCAAGTACACAGCAACATGCAGAAATCACCTCTTGAATTCCTGACATCAGGAACTGCAAAAGACTCTTTGAAGGCAAAATTGAAAAAAACGGAAAAAAACATTACATTAGACATTTGTATCTATGTATTTTACATACACCAAAACCATTCACAAAAACATCTCAGTTTCGCGGACAGTTTTCAATCTTTGCATCGTTCAGGATCTGAGCTAATTTGAAGCACATACATGGCTGAATATAGACAAGGGTGGACTATAGAGAGCATGAAAAGGCTGTTGACACAGAAGAGAGCATAGTTATAAAGCTTTTGCTCTGTCCTTCCTTCCTGGCTAAAACTGTAGCGCTTGTGGTTAAGGAGCAGAGGTTCATAGTGCCGTAAGGAGGGATGGGGTGAACCCGAGGAGGCTCGCCACAGTCCCCATAGTAGTCATAAAACTGCCTCTACAACATATTGTTTAGGTCCTATGCTAATGAATCATTAGATATGAACACTTTATTGTACAACTGATAATTCCTAAGAAATTACCAAAGGTTAAGCCAGTGATATTCATGCTAAAATCAATTACTAGGCTTTGCTGGGCAACTAAAGATACCCGTACACAAAAGAGCAAAGTTGGTCGAACCTACTATAATTAGGTCAACAGAGATGTGCTGACTACGCTGTCTGATGATATTGGAGTTAAAAAGGATTGGGCATGTTGAATTTCAGCATGCTTGATCCTTTGTTCTCAGACAAGATAAGCTGCCGCCAGAGTTTTCTGGCAGTGACTTACTCTCCTGTCCCCACTAAGGACTCTTGCTTGCTTGGCCAAAGCAGGTAGGCAAGTGCATGCGGAGAGTTAGCCTAAAGGTACCCATAAACCTCAGTTGTTGGCCTATGTTTATGAAATATAAGAGCCTCCATTATAGATTCGATCATATTTAATTGGAAATTCACTGTAAGCCAACGGGGCCCTTTGCGCACCAGTGATCTGTCGTTATAAACTGAAACTATGGTGCAGATCTGAAGAGTCTTAGATGGATTCAGCCATTTAACGACTCTAAGGCCGCATTCACACAGTCAGTATTTTACATCGGCATTTGTATATGTGGAGCATGTGTTTCTATCATACGTTTCCACTGATATTTCCACTCCTGATTTTGGCTTACAAATACTGATGTAAAATTTGTGACCCAATACTGAATGTGTGAACATGGCCTAAAACTGACCAGTGATAAAATGGCAACAGAAATACCTGATGCTAAACCCATGAAAGATGGTACTCTACCAGCTACAAACGAGTCCTAAAAATTCCTACAAAATGTAAAACATAGACTAGCGGACTCTCCTGCATTATGTCCTTACTGACACACTACATGGCTGCAGACCATTAATACACATATGCATTATACACACACATAGGACCATTAATGCAATATACGCAGGGAATGTTTTCCATTATGACTGCCGGCATCCGATATTAGGCAAACTGGGAAAAAGCCAACAAACGGCCAGATGTGTCACTTCAAGATGTTCCCCTTAGGCCAGACTATACAGTGGAGTTAATTCCAGTGGAAATGGCAGCTCCAATGTGTTTACTGACAAGATAACGATTTATATCAATTTATTTATTTTGCAGTCTCCGAGTAAATTAGCCGAGCATCTGTTACTTGATCCTCGGAGTATAGTTTTCTGTGATTTAGAGCCGCGACGTTAAATCTTACTGGAAATTTAGGAAAGTGTTATTCTGTAAATACACAAACATATGACATATCGCCATCTACTCCATGATAAAACACCGTTATTTGCCCACGTATGGCAGAATCAGCGAAAGGGCAGTCATGCGGAAACATTACGTATACAGTATCAATCTGACGAAATTAAACTAGGACTAGGCAGGGCCTATATAACATAAAATGTAAAGATAACAGTACTGGGCGACTATGTTATCACAGAGAAGAACAGGTATCGATATAAAGACATGCAAAGTTGTCATATACAATGAATTAGACAGCCAGAACGTAAAGCACAGCAATGATATCACATACACATATATACCTTCATTTTCCACCGTGTCAACAACAGCATTGACAAGGTGTATTACTGTCACAATGGAAGCTTGTAAAAGGTAAGAAGAAAAAAACACATTAAAATAAGCCTTTGTGGGGAACAATACAACTATTCAGTTCAAAATGTGACCGATTAATTTAAAATGAATGGGTAAAGTTGAGAACCCCATCTGCGCTGACACCAGAGGAGACGCGATTCTGATTCATGGGTGTATAATTTGCATGGTCAATGCAGACCTTTGCCCCAAACTAGGAAACATTATCTTCCCTAATGTTACTTACATAATCTAGTAAGTGATACTATATATAGCAATGAACTTTGGTGTTTGTCTACGCATACAAAACCATTAAAGTATCCCAAGGGTAGAACGTCAAGCTCATTGACCTGTGCAACGGAAATTAAACATGGTTCTGCATGGTTTTATTATCAGCATCATTGTGAAAGAGACATTTTAATCTGGTATGTACCGCTATGCAAGTGCTCCGAAGGTAGTCCCTAGCACACAATGGCTCTTAGCTCTCCACATTCCCTTCCTTCTTCTCCTGAGGGACAGACTGGTTGGAAGCTTCAGTGCTTACTCAAGAGCAAGGACAGGTAGCTGTGGATGGGAGCTGTGTCAGTCACCACCTTCTGAGCATTGGCAGGAGGGGATTAAACCTTTGTTTTTTCATACTGACACATAATAAAGGTACTGACCAAAGTCAGCACAGCTATATTAAAGGCTTCCCCTCTAAAAGTCCAGTAGACCTTGGGATACCACTGTATTGGTGTTCAGCTTTTATCCTACGCAGGCGTCCAACATACTGTACTGAGTCAAGCACTAATTAGAGTAACTGTTCTCATTTTCGCAGATAGAAGCCACTGATGAGGCAGAACGCCTGTCTAAGCCAATATCCAGGCCTCATTACGAGCTGCTGGAGTTTGCCATGAACTTGTCTTATTAATAAATGGCATAATTCACCTAACTAGTTTTACCAAATCCAGACAAGTTTTATAGGCCAATGAGTCGTAGTAAGAACGAACACAAAGTGGTGATGGTAGAATGGTGGAGGTTCCTGGCATGCACCCACACACTTGTTAGTGAGGGCATCTCATAAGTAAGCCAACAGATGGTCTCTCTAGTGACACTCCTTCCAATCAATGTTCTGATTCAGATCTTTATTCAGAGTTGATTTTTTTAAAATCTCCCCTTACACTGTGTGTAGGGAAGGCTGCAGATTGAATCTATGTACTGTTCTTTTTCATTTTAATGGCCTCATTAGTGGAGTTCACACTTTAGCTTTTCACTGTATCTGATTACCACAAAACAGCAAAAGTGAAAATCACGGAATAGCACAAAATATTGTTGCATCATTCTCCTTTTTTAACAGTGAAGGGAAGAGAAATGTATATCGCCTATCCTGTACATTGCCCATCGTTTTACATACATATAGATGCCAGAAGTAATTACTCTGTAATGAACTGTAGTGTTACTAGTAACTCCAATATCATAATAAGCACAATAAAGTTGTACCTGAAATTAGAGAATCTACATGAAGTATGGAAGCAGATAACCATCCAGGACAATGCATCATTATTCTATATTTAACAGAATGCCAATGACATTTCTGAATATAGCAATCTATCATATCGAGAAGCAAATTCTAGGCAAATACAGAACATAAGGGTCATCATTGAGATGGTCAACTTTCTCAGGTTACCCAGGCCGTATTGCGTTACACTTGTATAATTTCACAAGCAGGTTGTAATGTAATGCAGTAAAAAACCTGAGTCGGAGTCACTTGAACTTTTTGACTTTTCCTTCCCAAGGATTTCAAGGGGAAACTAGACAAACTTAAAAAAATTATTCCTATCTTCATAAATGGGTATTTTCTGACAGAGCTTGTAAATACAAGAAATTTTGCACTTTACGGCTTCTTGAGCTGTTAACTTTTTTTTTTTCTATACAGTCCGTTGCCCCATCCCGTATGTGTTGTGACATTATACACATGGAACGCCATTTCTTTTGGCTTATTTTCACGTTTCGTAGCAGTTAGATACAGCAACAGAAACTGATGGGACCACAAGGAGGCAACACTGGAGCAGTGGGAATTTAATCAAGTGAATATTTTTTTTTCTATTCCATCACTCTTCTCTTACTCTTCAATGCCAAAGACAAAACCTTTAAGTGACCCATTAATTACTTTGTGTTTCTGGTTGCTGATGTATGTAGCTCACAGAGCACTGCCTCTCAGATTACAGGACTAAGTCTCTATGGCTGTTGCTGCCTTTGCATGGTCTGTATGCAAGAACTCACAACAAGCAAATCTATTGAATACGGGGAGAAACTGAAACACAAACTTTATGTATAAGTAAAAGTTGTATTTGAAAAAAATAAAAATAAAAAAATAAAAAAAAATGCCAAACACACATCGTATGGAACTAACAAGTTTTGAACGAAGAACAGAAGAATGTAGCTATAGCCCGACTGATCCAGAGGAAGGCAAGAAAAACATATGGAATGGGTCATTGCAGTTTAAAGACCTATTAACTGTGGTCCCAAGTCTTTTATTTTTACCTAAAATTATTGAACTTGGATATTAGCTCATATTCAAGCTCAGCATATTATACAGGATAAGCCCAGCGACAGAGCAACTTTTTAACACTGCTGAGGAAAACACTACAAACAGCCATAACATGATGACAGAGGAGCTAAACTTCCACACTTCAATTTAGGATCCTTTGACCACATAATGTCAGTGATGGGATTATAATAGATCAGGCTGCTGTAAAAATAAAATCAAAGCATCAAGTGCATGCCATCCAATCATCCAAAAAAAAACCCACACGAGGATCCACATCAAAATAAATCTTGAGGTGTTGATGTTTCGAGAAAATTATTGGTCTCCATTTCAAATCCAATATAAGGAGGAACTTCTAAGGAGTTTTTACCCAAATAAAGGCCACTATGGCTTTATAGAATACGGGATTGTGTTTCTAAACATGTCAGTTTTCTGTCCCTCTACTTCCCCAAAATAAGAAGATTAAGCATGACATGCTGAAGGCTAATAACCCTAAAAAGTCAAAGGGGTGGTACGTCTCCCATCTAGCCATGATGAATGTCCCTTTCTGGCCTGAGTGATGACCCTGTGGCCAGGAGAGCCAACCAGTTATTAGCCAACCTTGGTGGCTTCATGCTCCGTGAAGTACGACGATATACAGGCCTGACCTCATTTATGCACCGTGCCTGTGCTGGATGACATGCTGATGACAAGTCGATAGGTGGCACAGCTGTAATGGTTGACCCTACCCCTATTTCAGTCTGTGATTGTTAGTTTGTTCACTGTAAATGATATCTGTAATTTGTGTGTAACCCCTTCGCATGTACAGCACCATGGAATCAATGGCGCTATATAAATAAATAATAATAATAATATTATATGATTTGTCAATATCTTTTCTTTTTATGCAGCCAGATTGTGTCTTACCAAAAGTTTGAAAAAAAAAAAAAACAGGATGGACATAACAGAAAGGGAATATCAATTGCACCTACAACAGATACTAGTACTCGCATAGATATTATTACGTCGCTGTAAACAGTGTTGTTGCCCATAATAAATGATTAGGTAACCTCATTCACTTTCTCTGCAGTAGATGCCCAGACTCCTGCCGATCACATTCACTCACATGTTGAAACCATTTTCTGATAACTTGATTCATAAGTGAAATAAGTGATAACATCTATGCACATCTTAAGATCTTACGTCTCATCATTTATATTTATTGGGGCCGATTTACTCAACTACACGCACCATAAATGTGTTTTAATTTAGCGCCAATTCATGCTTTGCTACAGATTTATTGTGTGTGGTAGACATGTTCTTTCGATATGTGCACCGGGGATCGTGACCTTTTGGAAAATGTGCAAGAAAGGTTGTGGCTTAAATTTCAATCCAGTGAGACAAAATTGTGCCACATTTTGATGTAAAATCAAAAGCCATGCAGCTATTTCTTCAGAATTTCCCGTACACATGAATATTTGATGCTGCCAAGCATTCCGGTGTACTTTATGAGCGAACCATTGTCAGACTCTTTTGGCAGAGGCTTATCTCCAAAGGTTGGGCAGCTAGTATTCCGACAGCTGGATCCTTCTCCTTCTCTACCCCAACAAAATCTGTCGGTGTAGAGTCAGATGGCTCCCATACACATTAGACTAAGGCCAGGTTCACATAGCGCTAATGCAGTCCGTTCAACGCATAGCGTTAACGCTACTACCTAATAATGATTGCGTTATGCGATCCCGCTAGCGCAGATGCTTCATCTGCGCTAGCAGTGATGGACACTCAAACACGTCAGAACGCTTTCGAGGGTCCGTCACAGAATGACGGCACATCGCTAACGCATTCTGAATATGACATGCGTTAGCGATGCGCTCGTCTATAGCAGTGTATGGGTACGTTAATGCATCCGTTACATAACGTTAATGCCGCTATGTAACGGATGCGTTAAACGCACCCCCTAAAGGCAATATGAACCCAGCCTTACAGCTAATCCCACCAATATTGACGGTTCTTCCTACTTTAGCCTATAGTGTTCTGGGGGCTTCAAGGCAAATAAATAAATTGTATAAATTTGGCCTTGAATGTCTAAAGATTTGGAAGATTTCTCCAACTGCATAATCTCCTAGGATAAATATGGCACATTTTAGGACTGCCGAGTCTAAGTTTGCAGTGTCAAAGAGTTTAGTATATCAGCCCCAATATTTATATTATATTTGCAAATAAAGTGAGTAAAGTATAAATTCACAAAACACAGCACCAGGAATCACAATACTGCACATGGACTCAAAATGGAAAAACTAAAAGAAAAAAGTATGTAAAGTTAGAATAAACCCAATAAAGAAAAGCAATAAAGGAAGCAGCATTGTATTCTTATAGATTTTATAAGCTGACAAATTTACTACCTCATATATCTAAAACAAGGTTATGGTATGTCACCGAGATATATAGCACTAAAGTCTCTCTGTAAATCCACATTAACACTAAGCATGAGTAAATGATGTGAAAATCTATATCGCTTAGGGACATAGAATAAATTTGGCTACGAACGATAAAGAGAGAGAGAATTAAGATCAGCTAGAAAACCTGCATGAGGTAGAGAGCGCAGATTGTTTCCATATACGTCCCGGCTCCTGATCTACGTCATTAATCCTCTACGTCTGGACACAGGTCCATGGTTATATTCCTATACTTTGTGGTTTATTTATGTATATATGTTTTTCATTTTTTACCGCTTCCTTTATTACAAATTCCATCAAACTTACAATGAGCCCCTTGTCAAACTCTGCTCTCGCTCAGAGGTGATTTGATCCATATAGGAACTGTGGTCGCAGCATGAGAGAGAAAGGAGACATCTTTACGAGAGACCCGTAGGAAGAGACAACTGCTGCCTTAAATCTCCCTAGCAGCTTGTTGACCATCTACAGTAGAAATGCTATAAAACATGTCATTTTTCATAGTTCAACCAGTAATTACAGGAGCAGAACAAGAATTAGTACATGATTAACAGCCAAGTCTTCACGAAATGAAAGAAGGAATGAGGTTGCATCTGTTCCAGTGTACCAGCATAGCATTTAACCTTAACAAGAAGGTTTAATTAACCACTAATCAAGATGAGTGGCTTCTCGAGGGGAGTACCGGGTATAAGTACTTTATATAAGTGAACTGAATATCAGCATTCTGGTGTTTCTGGAGAGGAAGAGTACAATAAATGTCTTTCTTAGCTTAATTTCAAAAAGGTCTTGAAAATAAACATTAAACATATGTAAAATGTACAACGAGCTCTAGAACTGTGAACAGAAGATGTGAAGCTTCCTACGAAAACTATTTTCCTGACATTTAATAAAAAAGACTTAAGATCTCTGCAGAGATTAAAGTACTTCTAAAAAAAAGAGTATACCATATGTAATATAATATTGTGATGAGACACATACTGTGAAGTGTAAGGTAAAGGCATACCATAAGTGATTGATACATGTTTACGTGCTAAAGGGGTATTCTGGACTTAGGTCGTCTCACTGCTGCAAGTTATTCTCGGGATGGTTGGTGGTTGAAACCTAGCGGTCAACAAGGTAGTATGTATCCTCATCGATAGATGATAACGGGCTGATTGCTTGAAGTCTAACCATACCTCCCACTTATTCTTAAAATGAGGCTCTAAATTGCACCCTTACAATAGAGCAATGGCTGCGTATGTACTCCACTGCTTTATTCATGATTATCCATCTAGGAGACTGCTGGATATACCTGTAGACGAGTACAGAGCCCAGCTATCTCTAGGTGGCGCGTAGACAAGGAATGGAGCGTTGGTACATATGTGCGTTCACTGTTCCATCCTGAAGAAGCTTTTCAGAGCCTTTACCTCAAAGTTGGGCTTTAAAGTGGTTGTGACATCAGAAAAAGCTGCTTCAAAATTGCAACTACACACAGAAAGTGACTGATCTTCATCTTTTGCAGCAGCTGAAATGTACTATTTAAGTGATTACTAGTAAGAATTCCCATTCATGTAATGCATACAAGATTTTGGTCTACCAGAAAGGCTAATTTAGAACCCCAATCTAAGATGTCACTATGCCCTTGTAGGAAACCCAGACTCTGCACTGCTCCTTGGTACAAGTGGAGGGAATCGAAAATAAAGATCAGAGAGCTCCCAGCACTTGCGTTCTTTTCATGCAGTATCTTTTTATCTGAGCATACAGCCTTTTACAGTAGAGAGCTCTCTCTTATAAAGAGCTATAAGCTGCAATATAAAGATACCGCATTGAAAGAACCTGAGCGGCAGAAACTCTTTGATGTCAAAGTGCCCTAGTAAGCACCTACTGGAGTACTGAGGCCTCTTATAGTGGCTCATCCATATGGGTGGCTGTGCCTGGTACTGCAGGTCTGCCTGAATCAAGTGCAGTAGTACCGGGCATAGCGCTCTGGATGTGAATGATGAAAGGCTGGTATTCGGCAGTGGTCCGGACAACGCTACTAATCAAACATTGATGGCCCTAGTTCAGTCTAGTAAAACCCATGAAAGTAGTTGATTTTTCTCTTGAAGATTTATTCTTCTCCAAATTAGCCATTAACTCTTTACCTTCAAGAAGTGCCACAAAGTATTATAATTGGAGTCATACAGTTTCACAAGAAGAGAACAACATAATTTCAGGGCAAAAAAATGACATATGGTTTGTCAGATACATTTCCCAAATCTGCAAGCTTCACACAGTCCAGCTGAGTAGAGAACGTTTTCTATATCCAATGTCAAATGCATATGTCTGCAAAAAATATAATCTCATACATACCATTATCATCACAGGATTCAGATTGGAAGGAGCTGAGAGACTGAATCTCAGACATGCTCTCCCGAGGATTGTACAGATGACAAGGCTTTTCATCCAGAGATTTCTTTGAAAGACACAGGTCAAGATCAACTTTAGCTGAAAGCGCAAAAAGAGATACAATGTCACAATGTTAAGGACACTCAATTAATATGATCTACCTTTGATCATTTCCCAAAGGGCTGTCTGTGGCTGTTCAATTCAAGAAAAGCAGCAATAAAATATGTTTCAAAGTAACAATCACAGAATTACTTTCAAATGAAATAATAATTGAAATGACACAACACAGAGAACAAATCTCCAAGGCAGAAAAAAAGCAATTTGGTTCAATGGTTTTCGGAGATTACATGTGCATAACAGTGCGTCGTTCTTCGGGGGATTATTGCCTACTTTAAATGGGATAGAAAACATAGATATTGTAACATTGCAAATATTGAGCTCCTGAAAGCTAAAATAAGACAATCGAGATTACAAATTGTAAAAAAAAAAAAAAAAAAAAAAAAAAAAAAGACAACTGGAAAAATGTACAAATATAGCCGTAAATCAATGTTAAATAATTAAGTGTATCCTTTATTAATAAACATTAAAGGAGGTGTTCAGCTCAAACAAGCTATTCTCTATCCATGGGCTAGGTGATAACTTACTGATCAGTGGGCCTCAGTAGGCCCACAGGGAATGAAGGAGCAAGGGTCAAGCATGCGCACTGAAGCTCCATTGTAATGGTGATTAAACTGTCCTGCTCTGATGATTAGTGTGAGTCCCAGCGATTGGACCCCAATGATCATCAAGTTATCACCTATCCATTAATATGTGCCCGTCCTTAGGTTACAAGTGTGCAGTCCCTCTATGTGACTGCAGACTTGTGAATCCTTACATTACGCTCTGTGAAGATTCTCCAAAGCTGGTGACAGGATCAGCAGGCACTTGACTACAGCTATGTGATGTGCATGAGTGTGGTCACATGCCGTTAGGCGCGGCCTTGAACAATACAAGTGTATTGATCGAGGCCAGACAAGTCTAGTTGAAATGTGGCAGAAAGTATGCAAAATGCTGCTCCCGGCACTGGAGAATCTTCACAGCGGCCAGCATTGACCCCTTTAAGGTTATGAATCAATTATATGAAAACCACAGTACAGTACTGCTCACCAGTCCAGGTAATTAGGAATGTGTCCATATTATAGCAGTGGAGATTAGAACCAGTCACTTTGACCGGTGGGAAAAGTTCATGATATTACACTATTCCCTATTTAAAGGGAAGTGGTCATCAGGTTTTTATACCCCAAACTAATGGTAGCTTTATAAAGGCAGTGGAATGATGATTACATTCATACCTACATTTAAGAAATTTGGGTTTATGTTTTAGAAAAATTTATCGTTGGAATAGTTGTGCAAATGAGACGCAAGTGCTCTGCTTCCTGTTTTCTCTATTCCCCACCCGTCGCCGGTCTCCTGTCAGTGTTTGACAGGTCACTCTTCTTTCACTGACCAGCCTCTCCTGCGCAGTACCTGGTGCAAGCGCCTTCATTCCTCAAGGGTGGTATATGCACAGTAAGGTCCTGATACAGATGGCTGTCACAATCTGTATAATTTATAGCATACGCCAGACATTGATCAACTGCTTCACTCCCGCTACTAGTTCCCGCGCACATGTGGTTCAGGTGCATAACAATTCAACAGAAATATTTTCTAAAACATAAATCCAGATTTCTAAAATAATAGTGTAGTTGTAATCAGCATTACAGAGATGCCTTTAGCTTGGAGTGGAAAAACTGGATGACAACTTGGCATTGAATAAGATAAGTCTAACTAGGACAGCTTTGCACATTTTGCGTTGCCACAAAGCAGAGAAGACTTATATAAAGGAATGAAGGACGCCCTGTATAGTCATGTAACCTCTCCGTTAGAGCTGAGCACCAGCATACATCCTGTGTGGAAACCCTCTGAGGCTATCTAATGGAAGATGACTGATTAAGCTGGTCGATAATACCGATTGTATATGTTGTGTCTTGTACTGTTTCTTCTCTTTCATCCTATATACACAGGGTCTTATAACTGAAGACACATAAGACATGGCCTAGTAAAAAGACTTCCCTTATTTATTTTACAAGTGTCTCTAAAACGGTAAAACCTTCAATGGACTAGAATTCTTCACTTTTTGAACCTCAATATTATATCATTTTTTCTCATGAAATACTATAAGTTGGCATGAGGGACACATGCCCTGATTTTACTCTTTGGAGATATACAATACATCTCAATAGTCCAGCTTAAAAGGCCATTCTCATCTTAAACATTTATGGCAACCTTATGGGCCCACATTCGGCCCCATAAACCAAGCAGGAGAGCATTTCACAATAGACACTTTCTGTATATAATTTAATAGAGCGGTGAGACCTTTGCATACAGTCCTCTCCATTACAGTCTTTAACCCCTAAGTGACAGCCAAATTTTAAAAATCTGACCAGTGTCACTTTATGTGGTAATAACTCTGGAACGCGTCAACAAATTCCAGTGGTTTTGAGATTTTTTTTTGTGACACATTATACTTTATGATAATTTAGGTTGATATGTTTTGTGTTTGTTTATAAAAAATAACAGAAATTTTACAAAAATGTAAAAAAATTAGCAATTTTCAAACTTTGAATGATTATCCCTTTAATTCAGATAGTCATACAATGGCAAAACATTAATAAATAACATTTATCACGTCTGCTTTACATCAGCACCATTTGTAAAATGTTATTTTGTTTTGTTAGCATTTTATGAGATTTTAAAATGTAGCAGTAATTTCTCATTTTTGCATGGAAATTTACAAAATTATTTTTTTAAGGGACCTATCCAGGTTTGCAGTGACTTTAAGGGTCCTACATATTGAAAAACCCCCAAAAGTAATACCATTTTAAAAACAACACCCCCTGACATTCTGAAAACTGTTGTCAGGTAGCTTATTAACCCTTCAGGTGCTTTTCAGGAATTAATACAAAGTGGCATGATAGAAATGAAAAAGTGTATTTTTACCACCTAAATGTCAGTAACTTCTAAACAGGCCATGAACTGCCATGGCAAACATCAGAACTACACAATCATGATCTCAGGGTGCTGATGGGGATAAAGTGGAAGCCCCCACACTCTTTTAACCATTTATATATAGTCATTATTGACAGCAGCATCTAAGGGGTTAAACAGATATGGACAATGCCAACAATGAGAGTGGCTGATACAGCAAGTTGTCAGCTATAGTGTACAGTCAACAGCTGCTTGATTGTCACCTGTATGGGGATGCTATTCTTTTATATCTCAGGTCAGTTAAAAGGCGTATTGGCGGTCATTAAGGGGTTAACAGTCCCATAACACTAATGCTTAGAGCATTGCGCAACTACAGTCATCTCTTAGCAATTATATATGGATCTTAAAGGGAATCTGTCACCCCTTTTTTGAGATATCATATAATGATATCATTCAATTGTGTGTCACATAAGGATTCTCTTAGTACTTTTGCTTCCCCCTGACCCCGCACCTTTCATGCATAAATACCTTGTTTATATCGGTTCAGATGTATGTAAACTGCCACGGTCCGGTCCGCTGGGTGAGGCTTATTCAATTGCTCCCCCGCATTTCTTCTTGTGTAGAGCAAGACAGGGAGAGGGGAGCAGTTGAATAAGCCCCGCCCAGCGGACCGGACCGTGGCAGTTTATATACATCTGAACCGATATAAACAAGGTATTTATGCATGAAAGGTGCGGTGTCAGGGGGAAGCAAAAGTACTAAGAGAATCCTTATGTGACACACAATTTAATGATATCATTATATGATATCTCAAAAACGGGGTGACACATTCCCTTTAAAAGTCTCATTAATGAGTTAGGTAAGGATGCCAATTTGGTATAACTAGAAATTGCACAGAAAAAAAAAAAGTCTATGAAGTTTCTAAAATAAGATACATACTCACCATCATAGTCAAAATCCCAGTTTGGCTTTTGTATGGAGTCACTGTCAGATGGAGAATTGGATGGAGGAGGAGGTGGCAGATTTGGAGCAACGCTGCACACTGCTACTGCCTTTCTATGTCCATGCACAGAGTCAGGATTGAAAGTGCTGAACTCTGGATGCTCTGGAATGGTGGATCCCTCAAACGAGTTTCGGTCCAGGTTATTTCTAGAGTCACTAGGAATGCTTGGAGTGTAGGATATGGGCCTGACCGGCACCTGTGGAGGAATATCAGAGTAGATATTCTTGTTGACTTTAGGATCTAAAAATGGGCGCTGTAAAAATGCTGAAGTAGCCCCGGAGTGCTTGTCTTCCGGCTCCTGCCGTCTCTTTCTCCTTCTACTGGTTACTAATCGGCAGACAGCAAACATTACAGCAATACAGAAAATCCCTCCTATGAAGACAATAATCCCTATGACTTCAGCCAGGCCAATATTCCAGGAGGTCGAGACATATTTATTCATGGCAATCTCCGTACAGTGCTTTCCACCATATCCAACACTGCAGGTACAGTTATAAGAACCGTAGGTATTTTCGCAAAGGGCTCCATTAGAACATGGGTTTTCCTGGCATTCATCAATGTCAGCGATGCACCTACAAATATGAAAAGGAGTCGAGATAAATCACTGTTATCGGTTGGGAATGTGGTCATGTAAATTGTGCATAAGATTTTCACATTAGAAGATGGCTTGTGTGGAGGTTTCTTTTTTAAATGTCACATTGACAGCGACTGATGACTACCATAATGGAAAGTCACTCCATAGAGAATACATAAGAAAAAAGCCACCTGCAGACACATATTATTGAATGGTGTAAGTCAGAGTTAAGGAAACGAGCTTATAAAACGCCATCTTCTAGATCTGTAAAAGCACATGACGGAGAAAATGCAAAGTACTGTGTAGAATTGCATGATTTCTGAGCGGCCAGAGCAATATGCAAGATTATCATGAATGAAGCCTTCTTAGGAATGCCTCGTTTCACAATATTCCTGCAGTCCAAAAGGGCTGCCGATCACCCGATAAATGATCAAAATGAGCGTTCATCAGATGAAATGATCACTGCACAAGTTCACCTCTCAGCAGCGCGCCATCCTGAGTAAAGAGAACATGTGCTGCCGAGAACAATGGCAGCCTGCGCGCACAGATCTATGATAGAGCTTTCAGCATGCATCTGAAGAGCCGCCTGCTTATGCAGAATTTTAACATCCAGTTGTCAAATTGTTCCTAATTTTCTATTAAAAATAACCAAAACAGCACAAATTGCTAATTTTTAAGAATAAGCGCTCCAAAATTATTATTTTATAGGGAGTGTGTTTACTAAAACAGACGAGTCAGGGGTGCTGTTTTGGTCTGCTTTAAAACAATATGCTAAAACTATATAAACTAATAAGCCGAAAATAAAATCTATACCTTTCTCCATGGAAACCAGATTCACATTCGCATACCGGACCATCTAAACTGTCTATGCATTTACCACTATTCTTGCAAGGATTATCTGTGCAGTATGGACCCAACTGACACCTGCAACACAAAGAGACATTTATGTATCTGTCACGATGCCTTATGTTTCTATGACCTCTTGTATGGGCTAAAGGACAAAATCAGTCCCAATTACCACTCACCTCTCGCCGCTGTATTCCCCTCTACATTTGCAGAAATAATCTTCCTTCACCACAATGCATGTTCCACCATACAGGCAGGGGTTGGTGGCACAGGGATTGATGGCAATCTCACAATGTGTGCCCATAAACATTGATGTACATTTACAGTAGTAACCTGAGAACAAAAACATTGGGTGAAGAGGGGTCACTCATATATAGCGATTTTCGGAAGAAGGCAGTATGGGCTAATTTCCACACACCAATTTGTTTTGACTACAGGATGCACTTTTTAGCAAGATAACATTGATTTTGCTTGAACAAAAGCCTGCAATAGGCATCCTTTATAGTTTGGAAATTAAAATCACTTCTACTAAAGTGGATAGCCAGCGAAATTGTGTATAAGGATGTTAAGGGGCAGAAATAAAGGTCATTACACATGTAACACACCAGGCACATAGTTGATTCCACAATAAAAGTACTTGTGCTGTATAAGAACTGTGGTACAAGACAACCAAAGTAAACCGTATTGGCCCCTTGTTATGCCACTGTGGCAGACAGTATATAATGCCCTTTATTTTTTTGGGTACAGCCCTCCTAATATACAGGTACCACTTAGGAAAAAAATCATTGTCCCCCTCTTCTACCGCAGAGCACCAAGAAACGAGCACAACTGTAATCCAGCAATGTTAGTGACATTACCCTCTCCCCTTTAACTTTTTTTTTTGGGGGGGAGGGGGTAAGGTGAATGGCTTTTGATAAAGGGAATATGTCAGCAGGTTTTTGCTATGTAAGCTGAAAACATCATGATGTAATAGGGGTTAAAACACAGATTTCAGAAAGGTTTTGTTCGCCTGCAATGATTATTTTAGCACCAGGAGCTTACCAATGTTATGGTTGACTAGCTCCTTCCTCCTAGTCCAGCAACACCCTCTCCTGTGACAGGCAGCTCACTGTCTATGGACTTTGTACATAGAGAGCCTGGTGTGGGCGTGGTTAGGTCTCTCAGCTCTGCTGCACTGCTAGATCTAAAAGCTCAGATTGTATCAGTATGGCTGCACCCAGTAACCTATGTGCTACATAGTTGGATTAAGCTTCTCTTTGCTTACATCAGGCTGCTCTCAGATGAGGTAGCAAAAACCTGCTGACAGATTCCCTTTTAATTGAGGATCACAAGGAGAGAAGATGAGAATAATTGGAGGTCCTACAGTTGGAAGAAGTAAGAAACATGGAGGCACAGAGAATAAAGTCCTAACTCTTAACCATAGAAGGAAGGTCAGAAAAAAAACCCTTGTATAAAGCAAACAGAAAGCATGTTTCTAAAGTAGATGGATACCGGCTGTTAATGTGATCTAAAAATCCAATAATATCTATATAAAAATCAGCTGCTAGTATCAATGTATCCTAATAATTTGTCAATGGAGATAAAGGGTTCAACACAAACAGCCGTACACTGCCCTTTACTGAAATAAATGCCTCTTGTCTAACAAAACGTCAATCCTGCTAAAAGCCTCTTTAGTACTCTACAGATATATCACACACACCAGGAGACAATATTTTATAAAACATATGGTCAGTGACATTAATGACTTCTTTTGGATGAGGATAAAGACTCAGGGCACAACATTATAAATGCAGATTTCTGGTGTTCAGCACTGATCTTTTTCCATGTGCCGTATTCCTTCAACCTTCCTTTAAATAAAATCAGTATTGCATTGTGGCCCCATTAATATTTTAACAATAGCGCTATTAAAATGAAGAATCGGTTGTTATATGTCTGATCGTATGCGAGGCTCTAGATAAAAACTGAAGATAGATTTTGTCATCTAGACTTTACTGCACAAAAGGGAACAAGTTGTACTGTTGGTAATCAGCAGTTTTGGAATATACGACCTCTTATGTGCAGTGTTAAATAACACCAACAGATAAACACAGTTATGCTATATTCCTAGGTCATTTATGCTATGTATCTGAGTCATTTATAATCAAAAATACATTTCGACTCACCTCCGCTGGGCAAGAGGGAGCATACCCCACCATTGTGGCAGGGATTGCCAGAGCAGGCATCAGCAGCAGTCAGCGAACATCCTACAGAAACATCCACGGATTCTTCTATATGGACCAATCCCTTTAACTTAGAATGAAGAGGCAGCTCCTGGCCATTGAGCACAACAGAGTCCATACAACCTCGAAAACCATTAGTAACTGGCAAATTTCTTCCATGTTTAGACCCTTGCTGTCGTATGTGACCTCCAAAATACACATAGTTGTCAAGGTTGAGAGTCCTCAGAGTTCCTGGTGCTGTGCCGGATGCAGTATGGACACGATCCAAGACCAGTCTGGCGTAGTTACCATCAACCTCTAAAGACACCGTGTGCCACTGGCCATCATTAACATGGATGCTTTGGACAGACACTATGCCAGGACCGCTGCCACAATCAAATTTATACTGCAACTTTCCACCATGTATCTAAAAGAAAGCAAACATTCACGGGATTAGGTCAGGTTTCAATAAACTTATCAAACTAAACATTATATTAAACCTTCATGACTGTATATGATCCAAGGATATTTATTAAAATGGAGATGCCGTAAAAGACCTGTGCACACAATTGCTTATCTTCAAAATCTTTGGAGTTTGCCCTACATTTTTAGCCACTGCCCATGGAGTCAAACATCACAACACTTGTCCAAGTATGAAACGGAGAGATAAACCAATAAAATCTAAAAGAAAAAAAAAAATTACACTCATGCTTTCCTAAAGATTATGTACTAATGGATGATATTCAAAGAGTTCCACCCAGGAACTGAACAGTAACTATACATTTCTTATGTGTAGTCACCCTACACGATGGCTTCTATTTACCTGCCACTGCCTCCTCTACTCAGATCGGTGTTTTGGTCTCCCTGATTCCAAGATGCCCTCGTCAGAGACATGGGGCGGAAGTGCTAAGCCGAGCCTCCCCAGCCTTTCCTGTGCTGTGAGACAGGAAAGCTGAAAAGGTATAATTTACATTTTCCTTTGCTCTCCCCCGCTAGGGTATGTGCAGATGTTCAGTAATTGGCAGCGCTTTGGACGCAGCACATGTCCGCTACGTCAAAAGCGATGCCGGCTATTGAACTCGGGCGAATCCACATGTGTTCATTGTACCATAGGGATTCACAACGTCCAATACCTTGTAAGGATGACATTTATCTTGTGGAGGCTCACGTCTCCACAAGATAAATAGACATGCTGCGGTCTGGAAAGACGAGCCACATGTCTGTCTCTGCAGGTGTTCCGCGAGCATCTCTGGACGCATCCACTATGCTGTAACATCTGGATGCCAAGGGTTGGACGCTGCGCAAGTATGAACTGACGCAGCATTAACTGACCACGTGCACCTACTACGATACTTTGGAAGGAACAGATTGCCCAATTTGAGCAGAGGAGGCAGCGAGAGACAAATGTGACTACATGAGAACATCATAGTCATGTTTTAAGAACCAAGGTAAAGGGTTAATGAGATATACAATAACCTCCTAATAGCCACAGTACTATAGATGGCATATAACAGCTTTGGAAGAACCCAGTTTTTGCACTAGTTAGTCTCCGCTCGCTGATACTCAATGCACTGAATACAAATTTTCCAGAAATGTTAACAAGCAATTCAATGAAACGTCAATCAAGCCAGATTTTATAAAAGAGCATCAGGGAAAGTGATGGCGGTGTCATGTGAGAGGCAAGTCCCATACTGACGGGCTCTTGTGTTCGCCAGGAACTGGTCAAACTTGTCAGGAAGGATCATGAAGATGGGACTTGGCTGTAAATGAGCTTGATGAGCCTGCATATACATCCGCAGAGGAAAATCACGTTGTCACATTTTTGTAAATAAAGCTAATCAACGCTGAACGCTGCAGTGACACAAACTGATAACACTTTATTCACTGGCTATGTCTCCAGCAGCGCTACTATCTATTAATTAGAAAAGTTCCCCCTGCACAATAATGGAAATGCAAATTTACAGAAACAAAAACAAACAAGTTTATGTCTTTTATATATATAAAAAAAGGAACATGACAAGTGAGCAAATAAGAAAATACAATTCATTTTCATATGAACACTTCAGCAGTCATAGCCTCAGAGACGAAGAACAATGAGCAGGCATGTCACATTGTATCCCCCACCGCCAGCTTCAAAATTACATTGTCTATATTTTCACTGCTGGATTGATATGGCGTCCTCTTCTGCAATCACGAATGTTACAAATCCCCTTTGGCTCTACTTGAAATTTCATTTTTAAATGAAGGAACAGTATTCAGAGCTCCTTCACTGATTAACAATATAATCCAAGTTCTAAAAGTGGCAGCTTAAGTAACACGGGTGCGGGTTCACAGCAAATGACAACAAGGCTGCAATCTACATCTTTTCAAATGGGTTTTACAGGACTTTCACCTCCTAAGGATAAAGCCATTATTAATTTTTATGCCTTGGTTTCTTCTTCTTTTTTTTATAGGAGTACTTACATAGTAGAACAAGGGCACTTTAATAGGACCACAGCTGTTAGGACTACCCATGGGCACCCTACATCTAGGTAGCAAGCTCTGGTCATAGCAGACAGGAGACCGTTCTGCAAGGTGTAGAACGGAGACAAGGAGAAACAGAACCTCAATGTTACTTCTGGATTGAATTTACAATGCTTTTAAAGGGAATCTGTCACCTCATTTTTGGCCTATTAGCTGCGGCCACCGTCATCAGGGGCTTATCTACAGCATTCTGTAATGCTGTAGATAAGCCCCCCGATGTAACCTGAAAGATAAGAAAAATGAGTTAAATTATACTCACCGGGGGGCGGTCCGGACCGATGGGTGTCGCGGTCCGGAGCCTCACATCTTCTAGCGATGACGTCCTTCTCCTTACTTCTGCTGCAGCTCCTGCACAGGCGTACTTTAACTGCCCTGTTGAGGGCAGAGTAAAGTACTGCAGTGCGCAGGTGTCGGGAAAGGTCAGAGAGGTCTGGCGGCTGCGCACTGCAGTACTTTACTCTGCCCTCAACAGGGCAGATAAAGTACGCCTGCGCAGGAGCCGCGGCAGATGTAAGAAGGAGGACGTCATCGCTAGAAGATGGGAGGCGCCGGACCAAACCGCGGCACCCACCGCATCAGACCGCGCCCCCCGGTGAGTATAATCTAACTCGTTTTTCTTATCTTTCAGGTTACGGAATGCTGTAGATAAGCCCCTGATGGCGGTGGCCACATCTTATAGGCCAAAAATGAGGTGACTGATTCTCTTTAAGATGGAAATATTCACTAAGAGCATTAGAAGGTCAGAAGTTATGATAACTTTAGAAAAGTGAGGTAGGAGAGCCAGTGCCACCATAGGCTATGGACGTGTGTTCGCCATGAATTTAATAAAGCTTTCAGAGGACGGATGGACGGATGGAGAGATAGTTGAAGTCATGGCTAGTATTTTGGTTCTGCCGAAGAATATGAAGCATTTAAGGAAACCAGGATGGATGACCACAGAACTTAAGCACATGCTAAAAAGGAAGAAAGAAATGTTTATAAAATGGAAAGAGGGAGGCATATCTTAAGAAGAATATAATGCTGTCTGCAGAAACTGCAGGGTACAAATCAGATTACCTAAAGCTGACAATAAATTGAGGCTTGCAAGAGACGTCAAAAGCAATAATAAAGGATTTTGGGGATATGTCAAAAGTAAAAGAAAAGTCAAAGAAGCTATAGGATTTTTACAGGATGAAAATGATGAAATGGTAAGACAGGATGTTGAGAAGGCCGAACTTTTAAATTCCTATTTTGCATCTGTTTTCTCTCAGAAAGGAAATTTAACATCAACTGTTCTTCACTGTCCTATTAAGGGAATAGAAGAATCCAGGATATCTATAAACAGAAATATAGTGAGGAACACTTAGCTAACCTAAATGAAGTCTCCAGATCCAGATGAATTACACCCCAGAGCACTGAAGGAGATAGCAGAAGAAATTTTGAACCCCTCTCCATAATCATTGAAAATTGTTGGAGAACAGGAGAAGTCCCAGAAGACTGGAGAAGAACAAATGTTGTTCCTATCTTCAAAAAGGGGAAGAAGGTGGACCCATGCAACTATAGGCCGGTGAGTCTGAGTTCTATACCAGGAAAGATCTTTGAACAAATTATTAAACAACATGTATGTAAGTACTTGGATAAGAATTAAGTGATTAAACAGAGTCAGCATGGGTTTGTAACTAATAAGTCATGTCAGATTAACTTAATTTCCTTCTATGACAGAATCACTGATTGGGTGGATAAGGGAAATGCTGTAGATATAGTATATCTTGACTTCAGCAAAGCATTTGACAAAGTATCTCACACAATCCTTATTGAAAAAATGACTAAGTATGGAATGGATAAGGCAACTGTTGGGTGGATTCAAAACTGGCTTAGTGATAGGACCCAAAGAGTGGTCATAAATGGCTGCATATCCAGTTGGAAGAATGTCTCAAGTGGGGTACCACAGGGTTCGGTTCTGGGTCCTGTATTGTTCAACATCTTTATCAACGATTTAGATGAAGTAATTGAGGGTAAAGTAACTAATTAAATTTGCTGATGACACAAAGCTAGGAGGGATAGCTAATACTAGAGAAGAGAGAGAGAGGATTCAAAAATATATAAATAAACTGGAGCAGTGGGCAGCAACTAACAGAATGTTTTTTAACAGGGAAAAATGCAAAGTAGTACATCTGGGCAATAAAAATGAAAAAAGCATATACAGAATGGGAGAAATAGGGCTAAGCAACAGCTCATGTGAAAAAGACTTTGGTATACTAATAGATCACAGAAAGAATATGAGTCAACAGTGTGATGCAGCAGCAAAAAAGGTAAATGCAATTCTAGGATGTATTAAAAGAAGCATACAGTCTAGATCACGTGAATTCATTATTGCCCTCTACTCCTCTTTAATCAGACCTCATCTGGAATACTGTGTCCAGTTTTGGGCGCCACATTTTAAAAAGACATCAACAAACTGGAGCAAGTTCAGAAAAGAGCGACCAGAATGGTGACCGGTCTGCAAACCCTGTCTTAGGAGGAAAGGTTGCAGGATTTGGGACTGTTTAGCTTGCAAAAGGGAAGACTGAGAGGAGACTTAATAGCTGTCTACAAATATCTCAAGGGCTGTCACATTGTAGAAGGATTATCTTTATTCTCATTTGCACCAGGAAAGACTAGAAGCAATGGAATGAAACTGAATGGGAGGAGACACAGATTAGATACTAGAAAAAACTTTTTGACAGTTAGAGTGATCAATGAGTGGAATAGGCTGCCACGAGAAGTGGTGAGTTCTCCTTCAATAGAAGTCTTCCAACAGAGGCTGGACAGACATCTGTCTGGGATGATTTAGCGAATCCTGCTTTGAGCAGGGGGTTGGACCAGATGGCCCAGGAGGTCCCTTCCAACTCTACGATTCTATGATTCTATGATTTCTCCATTCCATAACCACAATACCTGGCACAGCTGCTACAAATATAAGGCATAATGCCAATCAATTAGCTGATTGGAGTGGGCGCATCTAAAATAAAATATTCTACCTAAATGTAATAACAATCTCCAATAACGACCTGCGGCACAAGACTCACCTCCAGAATGCTGTAGTCGGTTTCTTTGGCATACATCACAACTGCATGGGCAGAATAGGTTCTCAGCTTCATAGTAAGTTTCATTTCTTCCTTGTTCTCATTTTCCAGCAGTCTGTACTTTATATAGCTGCTGCCAGTAAATGTGACTGATGAGGCAACTAAGAAGAAAACAGAAAATATATTTCAGCATTGCGAATTTCATTTAGTGTTCCTATGATGGCAACTTATGGACCATAAGCATCATTCACAGTCGATCCCAGCTCCAAAGTGAAAAATCAATCAGCAACGAGAACTATATATTATTTATAATGAGTAAGAGTAACCAAGTTCATTGGTCTTATACCTCAGGGCATAGGCTATATTTCTGGATACAAGTCTAAAAGCTATATCAAAAGGTGAATGAACATAAGTCAACTCCTATCAACTCTCAGCAACACATGGCCAAAATGACCCACAGAAAAGTGGACGGAAAAAAAGGAATGGCCTTCCCGCTTTAGTCTTCTTACATCTTATGCATTACTACAATTTTAGGAAACATGTCTCAAATTAATGGTGGATGCCAACTGGACAGGTCTCTGTACCCTTACCATTAACTTGTGCCCCACAGAACACTGTGTGACTCATCAAATCATGCCTTAAAGGAGTTTTCATAAACAATGCATATCACCTCACCGCTGGATGTTCGACCGCTTGGACCCTAACAGATCACAATAATGGGAGCCCATGTCCCGTGTGTAAATGCTCCATTCACGGTCTATAGGAATGATGGCAGCACATGCCCACTAGTTCTCCATTCACACAGGGGACTTTGAGGCACTACATTTTTGGATTTGTCACAGATCATACATTTATCATCATGTGGATAGATCATGAATGTTGTTTAAAGAACAACCCCTTTAACAATGTCCAGAACTTAAATAAAAGTGATTCCCACTTTACTAGCACGTTAGAATCTATACTTAGAGATATGATGAGAGACAAAAGGTCACTAATTACGTGTACTTAGCCATATGGTTTTAACCAAAGACATGTGCTGCAACTGAAATGCATAAGCAGTGTCCTTTTATCTGTCACATTATGTCTAAATCTGATTTTTAACATGTGCTAATAATACTGGAAATCACTATTAATCCAGGGGTTTGCAGAACCTCTTTTTCTTCCATATGGTATATGCACTGTGCCAAATGCAGGACATGGGCGCAGTAGCATCAGGCACGGTGAGCTGCTTAACTTCTCTCCTGGCCTACAAAAAAACTGATAAAGGGTGATTTAAAAAGGATGGTGCAAAATTATAGCCCCAGTATTAATAACTAAGAGAACACAAATGTATTAAGATGATAAGCTAAACTATCTAGCCAAGTTTTCACTGTATTATACAAATGTTCAAAGGGAGTTGGACTCCGCTGTCTTCTTGATGCATTGTCCCAGGTTGATTCAACAATGCTGCGCTGGCCACCACCGTCAGCAGATCTAACACCCCGTGACTTCTTTCTGAGGGGCTAAATCCAGGACTCAGAGTATCTGTCCCTCCAGCGACAGGGCCTGAACGACCAGAGATAACACATCAGTGAAACAGTGGATGTGCTTGTCAGTGTCTGAACAGACCTGGACTACCGCCTAGACATTGCCCGTGTCACCAATGGAAATCACTTTGAACATTGGTAGTGAAGTAGCTAAAACTTGGAAATTGTGTTTTCATGTTAATGAATTTGTGTTTTCTTCTCTCGGGTATGAATACCGAGGCTATAATTTTGTTCCATCCTTTTTGATTCACCCTGTATAAATAAGCCCAATGACTCAACTGTGATGTCAGTAAAAGCACCGTTGTCATCAGCAGAGGTACTGCCAGCCATATCATACCGTATATATAACATTGCTGACTTATTTGGCCAGAGCTGTTCCTCATGGATGTATCATGTATGTATCATTCGACGTGGCAAACTACTTGCCTGTCCACAATGTTAAAGATTGACTATTTTTTTTTTTTTTAATAATTGTCTCCAAGATAGAAAGTTTTGAAAAAAAATGAACACTCCTAATTCAATTCTGTGAGGAAAAAAAAAAAACAAACTTATCACGTATGTAAGTGGTCTCCAAACGCCTGCCTTATTCAGGCTATTTGTCTGCCTGTAACTGCACCGATATCGTAACCTACTCATTTGGAGTACAGATGAGGGCTGTGAAAGGCTCAGCTGCACTTGTGCCTCTTAGAAGCTCTGGGGATAAGCTGCAGCAGTCGGGGGGAGTAGGAGTAGGCTGTAGTAGGAGGAGAAGATTCATCCACCATACCTAAGTAAGCAGTGTACGGATCTCCTGTCTCTGAGTCTGCTGCCCCCTCATTTATAGGAGAGGACACAGAGACAGCGCTGAAGACCCATACCTGGCTGAGCTCCTAGGACATCAGCACTCCGTGATTAGAGAGATCTGTGCTTTATAGCCGCTTCTCCTTTCCTGGGAGCAAGATAGGTTCTCCAAAAGATCACCTCTTTGAGAAGACTAGCCCGTAGAAGACCACTTTGTAATGCCATTTTGATACATAATTATATTACAAGAATATTATCCTCCATCTAGTTCACTGTTCCCATCTTACCACTGCACTGCTGGCCGGCAGGGCACGCGCAGCTGTATGTATCTTCTTTAGAGTCCGGCACACATTCCATACCCTCGGGACATGGGTTTCCTTCACATACAATGTTTATAGTAGGACACTTTCCTCCTATTTGAGAAAAAGATGAATGTATGACTTCAAACTGAGCTGGTAGATAAATCTGAATTCTGTCATAATACTAGCTCTTTCGTTACCTTTGCACAAGCAGACAGCTTTCCGTGCGTGTCTCGGTGTCACAAAGCTCAGCCGGGCAGTGCTATGTGTTGACATGACATTCTCATCGACAGTGATCTTCTCATCACAGTATCTCCAGGGACAGTCCAAATCAGCGCAAAGCTTGTGGAAGACCTCAAGGATTTTAACGCCACTGAAGTCTTCAATCTCAGCAACTGAAGCGTTTAGTTTTTGGATCAGTAGTTTGGGAACAAAATGTACGCTGCCTGGTTTATCTACAGCGAGCAGGACGTCAAGGCTTGCCGGTGGATCAGATGGTTGCAGGCTAAGAATCTGAACATCAATTTTTCGTCCACCCAAAATGTTTTTCAGGGTTCTCTGGAAGTTGCGCCAATAATCTCCGATGAATTCCTCTGGAGAGAGATTTGCAAAGCGGAAGGTGATGCTGTGATTGAGGAGCTCCTGCGTTATCTGCTTGATGTGAACGGTTATATCGGCTGAGGTTGTAAACATCCCATCCGTTACGCTGACATTTAGCAGATACTGGCCCACGTCCAATCTCTTGTGTGCTATCAGTTTCCCTCCAGTGCTGGAAACAGAGAAGAGATTCTCCACTTTGGAATCTAAACTATATGTAAGAGTGTCATAAACATCCTGGTCTGTTGCGTGGATCTTCCCAATCACACCACCTGCATATTCCTCTCCATGTGTGGTCACGTAAATTTCAAGGGGTAAAATGGCCGGAGGGTAGATACTCTCTTCGATTACTCGCACATCAGTGTTGGTCACAGATGATAGTTGTGGTTTACCGTTATCTGCCACCTAGAGGCAGAAAGAATTACAGTCACAAGAAAATATAACGTAAAATGAAGCATAAAATGAAGCACAGAGAAATCATTAAAAAAGATGAGATGTTACTGGATCAGACATAGAAACAAAGTCGACATATAAAGGATCAAAGCAACATAAGTTAAAGATTTGTGGAAATTACCACCATGATCCCAACTTCGTTTAGGAACACTTTCTGTAGCTCTCCAAAAGTGACCAGCCGAAGTTATCATTAGGGATGAGGTCATGGCAGAAGAAAATATGTTTACATCTAGCAGCTAAAAATGCTTTCACCTAGTTCTGTTCACACAGCAGAGGGTTTGTTACAATATGTGAAAGACAATTCTATGTCAGCTACAGTCATGGCCGAAAGTATTGGTATCCTTGAAATTGTTTATGTAACGGAAGACGTATTTCCCCCAGAAAATTATTGTAATTACAAATTTTGTTATACACATGTTTATTTCTTTTGTGTGTACTGGAACAGAAAAAAAAAAAACAGAAAAAAGGCAAATTGGACATAATTTCACACAAAACCCCCAAAATTAAGGCAACAGCTGAAAAACGCGTCGGGGTGGACGCCATTTAGGAGCTTGAGTCTTCTATTATCAGATATTGATCAGTGACTATTACCTGCACCTACACCTGTGATTATGCAATATTATTATGATACTGATCATCATACTGACGAGCAGTGGCATTTGATACTCCACAAATCTTTCTCCAGCAAAAGCCGGTGTAAGATTTGTGGCGAGGCACACGTCGAGGTGTGCACCATTATACGCCTTGTCTGATTCATTAAAAGGCACACGTCGCTTAATGTATCAAAAGCGTCTGCTCCAAAAACGCCCCCTCGAGAGAAGCTCCCGTCTTTATACATTGCCCCCCGTGTGTGTAATACTATCTGGTGTGAAATTCTATCTCTGCTTACGCATGAAGGTATGTAGCGTTAGGTAATCATACAAAGGTATTCTCTCAGCCTTGCTATGTGCAGATGCATGGTGGAATATCCAAAATGGAAAGTCCTCCGCGATGGATACCATTTAAATTGAAAACATGGTAACAAATCGCAGCTTTTTGGACTACTCAGCACATAGAATAGTAAATAAGACAAGTGACGTGAAGCAGATCTATCAATATGGCAAGGGGAGAAACAATTGTGGCAGGAAATATTTGAGGGGTGTAATGATCAATGATGGAGGTCTGGTCCATGGTTGTGATGCCCCCATCAGCAGTGGCATAATTTGAAGCTCATGGGTCCCAATGCAAAATTTACAAGCGGCCCCCAATTATCACCTTCCTAATAGCATTGGTCTTTTAATATGGGCCAATGGGACCTTTGGGGCCTAACATGGGTCAATGGGACATGTGGGGCACCTTAAGCGCCAGGCCTGGACACAACTGCAACCCATTGTAGTTTTTCCCTTGCCCATTGGGTCTAAGGAGCACTGCCACAACGGTTTCCTTCCCTTCCTTAACGATAGTTCTGTTTCACATCAATTGCCTAATTAACTGCACAATTCTTGTGTCCTGTTGGGTGTAAATATACGTCTCTTTAGATCAGAGGTGGACAAAGCAAAAGAGGACCCCTGTGCAAGAATGGTATATGGGCCATTAGCACTACAATAATGCACCCCTTTCTGTTACAGAAGGCGGTTGCCTTTTTAAAGGTGGAAGTGGCGCCCCCTACAGGTTGCACCAATGGTATGTCTGCACCTGCTTTATATACTCTGTTAAACTAGACCTGATGAAGACACCGAGTAGTGTCAAAAGCTTGCCACCTGTCATCATCTTTTCAGTTACCTATTAAGGGCATCAACCATTGATGACTCGCAGTTTTGATCATCTTTCTATCTATGGTAAATAGATATATATTTCCTGGTGGAATACCCGGAATGTAGTATCTTTTCTTCAGGAGTTCGCTTTTTCACCACTAGATGGCGATAAAGCCTACGTTAATGTGCAAGAAGTAAGCGTGGTGATGAATGTACTAGAAAGGCTTTTTTATTAACGGAATTCTTCATGTCTGCAAGGTTTGACACAGTGAGGTTTTACATCAGACATACTAAGACGTAAATTAACCTCTGTCGACAACCACAAAGCAACTAATAAGCTGGAAACACGTCTATAAATTTACTTGCTTCAATGAACAAAAACAACTTTTATCGTTTTTTAGTAAACTCATATCCGAATTAAATAGGTTTGAGGAGTGCGTCATGTAGTAGGAGGCAGAATCAAATGCTAGGGTTTAAAACAAACATTCACTGGCGACAATCCGAGATTACTTGCATGGAAAGAATTCAATGGGTCAGAGGAAACGAAGAAAAGAAGAATAGGTCTTCTGTACGCTCACTATTTCATTCTCTTTTATGTAAACCAACAGGAAGTTGTTCAGGAGCGGTGTTAGGCTTAATTAACCAAGTGTAAATTGCCCAGACATCAGTTTTCTGCAGAACTCACAATCTTCTCCGTTCAGCTACATTTGTCATTTTTGAGAATTTTACATTAAGGAATAGAAGGAGCGATTGTAAGAAAGGACAGAAAGACAGGTTAGTAATGTTTGGTAAAACATGCAAGAGATCAGATTAATATATAACTTGAGGTGAGTGAACCCCAAATTAAAGGTTTGGGGTTTGTACTAGAGAGTGAGTGTCCGGAGCTCCAAACACAAACTTCTCACGAAGTCCCATTGCAAAGTTCGGAATTCCAGAGGAACAGGGAGAGGGGGGAGAGAGAGGAGGAGAGAGAAATGGGGAGACAGACGGGAAAAACAGTGGGGGAGAGAGAAGGGGGGAGAGAGATACACAGAGGAAGAGAGAAGGAGAGGAGAAGTGATAGAGAGGGAAGGAGAAAAAGAGGGAGGGAGAGAGAAGAGTGAGGTGGAGAGAGAGGGAGGGGGAGAGAGAGGGGGAGAGAGGAGGAGAGAGAGAGGAGAAAGAGGGGGAGAGAGGAGGAGAGAGAAAAGGGGAGACAGACGGGAAAAACAGTGGGGGAGAGCGAGAGGGGGGGGGAGAGATACACAGAGGAAGAGAGAAGGAGAGGAGAAGTGATAGAGAGGGAAGGAGAAAAAGAGGGAGGGAGAGAGAAGAGTGAGGTGGAGAGAGAGGGAGGGGGAGAGAGAGGGGGAGAGAGGAGGAGAGAGAGAGTAGAAAGAGGGGGAGAGAGGAGGAGAGAGAAAAGGGGAGACAGACGGGAAAACAGTGGGGGAGAGAGAGAAGGGGGGAGAGAGATACACAGAGGAAGAGAGAAGGAGAGGATAAGTGATAGAGAGGGAAGGAGAAAAAGAGGGAGGGAGAGAGAAGAGTGACGTGGAGAGAGAGGGAGGGGGAGAGAGAGGGGGAGAGAGGAGGAGAGAGAGAGAGAGAGGAGAAAGAGGGGGAGAGAGGAGGAGAGAGAAAAGGGGAGACAGACGGGAAAAACAGTGGGGGAGAGCGAGAAGGGGGGGGAGAGATACACAGAGGAAGAGAGAAGGAGAGGAGAAGTGATAGAGAGGGAAGGAGAAAAAGAGGGAGGGAGAGAGAAGAGTGAGGTGGAGAGAGAGGGAGGGGGAGAGAGAGGGGGAGAGAGGAGGAGAGAGAGAGTAGAAAGAGGGGGAGAGAGGAGGAGAGAGAAAAGGGGAGACAGACGGGAAAACAGTGGGGGAGAGAGAGAAGGGGGGAGAGAGATACACAGAGGAAGAGAGAAGGAGAGGATAAGTGATAGAGAGGGAAGGAGAAAAAGAGGGAGGGAGAGAGAAGAGTGACGTGGAGAGAGAGGGAGGGGGAGAGAGAGGGGGAGAGAGGAGGAGAGAGAGAGAGAGAGGAGAAAGAGGGGGAGAGAGGAGGAGAGAGAAAAGGGGAGACAGACGGGAAAAACAGTGGGGGAGAGAGAGAAGGGGGGGAGAGAGATACACAGAGGAAGAGAGAAGGAGAGGACAATTGATAGAGAGGGAAGGAGAAAAAGAGGGAGGGAGAGAGAAGAGTGAGGTGGAGAGAGGGAGGGGGAGAGAGGAGGGGAGAGAGAGGAGAAAGAGGTGGAGAGAGAGAAATGGGGATACAGAGGGGGAGAAAGGAAGAGAGAGATACACACACAGAGGAAGAGAGGGTACAGGAGGAGGAAGGGAAAGACGGAAGGAGAGAGAGGAGAGAGGGGATAGAGAGGGGAAGAGAGAAAAGCTACATTATGCCCACCAGCATCCAATCCCCATAACCATGATCCCTTCCCATGTCACAAATTATTTTCTTGCTTTGGCAACACTAATTGTATTTGGTCCTGCCAATAAAGCCTATTCGAACTTGAATTGAATTAGAGGAGAGAAAGAGAGGGGGGGGCAGAGAGAGGAATCGAGAGGGAGAGGGACGGAGAGGGGGAAGAGAGACAGAGGGGCAGAGAGAGGGAAAGAGAGAGACAAAGTGAAAGAGGGGGAGAGAGAGACACCATGCGACTATTCCAGTCTACTTTCATCAGTTCTTTCTAGCTGCTAGCAGGCTCATGATGACAAGAGACCCTAACAGTTCTCGACAGCAATCTGAAGAATTGAAAGTGCAGTTGTGGACTAAGCGCCCATGCACATATCCATAAATATCGGACAAGTACTTACTTGGTTTTGCCACAAAGCAATCGTCCCAATGTTATTCATTGATGGTGTGCACATGTCCGATTTTTTTTCTTGACCGAGTAGCCCAAGGAAAAAAAATTGCATAATGCTTGATTGGCCTACGATAATTCAGAACGCATTGAGCCACTCAAGTCTATTGGCTCAAGAAAAAAATCAGACACAATTGGATGACATCTGAGAACAGTCCGGTTTTCACAGTGATTAAACGGACTACATTTTGCACAGATTACATTTTTTTCTGAGAAAATTAGATCACCCTCTGGTTACTCTCTGATCTTACTCAGATCAGAGTCTGATTAGCGCAATCAGCTTGATCCTATCGGCGGAGGAGAGACGAACAATCATATGACCCTCGCTTTACACTGTGAGCCAATAGTAATGGGAATAATAGTAAAATAATGGTTGCCAAAACTTAGATCTTTTGATTACTTTCTTAAGCAAGAAAAACTTTACAGAAACTGTAAAATGTTCTTCAAAGTAGAAGATCTTCTGTAATAAGAAGGATTTGCATGCTGATAATTTTATCTGAATCATGAATACTTCAATTATGATAAAATGAACCAAAGAGCAAAGGCAAAGTAGGCGTACCATATCTATTAAAGAAGATTGTTTATCTCTTAGGGTACAGCTATTTTAGGAAATATTAATCCTTGTGAAATGGCAATTCTGGATCCTCATTTCACAAAGCTCTTCTGTTATTCCTATTGGAAATGATTGAATAAGTTGACAACAAGGAATTACCAGTTGGGGTGTGTCCTGCATACTCTGTGGGCTTGTGAAGACGACCGTAATAAGTGGACGAGTGCTATTTGTCATTTTGATGAGGGCCGAGCACATGTCCAATATTTTCCTCAATGGGGCCGAGAATACAGTACGTCCAATATTTTCCTCTATGGGGCCGAGCATGTCACGGTACCACTCCTCAGTGTGTCTGGGATGTGGTTACTGACACCTCAGCTGTCCCATATAGTATAGGGGTGTGCTGAAGCTGTCGGTACTTTGACAACTTGGCCATCTAAACTGGTACAGGGGCATGCTGAGCTGTCAATGTGTTGATTGACAGCTCAACTATCCAATTTCAGCCAGTGAGGTTTGTGCTTTCCTGTGCCTTGAGTTTGGTATGCTTGATCTGTTGCCTGACCTTGGACTTCGTTCTGACCATCCGCCTGTTTAACCCCTTCAGCTCTGATACGTTATCCTTCTGGTACTCTGACCTCGGAATGTTATCTGACTATGTTTTTGTCCTTTCTGGCTTCTGACCTTGGACTCCTTGACAACTCTGCCTAACAATCTTGGCCGTAAAAAGTGACTAGCCTCACAAATAATATCATTAGCGAGGAGCGCCTTGCACTCAAGAGACTACAGAGTCTACAGGACATCCTATTCAAACCGGCTGAATTTAAGTCTGTCAGAATTCTGGGAGACACAGCTCAGTTAAGAAGCATGGCAATTAACTGGAATAATGAACACGTGGAGACAGCCAACGCCTCACAGTCTCAGATTGGATAGTTGATCTGTCAATCAATACACTGACAAATCAGCATGCCCCTGTACCAGATTGGATGGTCAAGCTGTCAATCAAAGTACTGACAGCTTTAGCACGACCCTATACCAGATTGGACGGTCGAGCTGTCAGTAACCGCATCCCAGACACACTGAGGGGTAGAACCGTGACAGAGCACATGTCCAAGCGCTTCCTTTAAGGGGCCGTGCACATGTCCAATCTCTTTCTCTATAGGGCCGAGTCATGTCCAATCTTTTCCTCTACGTGGCCGAGCACATGTCCAATCTTTTCCTCTATGGGGTCGAGCACATGTCCAATCTTTTCCTCTATGGGGCCGTGCACAGGTCCAATCTTATCCTCTACGTGGCCGAGCACATGTCCAATCTTTTCCTCTATGGGGTCGAGCACATGTCCAATCTTTTTCTCAATGAGGTTGAGCACATGTTCAAGCTTTTTCTCTATGGGGCGGAACACATATCCAACCTTCTCTTCAGACAGACGGTCAGCAGAAATAAATCACAGCATACCCACATTCTATCTGATATTCGAATCGCACTCAACCATGTAAGTCAGTGAGTCCGTGGAAAACAATGGACTGCACTGGGATAAGATGTGAGAGAATCGGATCACACTATAGTGACACTCTGATTGGAATATGATTTGCATAACTGAACCGATGTGAGAATATACGATAGACTCAACCTAGCCTAAAGCTGTCAAATCAAAGGCACACTGTGAAAGGACACACCCATTTGCCAAGTTGAATAGTTACACCCAGTTATCAATTTAAAGGGTTAGTATCAGATTTATTTATTTTTTAAAATTAAAAGCTCGGTTATCAGTTTACATAAAGCATCAGATACTCGCCAGCTGATTTACTTATAATTCTTCTGCCACTAGGTCCTTCTTGAATCTTTCTCCAGCACAATTTGGGAGGCCCTTCATTGTTGGTCACATGACCCTGTTTACATGTTGGAAACTACATTTCCCATAAACCACTAGTGTCTCCAGGAAAGATTCCTGCAATCTCCTGTGTGCTGCTCGTGTTCACTACAAATAATGTATGACATTCAGGAAACATGAGCAGCCCTCACAGGAAGAAGCATGGTGGAGTTATTGGATTCCTCACCCAGCTCTCTGTTTACAATCTATAAGTCTTCGTAAGAAAGCTACATGTGTGCTGCATATACCACTTAGCGTCGGTGGTGAAGAGAGCGATAGTCCTATGCCAATGACACAGCTGAGTGGTGCAAGGTAAGAGGAGTGTGTCCGGCCTGGTGCAGTGGGAACAACGCACCCATCAATGCACCATGATGAAGATACTAACTAAAGCAGAAAAGTGGGTATTAAATGTGTACACTCAACTGAGGAAAGCGAAACCACAGGAGGACAAGTCCCAGGGCAACAGGGTTACAAACAAACATGAAAAATAGGCTTTAGCACCCAAAATTTCTATGACATTGTCAACGTTAGATACTTGTATTTGAGAGCTCCTTTCATTTCTGCAATGGGGCACACTGAAGCACAGAGAGAACACCCCTTTAATCCTAAACATCTAGAAGGAATTTCAAAGCAGCAGAACAAGACAAGACAACTGCAATAAAAGATCCTCCAGAGTTGCTATTTGCAGTTTTGTACTAAGACAGACATGTCTGGGGAGGTGGCCGGTCCTCTGTGGGTATTTTTCATTTTTAGGTCACTTCTGAATCTATTGTACATTTTTCTAAGTCTCGACTTCACATTTTCTCATTATTCTATGGCCGTGTAAGAAATGAAAAAGCCTCTTTGTAGCATTTATGACTAGTGAGTATACTGTACATTTCCTGGGCAGTTTTGGTCATTATGTCAGCATAACCGTCTTGATTATAATCTTTATTCCTCACTATTCCTCATCCTATGGTAAAAAAAGAAATTTGGTGTCAGTCTGTTCTCATCTCAGTTTGCAGTCCCCAGCCTGCTAGGCTTCTACTTTCTTGCTATCTTCCTATCACTTTCCTCTGATCACAGGCTGTATTCATGAATGCAGTGACACAAATCTGTGCTTCTTTCTGCAGCCTCCGCATTATTGACAGCGTCAGACACAACACCTATGTTGGGCAACGCTTGTGTGTCGGATTGTTCCAAAGTTCCTATTTTATGACATGTTTACCATTTACTGACAGAGTCCAGGGGATATTACGACAGACAATGGGACTTTCCAGGGTGCTTAGGTAGAAGAACAATCACTTTCTGCTCAATATTCTATATTTTTTCCGGTTCCATAAACTTTCCATGGCATGTCTTCTACTGTATAATATTAGAGCTTCATGCAATACTGAACTTAGGTAACATAGGACAAAACTGTAGGAAATAACCAGTAATAATATCCTAACTATACAAAATCATGGAAAGCTTTTAAGGCAGTTCTAGAACATGCAACGTGCATCATAAATACTATTTTTGTCAAAAAAAGGGGTTAATACCATAAAAAACTATTTATATATTCTTGTCCCTGCATCTAGTGCCCATAATCCAGTCAGAACTAAGTACAGTCAAGTCTGCAGTACACACTTTATAGACGTATGATCAAAAATGGTGCAAATGTCAAAAAGCATTGTAAAGTCAGAGCCGCATGACTGTCACGCGGCGGCTGCCGCGCGCTCCTCTCTCTGCCTCCTCCCGGCCGCAGCTTACCCTTCCTCCGGCATCCTGCTTCCCTCTGCGCCGCCGTCCTCGGTCCTCCCCGGCTCCTCTTCTCTGTCCAGCGGTCCCCTTCGTCCGGTCTTCCGGACCGCGCCGGGTGCACGCTCCCGCCCCTCCTGCTCGGCGGGCGCGCGCACATACTGTGCCTGGGCACGCGCGCTCCTCCTCCTCCTCCTGAGGACGCGCGCCTGCTCCTCCTCCACTTTAGGTCACGACCCGGAAGTCCTCCTACTAGCCCCTATATCTGGCCGCCTCTTCCTGCCAGCAGTGCCTGAGTATCACTGCTTTTCCCTAGTGATTCTGGCCGCCCTCTATGCACGCTATCGCGTCCTGTCCATCCGTGGCTCGTTCACCTCTCCATTTTTCCTCTCTCCTAGGTCCTGTGTCTCCAAGCCGTGTCCGCCTGTCCTGTGTCTCCCAGCCGTGCCCGCCTGTCCTGTGTCTCCCAGCCGTGCCCGCCTGTCCTGTGTCTCCCAGCCGTGCCCGCCTGTCCTGTGTCTCCCAGCCGTGCCCGCCTGTCCTGTGTCTCCAAGCCGGTACCGTCAGTCCTGTACCCCCAACTCGGCTCTAGCTGTCTGTCTGTCGTTACTCTCCAGGGTACCAGCTGCCGTGGTAATAGTTACCCGCGGGCTTGCCCCAAACGCTCCCTGTATAGGGGGTGGTCCACCTGGTCAGCTCGCCCCCGGGAGGTTCGTTGCCACGGTCTAGCGGGTCCACCCCAGGTGTACCTTACAATGACTTTCTTCGATAATAGTATGTAGCTTTTTCAAAGACAAGTCAAGCAATACCTTTAGTTGGTCAATTTGTTCTTCCGTAAAGGAGAAATCAGCATTAGAATTGTTAGGAAAATGAAGCTGTAGGTCTGAAGCCTCTGTCAATCCAGCTCTATTCTCTGCCAAGCGACACCTCCTCTTGCTTAATTGACAGCCTCTATGCTGTGTGACTTTAGGCAAAGTAGCTGTTAGTCAAGCAGGAGGAGGCAGTGTTGACTGGGGAATAGAGCTGGAGTGACACCAGTGTTGTAGATATACGGCACTCCCCTGTAAAGGTAGTGCTCAAGGAGACTTCCACTCTGTTTAAAATGTATTCAAAGTACTTTGAACTCCAAAAGAAAACGCGCTCAACATTTTGCTTTATTATAGGCAATCTAGAAAATTATATATAATGTTTCAGTCCCAAAATCTGGACCTTCATCAGATACTGATGGATGTGTACAAGCTAAAGAGACGAAGGAGGAATGAATGCAACCGTAATCGCTGTATACAAGGCGTCTTGCAAACAGTATACTCCTGAAGATGAAACATGAGAAAACCTTTTTGAGCTAATCTTTAAGTTGTCTCCTGAGATCTTAAAAACAGCTTCTTGGCCCTGGGCACCAGAAGCCAGGTAAGTACAGCTGTGCTAATTATCTCTTCAAAGAGAAAGAGCGCCACCTGTTGGAAGCAGTGATCCTATAAGTTACAATCAACCCTTTAATGAGTCTTGTAATATGACTTAGGATAAAAGCCAAATCAGAATCTCAATTTGCAGACACGGTGTTTCAGGCTATTGGCTCTCGTCACTGCAAAGTATGAGACCTGATTTGGCAAGGCAATAGGTGGCGCTATAGAGTTCAAGTCCTCTTTCTCTCGGAAGAGGCAATTTGCACACTAAAATTTCCCAGAGGAGCATTGCATGGTGAATAAGCCTCCTTACCTTGACATGCCAGAGCTGGCATGTCATTCTCCACAAAGAGAAACATTACCCCTTAGACCCTGTGTGTGCAACTGTCAAAAGAAATCCATTAGACTTACAGAAGCAGTGGTGTTTGTGTAACTCACAAACTAAGTTATGGAAACAATGTAGCTTGCTGTGCTACACTATATCCGTAATGCTTATTCATTTATGTAAGAGTTACGCTACTAATATTTTGCAGCCAGGTTAGGTTGTCTTTGCAACCCTCTCCTCTGCTGGCCGGCACCTAGAAGCAGTTACTCCCATCTCAGCCAAGGAAGCGAAAACTAGGAATAACCCTCTTATGGCCGAATAATTAAATTAACTTTACTCTATTACAATTCCTGCTTACAACATTATAACGGTAATGAGAAAAGTACTTAATGTTGGGAGCTACACTGTTATTTACATAGCATAAAATAAGACGAGACATCAATACCTAATTTATGGTGACACCTACTATTCCTCTATTATCGCCATGTTACTTTTGAAATTATTATTATCATACAAGTCTAGAAATAGTAGGATTCTAACAACTGGAATACCTGAATTTGAAGTAGAAAGTGGTCACTGGTTTTCCGGTTCAAAGCGGCTGCCGTCGTTACTACTCCCTGCTGGTTAATCTGAAAAGTATTATCCTCGTTTCCACTCAGAATGGTGAACGTAAATGGAGGGCCGTTGTGAGACGAATCCTTGTCAGTCACCACCAAGTGCAGAACGCTAAACCCAATCGGCTTATTTTCCTGTAGAGATATATTTTTAGACGATTATGATACTGTCACAGCTAGATGTATTTGTCTACAAATGGACAAAAGTTTATGGCTTTAGTTTACAATTTTACCGGCCAGGAAAGCACCAGCATGGAGAATGGATCCTCACAAAGCCAATGAGACTGAACGACGAGCATAAAAACTGACAAGAACAGGAAAATTACACAAGACACTTTGTATCTGCAACCTCAATTGAATGTACTCATAGATAAATGAGCTTGTTACAGTTTCAAGAAGGATAACAGCAGCTTCAAAGCCTGAATCAAGACAAAACGGTAAAAATCCATTTTGCCGCTCGTTCTTCTATATTTGAAATCCTATATTAATGACACGTGAAGATTTTGTTCGACACCACTCTGGAAAACTATTAGACTAATTTAAGCTTTCCGAGAACACAACTTGTGTGAAGCAAAATTAAAGGCAGAACTTTGCTTAGCCATTGGCACATTCAGACTAATAACGAAGACGAGTATAGAAAGCCCAAAGCAAAGCCTCGGGTTCCTAAAGACTCGGGAATTAAAATACAAAAACATTGAGGGCAAATATAAAGAGAACAACATGCAGGAAGATACATCTGCTGCCAAAATAACCCTCTAAAGACTCAAGTCTCTTCTCAAGGAAATACTCTGGAGGTGGTGGCTGAGGGTCTCAGGAGGAGGGCAGCATTTGCATACTAAACATATTCATACAGTCTATCTAGCGAGGCTCTGAAAAAAAAGTGAAAAAAAAAATAGTTTGCCTTCAAATCCCAGAGAACTGAATGGACACCGAGGGTTTACAATAAGGAAGGTCATGGAAAGTACAGCCAACCTACAGAATAACCATGAACGAATGGGAAAATGTGCATTACAACAAATGTGTCAATCAAGGTGACATTCATCATAGCATTATATTCATCGCCAATAGAATGATAGTCTCCTGCTATTTATTTTACGACAGTCATTGAAAGATGTAACCTTGCCCGAGACTCAAGCACATACAGTGGGGCAAAAAAGTATTTAGTCAGTCAGCAATAGTGCAAGTTCCACCACTTAAAAAGATGAGAGGCATCTGTAATTTACATCATAGGTAGACCTCAACTATGGGAGACAAACTGAGAAAAAAAAATCCAGAAAATCACATTGTCTGTTTTTTTTTCATTTTATTTGCATATTATGGTGGAAAATAAGTATTTGGTCAGAAACAAGCAATCAAGATTTCTGGCTCTCACAGACCTGTAACTTCTTCTTTAAGAGTCTCCTCTTTCCTCCACTCATTACCTGTAGTAATGGCACCTGTTTAAACTTGTTATCAGTATAAAAAGACACCTGTGCACACCCTCAAACAGTCTGACTCCAAACTCCACTATGGTGAAGACCAAAGAGCTGTCAAAGGACACCAGAAACAAAATTGTAGCCCTGCACCAGGCTGGGAAGACTGAATCTGCAATAGCCAACCAGCTTGGAGTGAAGAAATCAACTGTGGGAGCAATAATTAGAAAATGGAAGACATACAAGACCACTGATAATCTCCCTCGATCTGGTGCCCCACGCAAAATCCCACCCCGTGGAGTCAGAATGATCACTAGAACGGTGAGCAAAAATCCCAGAACCACGCGGGGGGACCTAGTGAATGAACTGCAGAGAGCTGGGACCAATGTAACAAGGCCTACCATAAGTAACACACTACGCCACCATGGACTCAGATCCTGCAGTGCCAGACATGTCCCACTGCTTAAGCCTGTACATGTCCGGGCCCGTCTGAAGTTTGCTAGAGAGCATTTGGATGATCCAGAGGAGTTTTGGGAGAATGTCCTATGGTCTGATGAAACCAAACTGGAACTGTTTGGTAGAAACACAACTTGTCGTGTTTGGAGGAAAAAGAATACTGAGTTGCATCCATCAAACACCATACCTACTGTAAAGCATGGTGGTGGAAACATCATGATTTGGGGCTGTTTCTCTGCAAAGGGGCCAGGACGACTGATCCGGGTACATGAAAGAATGAATGGGGCCATGTATCGTGAGATTTTGAGTGCAAACCTCCTTCCATCAGCAAGGGCATTGAAGATGAAACGTGGCTGGGTCTTTCAACATGACAATGATCCAAAGCACACCGCCAGGGCAACGAAGGAGTGGCTTCGTAAGAAGCATTTCAAGGTCCTGGAGTGGCCTAGCCAGTCTCCAGATCTCAACCCTATAGAAAACCTTTGGAGGGAGTTGAAAGTCCGTGTTGCCAAGCGAAAAGCCAAAAACATCACTGCTCTAGAGGAGATCTGCATGGAGGAAAGGGCCAACATACCAACAACAGTGTGTGGCAACCTTGTGAAGACTTACAGAAAATGTTTGACCTCTGTCATTGCCAACAAAGGATATATCACAAAGTATTGAGATGAAATTTTGTTTCTGACCAAATACTTATTTTCCACCATAATATGCAAATAAAATGAAACAAAAACAGACAATGTGATTTTCTGGATTTTTTTTTCTCAGTTTGTCTCCCATAGTTGAGGTCTACCTATGATGTAAATTACAGACGCCTCTCATCTTTTTAAGTGGTGGAACTTGCACTATTGCTGACTGACTAAATACTTTTTTTCCCCACTGTATATGGGAGTAACATATATGGAAGACTGATGGCATTAGATGATATGCTAGTCCCCAAGACCTAGTCATGCACCATAGAGGAACACTGAAGCTGCTATAGATTAGTGGACAAGGGGATAGCCTAAGATGTTTCTGTACCTTTCCCTTATGTGCTGTACAAGCAGTGTCTTTCTATTCATAGTCTCCCTTTCTATAACACTATTAAACAAGGGCCTCCTCTATGTATGCGAAAACCCAGTCCTATTTAAAGGAGTAGTGAATGTAGAAGTAAATTGATAAATTTAATAAGAAATATAGCTGTCCTCACTGTTTTTAGTCTACAGCCTGCGATCCTGAAATAGTCTTGTAAAAATAATGCAAATAACTAAGGGGTTAATCTCTTCGATCAGTTCCAGTTTTGGCCTGCTATAGTCCCACCTCTTTAGTAAAGGGGTTGAAATTAATGATTTTTTTCTACTGCAGGCAAGACATTGCTGGAATGTTTCTGCAACAGCCGATTGTCTTACCACCAGACACAGGACACTGATGAGGAGAAGGGCACAGGGAGGACATGACTGAGCTTCAGAGACACATAGAGAACATTTCTTATACAGTATTGTGCAAAAGTTTTAGACAGGTGTGGAAAAAAAGCTGCAAAGTAATAATGCTTTCAAAAACAGTGGAAACAGTGTAATTTTTTTTTCAAATACCAAAAAGGAAAATGAATCAAGAAATCAATCAATGTTAGGTATAACTGCCCTTTATCTTCAAAACAGCAACAAAGCATTAATTCATCTACGTAGACATGCACAAGGTTTTTAAAAGATCTCAGCAGGGAGGTTGTTCTAAAGACCTTGGAGAACAAACCACAGATCTTCGGTGGATGTAGGCATGTGCAAATCTGTCTCTTCATGTAATCCTAGACAGACTCGGTGATGTTTGAACCAGAGCTCAGTTGGTACCAAATAATCACTTCCAGGACTCTTTATTACTTTTTACACTCTAGATAGTTCTTAATGACATTGGCTGTATGTTAGAGGTTGTTTTCATACTTTATCAATGATTTAGATGAAGGAATTGAGGGTAAACTGATTAAATTTGCTGATGACACAAAGCTAGGAGGGATAGCTAATACTAGAGAAGAGAGAGAGAAGATTCAAAAAGATATAAATAAACTGGAGCAGTGGGCAGCAACTTACAGAATGGTTTTTAACAGGGAAAAATGCAAAGTACTACATCTGGGCAATAAAAATGAAAAAAGCATATACAGAATGGGAGGAATAGGGCTAAGCAACAGCACATGTGAAAAAGACTTGGGTATACTAATAGATCACATACTGAATATGAGTCAACAGTGTGATGCAGCAGCAAAAAAGGCAAATGCAATTCTAGGATGTATTAACAGAAGCATACAGTCTAGATTACGTGAAGTCATTATTGCCCTCTACTCCTCTTTGGTCAGACCTCATCTGGAATATTGTGTCCAGTTTTGGGCACCACATTTTAAAAAGACATCAACAAACTGGAGCAAGTTCAGAAAAGAGCGACCAGAATGGTGAACGGTCTGCAAACCCTGTCTTATGAGGAAAGGTTGCAGGATTTGGGATTGTTTAGCCTGCAAAAGAGAAGACTGAGAGGAGACTTAATAACTGTCTACAAATATCTCAAGGGCTGTCACATTGCAGAAGGATCATCTTTATTCTCATTTGCACAAGGAAAGACTAGAAGCAATGGGATGAAACTGAAAGGGAGGAGACACAGATTAGATATCAGAAAAAACTTTTTGACAGTTAGAGTGATCAATGAGTGAAACAGGCTGCCACAGGAGGTGGTGAGTTCTCCTTCTATAGAAGTCTTCAAAGGGAACAAAGCATGATCTGTCTTATCTGTTGCAATTTGCAAGGTTCCTTGAACAACCATTGCATCTACAGTCCTCAACTTTGGCCTAATTTTGATGCTTCTTTAAAAGAGTTTGAACATATCTTGCCATAGCGGTTTGCCTAGATGACACCTTGTTGATGCAGTATAACTATCCTGAAAAAGATGTAATCACGGCACTCCTGTCATAGGTGCCCAAGTAGGATATTATGCCATAAATAGAGAAAAAAACTTGGCACTCATATGTTCTAAATAAAAATGTATTGTGTGCATGCAATCCAAAATGTAGACGTTTTAGGTCAATACATGACCTCCTTCAGTAACGTGGATTGCAGTTAGGACACTACCCGCTTGCCTGTTCCTCATCACTGCAATCCGCGTTACTGAGGAAGGTCATGTGTTGACGGAAACGTCTACATTTTACATAGCTTACACCCAATAAATTTTCATCTAGAACATAGTTGAATGCCAAGTTTTTTCCATTGTATAATTATCTTTAGTCTTGCTGCTGTGCTCAGTCTTTTCATGATGTATGGCTAATTACATGAAACTATCTCCTCCAACCTCACCTGTGTAGCAAAATTTGGTTGTTCTTCTCCCAGTTTTAAGCCTCTTACACACAGTTTATCTTTGAATTCAGAACTATGTTTCAAACTACATATGAAAATGATGATCACTATCATCTGCTTGGTATAATTCGTTAATGATACACTTGACTATATTGAAGACAAAGGGTGACCACAGCAGATATGGATTGGATTTAAATTTCTCTTTTTGTTCACTCTTTTTAGCTCATTGACAAAAATGACAAAAATAAACTCTTAACATTCCTATCGAAAGCATTTTTACTTTGCAGCATTTTTCCACACCTGCCTAATACTATTTCACAACTCTGTATGTTTTTCAGTTTTATTCCTAATCTTTGTCAAAATAGGATAAAAAAAAAAGGAAATTAGACAAAAGTTTTGCGTTATTTTTTTTTGTGTGTGCATTGACTGCATTTTACGTGTTCCTTTTAAAGGTTAACAGCTTTGTAGAAGATTTCATGATCAGACAGCTAGAAAAATAACATAATCTGACACTTACCTGAATGATAATGCTGTAATTCTCTTTGGAGAACACGGGAGGGTTGTCATTGACGTCAGACACATCAATGTTAACCCTTGTGGTGTTCATTCTAGGTGGATTGCCATTATCTTCTGCCTTAACAGTCAGAGTGTAACCAGAAATCTGTAAAAACATCAATATGATCGTATAAATCATTATGAAAACATTATATAAGGATACAGAAGATGGTACTTGTTAAAGGAGGAAGAAATTAATGCTGGTGGAGTAACAATGCTTTTGAGGAAGACACTTGGGAGAAAAAGAATTTGACAAGCCTTACCTTCTCTCTATCCAAAAGTTTATTCACTTTAAGTTCCCCTCTTACAGGATCAATGATGAAGGTATTCCCAAGATTGCCATCTGTAATTGCGTAGCGGATGTGGCTGTTCAAAGGTCCATCGGCATCGTCTGCAACAACCTAGATAAAAGCACATTCTCATTTGGAGCCGACTCTGGTAGTGAACATTTTTGAAATAATTCTTCCTCATGTCCCAGTTTTAACTTATTAGATGATCTCCCAGCAGATTTATTTCAATACATTCCGTGTTACCTTCATAAACTCAACCAACTGAACAGAAAAAGTGCCCGAAGGAACAAAATACAATGTAACATCCTGCACTATTGTTCTCGGAAAGTGATGTGAAACATCCTTCCATGAAATCTTGCCAGAAAAACTAGAAGTTGAAATATAAATCCTGAGGCTATAATTATTATAATATAGTGATGATAATGTTAATGGTGCAAAAATATGCGTTAAATTACAGCATCTCGGCCCCACCTTACAATATTTGTCTGTGAAACTGACAATAACGGTTGATAAGTATCACACATCTCTCAACACTATTGTTTGAAATTACAGTAATGACCTACGTGCCCGCATTCTTCCACCAAAAACCTCAACACAACTATCTATCTCCAGGGCTTCCTGCTTTTTGAGCCCCAGCTTGTTGGTCTGCTTCACACTTGCTACATTAGTATGAAAGTCTTGGAGATCATATTTATAGTTTCACAAAACATACCTAATAATACCTATATTTTAATGTACATAAATGTAAGGTTCTGCAATAAAATGTATAATTATTTACTAAATGGTAAAATACTGGGTAAATCAGACACTGAAAAAGACTTGGCCATATGAGAGAATGGCAAACTCAATTTTAGTGACCAGCAGCCATGTATCATGGGATCCATTAAGACAGCCATGGTTGCTCATGACGAGAACATAGTTTTGCCACTATAAAGGTCACTAGTGTGACCACACTTAAAATACTGTGTACAATTTTGGTCCCCATTGTATAAGAAGGATATAGCTGAACAAGGGTGGGTGCAGACAAGAGTTACCAAAGTTATTAACCCCATCACCACCTTGGGATTTTCAGTTTTTGCGTTTTCATTTTTTGCTCCCTTTCATCCCAGAGCCATAAGTTCTTTTTATTTTTCCGACAATATGGCTATGTCAAGGCTTGCTTTTTGCAAGACAAGTTGTAATTTTGAACGACCCTAATATTTTTACTCTACAGTGTACTGGAAAATTAGAAAAAAAATTCCACGTTAAGTGAAATTGCTGGTTTTTTTGGCTTTTTTTTTTTTACCATGTTCACTAAATGCAACAGACCTGCCATTATAATTCTCCCGATCATTATGAGTTTGCAGATACCAAACATGTATAGGTTCTTTTTTATTCATGTGGTGAAAAAAAATGGCAGCATTTTCCAAGACCGATTGTGTCTCTTTGATTTATTCTTTTTATATTTTGATAGATCGGGTGTTTGGCAATACCAAATATGTGTATTTTTGATTTTTTTTTATATTGTTTTATTTTGAATGGGGCAAAAGGGAGGCGATTTGAACTCTTACTTTTTTTTATTTTAAAAAACTTTTTTTTTTTCTTTACACTTTTTACTTGTTTCAATAGTATCCTTAGGAGACTTGAAGCTGCGATTTTCTTATCGCTTCTGCTACTCATAGCAGGGCTTCAGCAGAAATCAAGATCTTCTATGAACGCCGGCCTCAGGCTGGCACTCATAGGAGATCAGCAATGACAAGCACAGGTGTCTCCTGCAGACCCCCTGCTGTCATGCCAACCCATCGGCACCCAGCCATCATGTGACAGGGCCACCGATGTGCAGAGCTAGTGACGCGCTTCCGGCAAATGTAAAATGCCCCTTTTAGGGATTGACAGCGGCATGTAACATGTTAACAGTCGAGTGAGTATCCAGATTCCACCTGCGGCTGTTAGGGGCACATGATAGCTGATCAGGTCAACTGTCATGTGCCTGAAAAAATGCAAGCTTAGTGCCAGAGCCAGCATCAAAGAGGGGGAGGCGATTTATGACGAACCTATACATCATAGGACACACCTATATGTCAGAAGTCGTAAAGGGGTTAAGGGGAATGGGTGGATTGCAATACCAAGACAGGTTATCAAACTTGGGATTATTCAGTTAGGAAAAATGAAGGCTTAGGAGTGATCTTAATACAATGTACAAATACAGAAATCTTTCTAATGATCTTTTTACACATAGACCAGCAACAATCACATGGGGACATAATCTAAGATTCTTTACTGTAAGAGCAGTGTGATTATGGAACTCTTTGCCACATGATGTTGTAATGGTTGATTCACTACAAAAGTAGAAGGGTCTGGATGCCTTTCTTGAAAAATATAAGATTACAGGGCTTCAACACTAGATTCTGTGATGGGGCGTTGATCCAGGAAACTAGTTTGATTGCTGTATGTGTAATCAGGATGGAATTTTACCCTAATAAGGGGGAATTAGCAAAAGCCTCGTAAGAGTTTTTGACCTCCTCAGGATAAACATGTAGGGTTATAGAAGAAATCTATGGACTTACAGTCATGACTAAAAGTGTTGGCACCCTTGAAATTGTTCCAGAAAATGAAGTTTTTCTCATGGAAAATTATTGCAATTACACATGTTTTGTTATACACATGTTTACTTCCTTTGTGGGTATTGGAACAACACAAAAAAAAGAGAAAAAAAAGGCAAAATGGGTCATAATTTCACACAAAGTCCCCAAAATGGGCCAGACAAAATTGTTGACACCTTTCTAAAACTGTGGGTAAACAACTTTGTTTCAAGCATATGATGCTTGTTCAAACTCACCTGTGGCAAGTAATAGGTGTGGGCAATATGAAAGTCACAAATGAAATCAGATAAAAAGGGGAGAAGTTGATTCAGTCCTTGCATTGTGTATCCGTGTGTGCCACACTAAGCATGAAGAACAGAAAGAGAAGAGGAGAACTGTCTGAGGACTTGAGAACTGAAATTGTTGAAAAATATCAACAATCTCAAGGTTACAAGTCCATCTCCAGAGATCTTGATGTTCCTTTGTCCATAATGCACAACATAATGAAGAAGATTACAACCCATGGCACTGTAGTTAGTCTCCCAGGATGTGGATGACAGAGAAAAATTGATGAGAGGTTGCAATGCAGGATAGTCTGCATAGCGGATAAGCAGCCTCAATCAAGTTTTAAAGAAATTCAAGCTGTCCTGCAGGCTCAGGGTGCATCAGTGTGGACAGATGAGACCAAGATAGAGCTGCTTAGTTAAGCCCATCATTCTACTTTTTACCGAAAAAAGAATGAGGCCTACAATGAAAAGAACACAGCACCTACAGTCAAATATGGGAAAGGTTCAAAGATGTTTTGCTGCCTCTGGCAATGGGTGCATTGACTGTGTGCAAGGCATCATGAAATCTGAAGATTACCAACGGATTTTGGACCGCAATGTAGTGCCCAGTGTCACAGAGCTGGGTTTGAACCCTAGGTCATGGGTATTCCAGCAGGACAAGTACCGCAAACATACTTCAAGAAGCACCCAGAAATAGATGGAAACAAAGCACTGGAGAGTTCTGAAGTGGCCAGCAATGAGTCTGGATCTAAATCGCATTGAACATGGAGAGATCCTAAAATTGTTGTTGGGATAAGGTGCCTTCAAGTACGAGAGACCTGGAGCAGTTTACAAAAGAAGAGTGGTTCAAAATTCAAGTTGAGAGGTGTAAGAATCTTGCTGATGGTTATAGGAAAGACTGATTGCAGTTATTTATTCCAAAGGGTGTGCAACCAAATATTAAGTTTAGGGTGCCAACAAAATTCGGCCAGTTATGTCCAATTTGCCTTTTTTTTAGGTTTTTTTTTGGGCTGTTAAAATACGCAAACAGGAAATAGACATGTGTATAACAAAAGATGTCTTATTGCACTAATTATCTTGGAGAACACTTCATTTTCTGAAACAATTTAAAGAGTGCGCACACTTTTGGCCATGACTGTATGTCTACCTTTAACTTAAAAACTATGACATTAATATATATATATATATATATATACAGTGCCTACAAGAAGTATTCAACCCCCTGCAGATTTAGCAGGTTTACACATTCGGAATTAACTTGGCATTGTGACATTTGGACTGTAGATCAGCCTGGAAGTGTGTAATGCACTGCAGCAAAAAAGAATGTTATTTCTTTGTTTAATTTTTTTTAAAATTGTGAAAAGTTTATTCAGAGGGTCATTTATTATTCAACCCCTCAAACCACCAGAATTGTTTGGTTCCCCTAAAGTATTAAGAAGTAGTTCAGGCACAAAGAACAATGAGCTTCACATGTTTGGATTAATTATCTCTTTTTCCAGCCTTTTCTGACTATTTAAGACCCTCCCCAAACTTGTGAACAGCACTCATACATGGTCAACATGGGAAAGACAAAGGAGCATTCCAAGGCCATCAGAGACAAGATCGTGGAGGGTCACAAGGCTGGCAAGGGGTACAAAACCCTTTCCAAGGAGTTGGGCCTACCTGTCTCCACTGTTGGGAGCATCATCCGGAAGTGGAAGGCTTATGGAACTACTGTTAGCCTTCCACGGCCTGGACAGCCTTTGAAAGTTTCCTCCCGTGCCGAGGCCAGGCTTGTCCGAAGAGTCAAGGCTAACCCAAGGACAACAAGGAAGGAGCTCCGGGAAGATCTCATGGCAGTGGGGACATTGGTTTCAGTCAATACCATAAGTAACGTACTCCACCGCAATGGTCTCCATTCCAGACGAGCCCGTAAGGTACCTTTACTTTCAAAGCGTCATGTCAAGGCTCGTCTACAGTTTGCTCATGATCACTTGGAGGACTCTGAGACAGACTGGTTCAAGGTTCTCTGGTGTGATGAGACCAAGATCGAGATCTTTGGTGCCAACCACACACGTGACGTTTGGAGACTGGATGGCACTACATACGACCCCACGAATACCATCCCTACAGTCAAGCATGGTGGTGGCAGCATCATGCTGTGGGGCTGTTTCTCAGCCAAGGGGCCTGGCCATCTGGTCCGCATCCATGGGAAGATGGATAGCACGGCCTACCTGGAGATTTTGGCCAAGAACCTCCGCTCTTCCATCAAGGATCTTAAGATGGGTCGTCATTTCATCTTCCAACAAGACAATGACCCAAAGCACACAGCCAACAAAACCAAGGCCTGGTTCAAGAGGCAAAAAATCAAGGTGTTGGAGTGGCCTAGTTCAGTCTCCTGACCTTATCCCAATTGAAAACTTGTGGAAGGAGCTCAAGATTAAAGTCCACATGAGACACCCAAAGAACCTAGATAACTTGGAGAAGATCTGCATGGAGGAGTGGGCCAAGATAACTCCAGAGACCTGTGCCGGCCTGATCAGGTCTTATAAAGACGATTATTAGCTGTAATTGCAAACAAGGGTTATTCCACAAAATATTAAACCTAGGGGTTGAATAATAATTGACCCACACTTGTATGTTTAAAATTTATTAAAATTTAACTGAGAAACATAACTTTTTGGTTTGTAAGATTTATGCATCTGTTAATAAATCCTGCTCTTGTGTGAAGTTTGAAGGCTCTAACTTATTTGCATCTTATCAAACCTGCTAAATCTGCAGGGGGTTGAATACTACTTGTAGGCACTGTATATATATATATATATATATATATATATATATATATATATATATATTAGTATCTTTTGACAAAATGTGTGCTGCGACTAAATGTGAATTTTATCTTTTTCTAACTGGTGTCTCAACCTGATGTGAAATAATTATGTAAGGTTTGACATTAGTGCAAGTCAGAGGCGTTATCATTAATAAAGAAAAGCTGGGATGTGAAATAAATGAGGCACCAACTAATAATTAGAAAGTGACAGCAATGCCATTTAATATTAATCTATGGAGAATCGTATCAAAAAGGCGGTCAAAATATGATGGTATGAGATGCATGTTAAAATGGCCCTGTCTGTTCATTTTACATCTCACATACGATACATGTATTTTATGAGGACAACATTGAATTGGGAGCGGGCTATTGCTATTGGAAGAAAACATGTATGTACAGTGCTGTGCAAATTAATTGGGACAAAGCATTTTTTTTTAAGTAAAATCGTAAGTTGGTTACCAGTCAGTGATTCAAACCAGTTTTAACTGCTTTGAACAGGCAGTCACACCTGTTCAAAGCAGTTAAAACTGGTTTGAATCACTGACTGGTAACCAACTTACGATTTTACTTAAAAAAAAATGCTTTTTCCCAATTAATTTGCACAGCACTGTATGTGTGTATATATGTATATACAATATATTATATATTTATTTTTATTCCCCCTCCCCTTCCATTATTGCACTTTATGATAGTTCTCTTTCAATGCCATTACTAGACCTGTCACCCGTCATGCCTTCAAAAACTTGTTAATATTCATACACATTGAAGTGTTAGGCCGCGTCACACTAAGCGAGATCGCTAGCGATATCGCTTAAGCGTCACTGATTTTGTGACGCAGCAGCGATATTGCTAGCGATATCGCTATGTTTGATACTTACCTCCAACCGGCTCCCCCGCTGTCCATCGCTGATCGCGCGAGAACGTCCTGGGCCGTTTCTCGTCAGCCACTTCCTGCTGGGCTTCCTGCTGGGCTTCCTGCTGGCGCCGACGAGTGACGCGTGGACGCGGGCGGGAGGACGTCTTCATCGCCGCGTCTGACAGGTAAGTAACGACCGCTGCTACATCACTGGTGAGATCTGCCTGTTTGGCAGCTCACTAGTGACCACTTAGCGATGCACCAGCGATCCTGACCGGGTCATATCGTTGTCGGGATCGCTGGTGCATCGCTAAATGTGACGGTACCATTACATGTATGATATACAGTATATATATATATATATATATATATACACATACATACACACATATAAATATTTGATCCCCTACCAACCAATAGTTCTGGCTCCTACAGATCAGTTACACACTTCTAATCAACTCATTACCTGCATTAAAGACAGCTGTCTTACATAGTCACCTTTATAAAAGACTCCTGTCCACAGACTCAATTAATCAGACTCTAAAGCCCCCGTCTCACATAGCGAGATCTCGCCTGCGATATCGCTACGTGTGACACATAGCGGTGATCGGGCCCCTGCTGCGATGTCGCTGATCGTGCTCGAATGTCCTGGGCCATTTTATGATCGCTGGTGTCACGCTGGCCAGCATGCATCGCTGTGTTTGACAGGGACAACGACGAACGACCTCAATACTACAGGTCTGAGAGACAGGGTCCCAACGACCATCATATCGTTCCGTATCGTTGCTACGCCACTGGTGAGATCTGAATGGTTGACATCTCACCAGCGACCACGTAGCAACGCATCAGCGATCCCTACTAGGTCATATCGTTGTCAGGATCGCTGATGCGTCGCCAAGTGTGATGGTACCTTAACCTCTACAACATGGGCAAGACCAAAAAGCTTTATAAGGATGTCAGGGACAAGATCATAGAACTGCACAAAGCTGGAATGGGCTACAAAACCATACGTAAGACGCTGGGTGAGGAGACAACTGTTGGTGCAATAGTAGAAAATGGACGAAATACAAAATGACTGTCAACCAAAATCAATCTGGGGCACCATGCAAAATCTCAACTCGTTGGTTATCCTTGTTCATGAGGAAGGTGAGAGATCAGCCTAAAACTACACGGAGGGAACATGTTAATGATCTCAAGGCAGCTGAGACCACAGTCACCAAGAAAACCATTGATAACACATTATCCCGAAAAAGTTTAAAATCCTGCAGTGCCCGCAAGGTCCCCCTGCTGAAGAAGGCACATGTGCAGACCCGTCTGAAGTTCGGCAATGAACACCTGCATGATTCTGTGAGTGATTGAGAGAATCACTTGTCTTATCCGACAGCCCCTCTGCCTTTGGATCGGAGACCCCGCGCGTCATGACGCGAGGTCCAGATCGCTGCAATTGAGACCCGATGTTGTCATGATGACATCCGGGTCTCCAGAGCTGAGAGACTTCCTGTCAGTCACGCGCAGTGAATGTCTCTCAGGTTAGTGTTAAGGTACTGTCACACTTAGCGATGTACCAGCGATCCCGACCAGCGATATGATGCGGTCAGGATCGCTGGTACATCGCTAAGTGATCGCTAGTGAGCTGCCACACAGGCAGATCTCACTAGCGACATCGCTGGGGACAGGGATCGCTACTTACCTGTCACACCAGGCGATCCTGCGTCCTCCTGCCCGGCTCCACGCGTCGCTCGTCCTCACAGCAAGAAGTGCCACAGGAAGCTGACGACGAGAAACGGCCCAGGATGTTCTCGCGCGATCAGCGATAACCAGCGGGGGAGCCGGTCGTAGGTAAGTATCAGACACAGAGATATCGCTAGCAATATCGCTATAACGTCACTAGTTATAGCGATATTGCTAGCGATATCTCTTAGTGTGACATGCCCTTTATAGAAGCTGCAGCGCTGACAGCTTCTATAGCATGCAGCTCTGCAAGCTATAGAAGCGATCAGCCTGCACAAAATGAGTGTCCCATAGTGGGACACAGTGGAAGAGTAAGAATTAAATATAAAATGCCTGATCCTTCTTTCTTCTGACAAAATCCTATTTGGGGAAGAGTCACGGGGCATGTATAAACATTAGTTGGCTGGTCACAGTGAAATGAGTGGGTTCAAATGACTGTGTAAATGTGTATGGGCGTCTTAACTCAAAGAAGTAAAACAAGAAATTATAGGACGTAAATTACCATCAAGATGGATTGTCCAGACACGGCGTCTTCACCAACCACAGCCGTGTATGAGCTATGGCTGAAAACTGGCGAGTTGTCATTTATATCCGTAATGTTAATGCTGATAGTGGCAACATCACTAAGTGGCGGCGTCCCACCATCCGTGGCCTCCACTGTCAGATAATATTCTGCTGATGCTTCATGGTCCAAACTTTCAATTATAAAGAGAATGCCTATTGGAAAAAGAAAAATTAACGTACGTGGAATGAGCACAGTAGGTCTACAGGCTCACTATAAATCAATATTTGTATGGTCAGCACCAGTGAACTTGCCAAGCAGAGACATCATCTTACATGCAGGTATGAGTTATTTTTTCCACTCTACCTGCCTCAGCATAACATAAGGAGTCAAATAACAAAATGTATGGGTGGATCACGGTCATCTTCTAATTCTAGCCCAAAAGTGGGATTTCTAACCAACACTAGTCGTTGATCAGACTTTGATCAGACATAGGTGTTTAATGGGGTTTATATAATAAAATGACAGGATCACAACATTTTTGCAAATCTCTTTGTGAAATATTAAAAGGGGTGTGTCCACCTTTGGAGCCAATAAAATTTTTCTTACTTAAATCTATATAGTTGTGCCTAAAAAAATTGCAAATGGATTGCATTTAAAAATGTTCCACTATTTGCCTGCTGCAGCCCATGTATTGCACAATTTATTGGGGGCAATAGAATGAAATAACTGAGAATCAGTCAGTGACTTTGTTGGACAATCCAATGGCAGAATCTGGAACGTCACCATTTTATTTTTACTTCCCACGGCAGATTTATGACCACAAACCGCACCAAAGTTGAATGCGCGCTGGGAGTGGGAAGCATGTAAAAACCGTGAAACGAGTGCACTAAGGGTCCAATTCATTAGGACTGGCATTGTGCACACCACCGGGAGTGGAAAACATTTCTGACATATTCTTTGATGAATTTGCCTGGTGGGCTATACAATCTTGCCACCTACCCCAGATACGTCCCTTTTACCAGAGCTGGCCAGGACTGGCATGAAAACACCAAAATTCGCTACATTTCAGCGCATCTTCGAGTTCGGCAAAATTTGGCAACATTTTAGGAAGCTTCACTCCAAAGTTTAACATCTTAATTAGTGTTGAGTGAACGTGGTCGGATAAGGTGTTATCGGAGCATGATAGGGTGCTAACAGATTATCTTTGGCATGCTCTAATTAATACTATATTCAAGTCGCCACGGCTGAATGTTTTGACAGCCGCAACAGCAGCAGGTATTACCAAAGAAGCAGCCGCGGAACCTTAAACATAGTATTCGAGCCCACCATAGATACTGTCATGATCCCAGTGCAGGTTTTGACCTGCACGTCAGGGGTTAATGTCTTGAGCTCAGTGCAGGCTTTGACCTGCATACCTGGGGTTAATTATTGTGGCCTCTCTTTGGTTCTGGCAGAGCTTTTTATTGCCCTGAGATACTCCAATCCCTGTCAGTTATACTTTCGCCCTTGGCATTGCATGGTGACCCCCGAGTGTGTTTGTGCTGTGTTCTGGTTGCTTGATTCTCTGTGTACGACTCGGTCTGTTCTCTGGATATTGCTTTGGATTCTGCTTGGTACCTTCTATGTCTGTTTGGTTTTGACTTCTGCTTGGCCCTGACTATCCGTTCTCTCTCATCCCTGGTACTTTACTGATATCTCTGTGTATGACCTCCGTTTTGCCTGACTCTGAGTATTTCTGTATAGTGTCCTGCCATCTCTGAAAGCAGGACGCTAAGCCCCGCCCCCTTGCAGTCACATGACCGTAGGTCCTGTGACTGCTTGCTAAACTTCAGCGTCCACAGGTCCTGTGTATCTGTACTTTTCGGCTGTACCTGACCCCGGGCCCCCCTACAGTGCGGGTGAGTCCCTGCTCAGCGGAGGCTGCACGCCGGCGCTGACAGGATTTTGACAGATACTCTGTTAGCACACGATCATGCTCCGATAACATCTTATCCCAGCACATTTGCTCAACACTAATCTTGATGAATCGGGCCCTACATTTCATAAACCATTTTTATTCATTGGAATCTAATGGCTGATGTATTCTCCAATAAAGAAAAATTTTCAAAAACATTATCCATTCCTAAAGTGAAAAGCTAACACACATTTGTTTTTCTACACTTATTTCCATCCGTATATGTACAACTGTGAGATGAACTGAGAACAGAAAAAAAAAAGCCAAACCCGTAGCGGTCAGAAAACCAGCATTTCCCATTAAATGCCATCGCAGTAACTACTAAGTCCTCCGAACACATTTTCTTCTGAAGGAAAAGCATGGCATTTTAAAACATTTCTGTGATTACAGCCTTTATCACAGCTCATAAATTCAGCGCCTGCAGTCTTTTTATACCTTGTGATAACACACTCACAGATTTCTAACAAACTCATACAAGCAAGTAGTGAATAATGGAGGCAGAGCGACACTTGAGCTGCATTACGTTGTGTAACTCAAGCCGATGCCTTACAGAAAAAGACAGACTCGGATGTATATGTGCAGTGGGTGTCCACTGGTCATTGGATAAGTGTAGATAAGCGTAAAAGTAAAGTTACCTGTTACTTGATTTATACTGAATTTTCCATGTTCATTGCCGCTGATAATCTGATATGAGATTTCCGCATTAGCTTCGATATCTCTGCTCGTGGCGTAAACCTGCAGAACTTCGGTGCCAACTTCAATATCTTCTGGTAGAGTCGCAATATATTCTCGGTGTTCAAAGACGGGTGGATTGTCATTTATGTCCAGGACTGACACCACGATACTCGCAACAGACGAAAGCTTTCTGGGTAAACCATGGTCAGTAGCTCTAACCGTCAGCGTGTAAATTGCTTGAGTCTCCCGATCGAGAGGCTTTTCCAGACTAATTATTCCAGACACTTCATCAATGGAGAATTGACCTTCTGCCGAGCTGACTAATGAATACTGCACCTTTTGATTAAGTCCTGCAATAAAAATATACATTGAAACACTATAATATTTTAGCCACTTGGGAGACACGAGTCTGTGTCCCTTCGAATCTAAGATATGAATTATCGAAGAGGTTTTTCTCTTTCCATAGGAAGCGATGGTGTCTGGTTCATGTGTGAAGCCTCATCAGTCAGTAGAAATGTGTCCATGTAAAGTAAGTACATAGAACTCAAGAATAAAGAAACGCAGAAAAAGTCTACAAATATAAGAGTGTCCAGAACGGCCATTCCAGTGGTCACTGTTGGTCATGCAGTGATGATGTCCTGTCCACCATTCATGTGACTGTTTGCCAATCACTAAAAATTTGTTGAACGTAAGCACAACTACCGCTTGGTGCTCAAGTAGGTTCCCAAACCGTGATTTACTTGTAGAATAAACTTGGCACACAAGAAATTGCTCAGGTGAAAATTTAATGTAATCCACTTGATGTCAGTCACTGGCCTCGGTGGCTATGTGTCGAATTTGCCAGCAAGAAAGGAAAACGGCCACAGTGATCACGCGACTAATGAACATGTTGTCACTGGTGCAGGAGCAACAGTGCTTTAAATAGTTAAGTAGTGTTTTTTTATATATATTTTACTATATAATAGTGTTTTTTTGTTTTTTTGCAATTTCACGAGTTTAACCACTTTTGAACAACTGCACACCCCCTTTTCAATTTATTTGGTTTGCATTTTAGTAAGATTTCTCTGACTGGCTCAGATATGTTCAATACGCTGTTCAAAGTGGCTGTCTCATTTTCTTTAATGGAAAAAATGTCAAAGTGCTTGCAAGAAAATAAAAAAAGTCCAACTTTCATCCTTTTAAAAATACTCTACGTTTGTCAAGAACAGAGAGATATTAAAAATTACAGGAGTGAGAGGACTGGGAGCTTGCATTGTATCCACATGAAAGCCACTCTGGGCAGGGTCCAATCTTGCACAGGTGGGTGCACGTTTCGCTGGTGAGCACAGCATGGATCCAAAGAAAAGATAAGAAAAAAATCGTCACTCCAACCCATAAAAAAATACAAAATTTTATTCGGCTATTTGATCCATGTTAAAATGTAGAATCAACCTGACGCGTTTCTGGTGCGCTAAAAGCACCCTATGTACCCTGATACCTATGACTAAGGGTGCTTTTAGCACAACAGAAACGCGTCAGGTTGTTTCTACATTTTAACATAGCCCAAATAGCCGAATAAAATTTTGTATTTTTTTATGGGTTGGAGTGCCGATTTTTTTTTCTTTTCATTAAAAATTAGTTTACAGCTTGATGGCCACCTCTGCTTTCTATCAGAGGTGGCTGGATTGTGTGCTTGCAAGCACTTCACTATACAGCATGCAAAGGCTGCCGGATCACTGGATCTAGCTAACTGCAGTTTCCCCCGTGCTTCTCCGATGCAGCCTCATATAACATCATCAGAGAACACAAAGTTAGGAAAGTGCCGCAACAAAGCTACTTGTCAAAACTGTCAATCATTCAGTAGCACACTGCTCCCGACAAGCAGGAGGCAGGGGAACAGTGCCCTCCTAAATACAGATCATGGGACAAACACTTTAACAACATAGTACATAGGAAGCAAAGATTCTGTTACTGGGCTGCTTTCTGTCATTTTGATAAAATCACTGTTTTTTCGGCTTCAGATTTAGCAGTGTTCAGATTGCTTAGTGCTGGAGAAACCCCGCCCACACCTCTGATTGGCAGCTTTCTGCCCATGTACAGCATACACACAAGCTGCCAATCAGTGATGGGGCTGGGCTATGCCTAGTTCATGAATATGAAGGACTACTAGGAAGCACGCTAACTAATGATCATCTCCTGCTAATAAAACTACAGAATGCAGTTCAGTAAGTGACACATCGCTGGAGTCAGAGTCTCTGCTTCTACATGAGGCTGCTCTTAGATTAGGTCTCAAAAGCCAGATTACTTTTAAGAATATTACTGATAGGCTTAACACCTCCAGCACTTTTGAACCCACCTGACAACATGAAAAAAATGGCTTAGATTAAAAATGGTTTGGGGGGTTCTTTAGAAAGGAAATGTTTGAGGACTTTTGTGCAGTCGTTAAAAATTACAGAAAAAAAACAACGAGCCAACACTGTGTCCAGAGGTTGCAAAATACATTACCTGCATCCGCATCGATTGCCTGTACTCTGGTGACTGGGGTCTTGGGCTCGGTATTCTCAAACACGGTGACCGTGTAAGGGTCTGCAGAAAACTCCGGGGCATTGTCATTTACATCTTCCAAAGTCAACTCCACATTAACTTCACAGAAATTACCACCTCCATCTGTCGCTTTTACCGAGAGGTGGTAGGCTTCCTGGATCTCTCGGTCAAGGAGCGAGGAGGTCTTTAATTCACCTGAAGAAAAATAGAAAAATCTTACCAGTCGAAAAGTGAAGAAAAGTCCAAAGCACAATTCTGCCTTAAGCTGAGCCCTTTAGAGCAAAGCATCAGAAACCGCCTTGGCTTTAATCTCAGCCATGATACATCATATTATTAGTAGGAAAGCTATTACTACCAAAATACATTCCCTTAAGTGTGCTTACTTTAGCTTTCTAAATCCTCATAGCATTGCGGGGTGAGTTATGCTAACCTTTATGCATATGCATGCATAAACCAGAGCTAATCAATTTATTACAGCTGATGTAGACTTTCCTTAAAGAATCATCTTACTAGCCGGTATTTTGTGCAGAGCGCCTTCATTTTAACAAGTCAGAAAAGTCTGTAGAAACAAAATTATTCGGTGAAGAACTGGAGAACATTAAAAGTTTTAATGTGTCAAGATATTTCAATACGAGATGGAACTAAATACTATCAAGAATGCCAGCAGTGAATTATTCATTTTTAGCATTTATTATTTTTCTTATTCCGATACAACACTGACTACATACAAAGTACAGCCGCCAACTTATCATTTTTGTAGTTTGGAGAAAGGTCATTTGCCCTGAGCTGCCAGCTTCCAGTCGGTCCGTCTGAACTAGGTTTTATATTTTTCCATTGCTGCTTATCTGTTCAATTTGATTATTACTGTGTTGGAAAATTTCAAATCATTTTATGTTGGGGAATAAGGTATGGAAATTATAATTATAAGCTGTGGGAGAATATTATTAAACTTGCCAATGTCTCGTTACTAGAGAAGACTATAACATACTCGGTGACCTGCACCACGCCGTGAGAAGAGTCGATCGAGTCTATTCCAATTCCATATCCCTTTGATCAAGAAAGAACCATGAAAAAAATGACTATACATATTCACTACAACAACAGACTAAAATAATAAAACATGTTCCATAAAGGTTTCTAAATTAAAGCACATCTTCATCATTTGAAATCAATTCCTTTGCTACAGTAGACATAATTAAGATCAGTTAAAGGGAATCTGTTAGCAGGATTTCACACCTCATCCTATTTATATGCACATGTAGCAAGTCTGTCTTTCCTCTGTTATTGAGTGTTTGAATTGATGCACAAATAGTTCTTAAGCATAACTTGCAAATCTGTAGCCTCTGTCACTCCAGCTCTATTCCTTGACCAATGCTGCCTCTACATGCTTCACTTGTAGAAATATCCACTACACTCTCCAAGCATTAGTTGCAAGGTGATTATTTATTCAATTATGTACATACATAGATGCGAAGTGAATAATATACAGTTGTGTGAAAAAACATTTGCCCCCTTCCTGATTTCCAATTCTTTTGCATGTTTGTCACACTTAAGTGTTACAGATCAATAAACAAATTTAAATATCAGACAAAGATAACATAAGTAAACATAAAATTCAGTTTATAAATGAAGGTTTTTTATTATTAAGGGAAAAGGAAATCAAAACCTACAGGGCCCTGCGTGAAAAAGGGATTGCCCCTCCCTCCTTAAAACATAAATTAACTGTGGTTTATCACAACTTTGAGAAGCAGAGTTCAAATTTCCTAGCCACACCCAGGCCTTATTACTGCCACACACGTTCTCAATCACGAAATTACTTAAATAGGACCTGCCTGACAAAGTGAAGTAGACCAAAAGATACTCAAAACCTACACATCATGCTGTGATCCAAATAAATTCTGGAAAAAATGAGAAACAACGTAATTGAGATCCATCAGTCTTGAAAAGGTTATAAAGCCTTTTCTCAAGCTTTGGGGACTCCAACAAACCACAGTGAGAGCCATTATCCACAAGTGGTGAAAACATGGAACAGTGGTGAACTTTCCCAAGAGTGGCTCGGCCAACAAAAATTACCCCAAGAGCGCAGCGATGACTCATCCAATAGGTCACAAAAGACCCCACAACAACATCCAAAAGAACTGGAGGCCTCACTTGCCTCAGATAAGATCAGTATTCATGACTCCATCATAAGAAAGAGGCTAGGCAAAAGTAGCCCAGTTCCAAGGTGAAAATCACTGATGAGCATTAAGAACATAAAAGCTCATTTCAGTTTTGACAGAAAACATCTTGATGATCCCCAAGACTTTTGGAAGAATACTCTGTGGACTGACAAGACTGACAAGACAAAAGTTGATCTTTATGGAAGGTGCATGTCCCATTACAACAGATGTAGAAGTAACACAGCATTTCAGAAAAAGAATATCATATCAACAGTAAAATATAGTGGTGGTAGTGTGATGGCCTGGGGCAGTGTTGCTGCTTCAGGACCTGGAAGACTTGCTGTGATAAATTGAACCATGAAATCTGCTGTCTACCAAAAAATCCTGAAGGAGAATGTACAGGGCTATTTGTTCATGACCTCAAGGTGAAGCACACTAGGATTATGCAGCAGGACAATGATCCAAAACACTCCAGCAAGTCCACCTCTGAATGGTTTAAGAGAAACAAAATTAAGACTTTGGAGTGGCCTAGTCAAAGTCCTGACCTTTATTTGTGATTAATTGTGCTATCTTTGTCTGATATTTAAATTTGTTTGGTGATCTGAAACATTTAAAGTGTGTCAAACATGCGAAAGAATAGGGAATCAGGAAGGGGCAAACACTTTTCCCGCAACTGTAAATCCAATAAAGTGCAAGCGACATTGCTATATAAAGGACGTTTTGACCCATCTTTGCAGAGTGCTGTTTCAAAGTTGCAGTTAGAGAGGCATAATTTCCTAATCCAAAGGAAAACGCTGGTGTGGGGTAAGAAGGCGCATCCCACACCATTGCAGCAGTCTATGTACTTATTAGGCTAACAACCTGCTCCCTCAGCACCTCGCTTACTCTACTTTTTTGAGAGCAGATCAATTTTTTTCACTATATTCCTCTTTCTTGAATGACAGCCTCTATGCTTTGTGACTTCAGGTGAAACAGTTGTTGGTCAAGCAGGAGGAGCTCTTTTGCCAACCGGTCTTTTCTCATTAGAGCTGGCGACGCAGCGCACTGTCACTTGCACATCCAAAGGAATGTAGCACTGTGAGTAGGGAGGGCATACAGAGTGTGCATCAGAATTGACAACAGGTGCATGGTCAGTAAAGCAGGGACTAGCTCAGCCTCTGAAACAGACGTCACTGATGATGCTTCATTTCAGGGTGGACAAAGCATCTATGGCAGTGACCCCAGCCATGGCCCCTGATGAAATGCAGCTGGAGCTCCCCAACATGCACTGATGATTCCCAAACAAAATGGAAGTAAAAGAAAATTGCTTTAAAATTTTTTTCTTCCTGCAATTAAAGGAATAAGCTGATATTGTCAGTCATTATCATGTGGCTAAACTTTGTATTGTAGACAATTTTTCACTCCCGCCAAGAAGCTTTTTCACCATTTCCTACTGGGCACTCACACAATACACCTACATTTTTCCCCTCCTCAGAAGAGACATGCTTAATTATACTCAGTGTAAAACAAAATTGTGGCGCCCTGCATCTTTACCGCTACAAAAGGGTTAAATATGTACTGTTTTGCATGTGTTTTGTGAGCAATGGGAGTTATGCTTTCTCTGCTAGAGACCACAACACACACACACAATTTGCCTCACTTGTCTGAAGCTGAGAGCTTTGCAGACATACCCTAACTGGGAGGGGGAGGGGCCGAGTTGTTGTTTTCAGTGAACAAGAAGGAGGAAAAACGTCTTGGAGGCCATGTTTAGATGTGCTCGATCCAGGAGTGAGAGCTAAGAAGCATCAGGGACCAGCCCCTAGACCATCCATGCTTTCAGAGATTGTACGACCAGCAGAAAAGTGTTTTCCTTCAGAAATACTGCAATAACCTAGGATCAGTGAAGGATAGTGCAAGTGGGAACTTGAGCTGCTTCACACAGGATTCACGCTGCAAGTTGCTGAAGGCGAAATACACAGTGAGTAGAGGCAATACTGGGAAGTTCTAAACTCCGGGAAGCCTTGGTCCCAGAAGGGATTAGAATAGAAGGACGTTACACTGAGTCACAGCGGGGATAGATAACTCCCATTCTCCAGAGCAGACTGTACCCTGGTGAGAGTTGTAATATCTCCTCTGAACTGTACCTGAACTACAGTAAATGATAAAGTGACTTGTCTCCTGCCTTATTACTCCGTGCCTTCTACTTGCATCACAATCTCTGGGGGTCTGCCCTGGTTGGAGAGGGTTTAACATCTGCACTGTCATCACCATCTACTCCTCCAGGGATCATCTGCAGTGCCGGCTATATTACAGTCGAACACTCCAACTGGCGTCACGAATCACTAAACTTAATCCCCATCCTATTCTACTCCTTTTACATGACCGCCTGGGGCCACGGACCGGGTCACCGCCACTGTGATATCTCCCATTGAAGTTAACGGGCTCGGTACAGAGAATCCCACGGCCCCTCGGGCGCGTCAAAATCAATCAGACAAACAGAAGCCTTTATTTCCATCTTTTTTATTTTTGAAATTTGAAAAGCAAGAAATCATTGGGTGAGAAAGAAATTAACTACCTGCTCATATCTTCTCAATGCTCACTAAAGCTCAACTGAGTGGAAACAAGTAACAGTTTAATTGTACATTCTGAAGTATCTGCACTTAGAGTGGATCTGTCATCAGAGTTCATGATACAAAAACTTACTGAATAGATCTCTTAAACCTGGTGAAACTGGGCTTCTTACTTTGAAAATCGATGTAAGAATGTCTGCATAACATTACGAATACACAGTACAGGCTAGCTAATATCTGAAATATGCAAAAGTTTTGACATGAGTTTTCAAAGTAAGACAGTCAGCCTTATCAGGTCTAAGAAGTTTATTCGGTAATGCATATAGTTCTTATTGTGAAATCTGGTGAGTGATGTTCCTTAAAGTGTTAGCCACTACTTTTTACTGATGGTCTATCCTTAGGATTGGCCATCAATATCTGATTGTGGAGGTGAAACAACTGGCACCCCTGTCGATAATTATTGAAAAAGCCAGAAGTTTTCTGATGCTGCTGGAACTCCATAATGTCTATACTGATCACATAATGTCTACTACAGATCCACTGATGTGATGCTGTGTTCCAGCAGCATCCGAAAACATCTTGCCGCCACTAGTAACAGCTGAGCTCAGGGGAGGGGGGGGTCAGATTTGGGGTTGATATCTCCTTTAAAAGGAGTTGACAAGGACTTTTTTTCTTGCTATGAGTTTAAAAACTAACAGGCAAGAGAGTTGCTAACAGAGGCAACCTGCTTGTTCTACCCAGCGCCGGCTCAGCGTGATCACTGATCAATCCTGCTGGGGATTCAGTTGCTCCATGTCAACAAAGAACCTCTTATGCAGCCAGGCTGCTCTGTGGACAGGGTGTGACAGTCGACATCATGCTGATTGATAGCCGGTTCCCCATAGCTAGTCAGGGGGATCTGGCTGTCAATCAGCATGATGTCAGCAGTCACACCCCATCAACAGAGCAGAAAGGGAGAGAAGCCACTGCTATGTCGATGTGACATCAGTGGAAGCTGCTGAATTGCCGGACGAGACCAGGGCTGGGTACACAAGCAAGTAGTTAGAAACCACCTGATTGTTAGTTCTTAGGCCCATAGTGAAAAATGTAATAGTGCTGGATAAAGTGCCCATGGTAAAACACCTGACAGTAACAGGTTACTCCTGATAGGCCTCTATAGGTTTCTGTAGGCCTTTTACCCTACAATGATTATTAATAAAGCACCATGTGTTCTGAATCTAGATGTGACAGCATGAGTCTACAGAAAATAGTCTATTGTTTAGATCAAGATTTTTAACAGATTTTGGTATTTTGTTCTTTGAATTTTCCATAGTACTAAATAGAAAAAAAAATGTTTTTTTTTGTTTTTTTTTTATCTCTGGCCTTTTAGTTAGCCCAATAATAAAAGCTGACCGTCCCTCTGTAGAGCTTCTCAGAAGTTGTAAAATAAAAGGCACATAAAGATAACACAGGATCCATTATTGACAGTAGGTGATGGCTACAGCTCACCTCCTCCTCCTCCCTGCACAATAACCTCTGCCCAGATCTCAAATCATATGTAGAAATCAATCCACATTTCTTGTCCATTGCTTCCTACCGCCCATTCAGATGCCCCAGAGCAGATCTCTAAATGTTGTATTTAACAGAACACAAGGCAAGATGTCCGTCCCCAAAATCATGTATAGAAAATAAAATAAAAAAAATAGAAAATGAATAAAAACAAATAGGAGGAAAAAAGAGCATTTTTGTGTATTTTGCTCCTGAAACTATGGTTAAACTACCTAAAAAAAAAAAGGCAATCATAAAATAAAAACAAGGTCAAGGTTTTATGAGCCGAAAACGAGCGCTCATTGTTTTTTTCCCTTTTTCCATTTTTAATATCGGATTTACACAAGTCTATTTAGTTCCGCAATTAATACAATTCACGCAATTAAGTGACTATTCCTGCAGCAGGAAATTATGTCTGACGTCTCTCTGAAAAGAATTAGCAGTAATGATGTCTGTAAGACATAATTAAAAGGTCACAGCTAAGAGCGGAGAATTTATTACTTTTCTGGAACTCACCTGTAAATGGATTGAGGTGAAATTTCTCAGAGCCGGGTCCGTGCAATGTGTAAATGATCTCCGCATTAGAGCGAATGTCTGCGTCGCTGGCTGAAACTTGAAGGATTAGCTTCCCGGAAAGGGCATCTTCAGATATGGTCTCAGAATAAGAATCCTACAAAAATAACGGTAGAGGCACATTTGACAATGTCATTAATAATTAATGTCTTTTTATGTCAAGTTTTATGGGTCCACAGAACCAAGCAAGGTCAGAAATAAAGGGGTTGCTCAGCCTTAGGGATCAAAACAAAATAATTATGTTAGCAAAGAAGCTACCCAACTGTTAATTCTACACAGTAAAGAGTAAAGCGATGCACATTTTGTAGAGCTATAACATCTATTGGGTCAATAATAAATCAGGACCAGGCCATTTTCCACTGTTCATGACCCGGGTTGTTTCATACAGGGCTCTATCATTTTTTTCTCATTTGATACTGAAATAATTGTTGCCTTTTCTTTTCATGATACACAGGATCTAACTTTTATGCAGTTTGACATTCATTTATTTACTGATAATGGGGGGGGAGGAAATTTTCAATCCTCAGCAATGAAAGTGTAACAGCAAGCAGGAAAAGGCATGAAGTCCATGGAAATCTCTGGATTGATGGGCCTATTAATGATCTGCAAATGATGAAAAATGGAAACAATTTTCAAAACATCTTGAATTATTCAGTATCGCGTACGAGAGCCATGTGCAAGAATACCTTGGCATGGAAACAATAATGGTTGCCTGAGGAATGTTCTGCCACTCTGAATGCACTTGGGCACGAAAATCATCAAGATCCGCTGCTGACAGCTTCCTTTGCAATTGCCCGATAATGTCGTTATAGGTTTGCTCAATAGTAGACAAGTTCAGAGATGATGCAGGCCATGGTAGCATGTTTAGGCTATGCAGGCTGCTCACAATAGCACGAGCGACAAGCGACCTGGTATTGTCATGTTAAAAAATGGCTTCGGAGACACTTTGGATAAATAGCCGTGCTACTGGTTTCATGACCAAATTAAGGCAACACTGTACCTGGAATGAAGACTAGAGGGGTTCGGCTACTGTACATTCTGCCACCCCATTATAGGGGCACACGGTGTTGCCCAATTCTGCGGCTGTTGACTCTTCAGCGATATTACAAAACATTAATTGCATCATTATGTGCAGGACAGCCAGACATTTTAAGTAACTGGGTGGTCCACCAACAGTTAAGGCATAATGGACATGTTAGCTACATTCATCTGGAGATGTTCCTACACATTGTCTAACCATACACCACAAAAACAGTATGAATGCATCCAGAGACATCGGAAACATACAGGTGTAGAAAACTTGACAGTTAAAGGGAATCTGTCACACCTCTTTTTGGAATATGAGCTGCCGGCACCGACATCAGGGGCCTATATACAGCACTCTGTAATGCTGTAGATAAGCCCCCGATGTAACCTGAAACATAAGAAAAAAGAGTTAGATTATACTCACCGGGGGGGGGGGGGGGGGGGGTTCCGATTGGTGTTGTGGTCCGGCGCCTCCCATCTTCATACGATGCCGTCCTCTTCTTCCCTTCCTGTAGTGGTTGCGACGCAGGCGCACTGCTCTGCCATGTTGAGGGCAGAGCAGAATTCTGCAGTGCGCAGGCGCCGGACCTCTGTTTTCTTTTAGTCCCTTTTCCATTATATCTTTTTATAAGCTAATTAACACTATTAATCCAATGGGGCATACTACAATATTATCCATATTGTGCTGTACAAGGGCATCTTAATGGATAATACACATTTAAATATTTAAATTTGACGTTCTCATGTTTCAGGAACATTTGTATTCATCAGTTATTTCTGTTTATTTCCTTGGAAATATAACTTTCAGCAAAGTGCATGCTGTGCAATCATTTTAGCAAATGCTTTATGCCAGAAAAAAAAAAATCAGCCCTTAATGTACCTGTCATTGTACTGAGGTTCAATGTGGAGTAGCTGCTTCTTGGGTATGCCCAGCAGCGTCGGGAAGAGAGCAAAGCTAAGCTTTGCACATACGTACCAAGCAATAAAAAATAAAATCAAAATAAATAAATATAAATAACCTCACATTTATCAATATCTCCAGCATATCAAAGGTTCTTCAGGCTGAAACATTTTCAATGTGAAATAAAAAATAATCAAAATCCAGAGTCCTCAGTTGATACCTTTTAATGGCTAAATTGAATACATTTGATGAGGAGACCTAAGTAGTCTTAAAATGCTGTTATCTTTTCAGTTAGCCATTAAAATATATCAGCCTCTGAGGACTCTCAATTATTTTACTATCTACTTGCGAACATGGTGTGAAGTTATAGTTTTCCTTTAAAGCACCACTGTAGGGTTTTTTTTTTATTGCAGCGATGGAGTGGTGCAACTAACATAAAGTCCCTGCTCCTAATCAGGGCTGTAGAGTCGGTAAGCCAAACCGCTGACTCACTCCTCAATTTCGTTGAAGTCCGACTCCCCAGCACTGGTCACTACTGAGCATGTACATAAAGCACAGCACAGATTCATCTCATCTACGACCACAGCACTGGTCACGCTAAGCGTGTGCATAAAGTGCGGCACAGATTCATCTCAACTACGACTCCACAGCACTGGTCAGTACTAAGCATGTACATAAAGTGCGGCACAGATTCATCTCAAATACAACTCCACAGCACTGGTCATTACTAAGCATGTACATAAACTGCGGCACAGATTCAACTCATCTACGACCACAGCACTGGTCACTACTGAGCATGTGCATAAAGTGCGGCACAGATTCATCTCATCTATGACTCCACAGCACGGCCTTACTACTGAGCATGTGCATAAAGTGCAGCACAGATTCATCTCATCCATGACTCCACAGCACTGGTCACTACTGAGCATGTACATAAAGTGCAGCACAGATTCATTTCATCTATGACTCCACAGCACTGGTCATTTGAGCATGTACATAAAGTGCAGCACAGATTCATCTCATCTACATCTCCATAGCACGGCCTCACTACTGAGCATGTACATAAAGTGCAGCACAGAGTCATCTCCACAATGACCCCACAGCACTGGTCACTGCTGAGCATGTACATAAAGTGCAGCACAGATTCATCTCCTCTATGACTCCCCAGCACTGGTCACTACTGAGCATGTACATAAAGAGCAGCACAGATTCATCTCATCTACATCTCCATAGCACCGGTCACTACTGAGCATGTACATAAAGTGCAGCACAGAGTCATCTCCACAACGACCCCACAGCACTGGTCACTGCTGACCATGTACATAAAGTGCAGCACAGATTCATCTCCTCTTTGACTCCCCAGCACTGGTCACTACTGAGCATGTACATAAAGTGCAGCACAGATTCATCTCATCTATGACTCCACAGCACTGGTCACTACTGAGCATGTGCATAAAGTGCAGCACAGATTCATCTCATCTATGACTCCACAGCATCGGTCACTACTGAGCATGTGCATAAAGTGCAGCACAGATTCATCTCATCTATGACTCCACAGCATCGGTCACTACTGAGCATGTACATAAAGTGCAGCACAGATTCATCTCCTCTATGACTCCACAGCACTGGTCACTACTGAGCATGTGCATAAAGTGCAGCACAGATTCATCTCCTCTATGACTCCACAGCATCGGTCACTACTGAGCATGCACATAAATGGCAGCACAGATTCATCTCCTCTATGACTCCCCAGCACTGGTCACTACTGAGCATGTACATAAAGCACAGCACAGATTCATCTCATCTATGACTCCACAGCACTGGTCACTACTGAGCATGTACATTAAGTGCAGCACAGATTCATCTCCTCTATGACTCCACGACACTGGTCACTACTGAGCATGTGCATAAAGTGCAGCACAGATTCATCTCCTTTATGACTCCACAGCACTGGTCACTACTGAGCATGTGCATAAAGTGCAGCACAGATTCATCTCCTTTATGACTCCACAGCACTGGTCACTACTGAGCATGTGCATAAAGTGCAGCACAGATTCATCTCATCTATGACTCCACAGCATCGGTCACTACTGAGCATGTGCATAAAGTGCAGCACAGATTCATCTCCTCTATGACTCCACAGCATCGGTCACTACTGAGCATGTACATAAAGTGCAGCACAGATTCATCTCATCTATGACTCCATAACACTGGTCACTACTGAGCATGTACATAAAGTGCAGCACAGATTCATCACCTCTATGACTCCACAGCACTGGTCACTACTGAGCATGTGCATAAAGTGCAGCACAGATTCATGTCCACTAAAAGCACAGATCCTTAGATCAGGAACAGAACAGACATTTATAGGACATTTTGTAACTTTCTCAAATTATTATGAAAATATTTACAGCACATCCTCTACTGAACTACTGTACCCAATTTATTATATATTTAGGAGTCAGAGTCGGTCCATTTTATACCAACAGCTCCCACTCCACTAAAATGGACACAGACTCCAACTCCATGACTCTGAATCCACAGTCCTGCTCCTAATATAATACTCACTACCCGCCATCTTCAGCTCTTCCTGGTGCTTCTTTGGTCCTGATCCGCCATTTTGTGACAACTTCTGACTGGCAGGAAGTCAGAAGTAACAGTAACAAGCGTTCAATCTAAATCTATTAGAGCCATAGCGAGGTCCCAGACTTGCATTGAAATGTGACCTCTGGCTCCTCCAGCAAACACTGAGCAATCCATCAGGTCACAACCTTCTTGGGGCAGACAGCAGCGGTGCTGATAACAGCAAAAAAAGGCAGATGGTAAATGTAAGAGTAAAGTGCAGGGACCTTTCATTAGTAACGCCACTCCAGTGGTACAATAAAAAGAAAAACGTTGGGACATTTATCAATTGTACAGGAGTTAGTTAATACATGCCTGATTGTTGGGGGTTTCAGTACAGAATGCTCTTAATTACTAGAGTAGGGGTCCCAAGCCCCCATATCTCCCCTCTGCATGACTGCAGTACAGCATGGTGATCGGCTGTATCCTTCAGCCCCATAGACAACGAATAGAGTGGCAACATGAATGAATTATACTGAAGCAAATTGGGTAACTTCAGACTTGGGCCATGTTTTGATTTTTTTGCTGATACCTGTCAGAAAAATCTTTTGTCCATAGGAGATCTTACTTTTGCTATTTTGCAAATCATTCACTAGGCAGTCATTCAGTCACCGGCTGTTCTACCGATCAATCTATTCCGATCCAATGTGTATGGTCATCTGACAAGATTATGACAATACATACATATAAATGTACCTTTTCACAAACCGGGCTATTGTCATTGGCATCGAGGACTTTCACTTCCACCACTGCTCTGCTGGCATAAAGTCCATCTGTAGCAGTTATGTTTAGTAGATAATTGTCCTTTACTTCTCTGTCAAGTGGCTTTCGAACATACACTTTCCATTCCTGCTGCAAGTTCTCAATCGCAAACTGCCCAAGTGGATCCCCTCCTAGAACAGGAAACATGAATCACTCGCTCTCTAATCTAAAAACACTAACGTACAATTTAGACAAACAACAACATTCTTGGGTGCAGGAAAAGGAGAGAGAACATAACTGGAATTCCTGCTATCTCATTAGGTTATCGGACGTGTTTTTTCAATAGTGCTCTTTGTGAATGCCTCAGTAATTACATTTTGCAAGAACATAAATATTGAGGTCTAAGAACTGAAGATCTGGGAATAAATATGCAGAAATAATCACTGGTCCTTGACGAATCACCATCATAGGCATTATGTGGCGTTACATTGATTAACATTTTAACAATAAATAATGCGGTTCTGGTTGCAAAGCTAATGAAAATATCACTAATTATCATATGTTGAAAGTAGATAAGGATGAGAAATGTGAGAAATGATGATCTGCTGCACAGACTGGGAGACAAAGACAAAGCTGCTCAAAGCTCAAGGGTTGTGATGAGGGGGCGCACAGAGCTTTTGGAAATTAAGAATGAGGCAGCAGAAATGAAATATAGTCTGCATTCCCAAAAACTTTGTTTTTCACCAATGGTAATTAGCTAAACAGCATAACCTTAGGTTTCAAGGACAGTATGTGGGCTGTAACGGAATATATACTACAAGAGAAAAGTAGTCAAACATAATCAATGATTTCTACTATCATATAAGATAAAAGTTAAAGTTCTTACCTGTAATATACATTGTGACTTCTTTATGTATATCCTCAGAATCATCATCAGTTGTACTCAAGATGGCAATTACTCCACCTGGAGGGTCATCCTCACTGACTGTGCCTTTGTATATTTCTGCACTGAAGCGTGGCGGATTATCATTCACGTCCATCACAGTAACTTCAATTATGGTAGATGATGACAGCACTTTATCACCGTGATCATAGGCCACCACTATAATGTTGTATTTGTTCCTACTCTCATGGTCAAGCTCACCAAGCGTAGTAACCCAACCAGTTTCCAAGTCTACTGAGAAAAGATCTTCAATTTCTTGCGGATCCTGTGCAGGTGCCAACATATAGGAAACATGTCCGTTCAGTCCTGAATCCGAATCAACAGCTTTCACCTGGATGACCTTAGCTCCTCCAGGAAGGTTTTCTACAATGAAAGCCTCATAGGGGTTTGCCTCAAAAACAGGTTTATTGTCATTAGCATCTTTAACCTGGATGCTAACATCCACAGAAGAAATTACCTCGTGATCGCCATGAATATTTTGAGCCAACACTGAAAACTGGTACCATTTTGTGGTTTCGTGATCCAATTGCTTTTCAAGTTTTAGTCGGCCATTCTGTTTCTCTATCACAAAAATGTCATCAACGTTACTTTCATGTGTGTTTCCTTTTACAAGATGATATATAATAGGCTGGTTATTTTCTGCCCTGATAAAATCAAGCTCTGTACCAACAGGGGCATCTTCAGAAATGCTCAAAGTATAAAAAGGCTCTGAAAACTTGGGTAACTGCACTTCAGGTGGAAGAATGATAACAGAAACATGGACAATGCTTTCTCTTGGTGGTGATCCTCCATCAGATGCCTTCACAAAAAATGGGAAGACTTCATCTTCTAAGCCAACCAAGCTTTCTTTAGTGGTTATGATGCCAGAATATTGGTTTATTTCAAAGTTTTCTTCTATACTTTCAGATTTGGCCTCAAGGATGTATGATATATCAGCATTAGCCCCCTCATCAATATCAGATGCTAGAATTCTAACAATCGAAGTCCCTCGAGGTACATCTGATGGAATACTTAGTTTATACTCAGTAGAGCGGAATTTGGGATCATTATCATTGTGGTCTGTTAAAATGATATTAACAACACAGAATCCAACTTTTCCACCGCCATCTTTAGCCATTATACTTATAGGGATGACTTTATTAGCGGGACTCTCTCTATCCAGCTTCTCTGCTGTAAATAACTGTCCTTTCTCATTTATGTAAAAACTGTCCTTAGCAAATTCATTAAGAATATGGTAAGTTACTTGTCCATTAATCCCCGAGTCCTCATCTACAGCATTAAGCTCAGTCACAAGGGTTCGCACTGGGGAATTTTCCGAGAGCTCCACTTCATATTGATTTTGTGCAAATGTAGGGTTATGTAAGTTAGAACTTATTACAGCAATATGGACCTGAGCAGAACTTCTAAAAACACCATCAGAAATGGAAACGTTCAGGATGTACAATGGTCGCATCATCTCTTTCTTTAAATGTGAAACAGTAATTGCTCCCATTTTAACGTCAATAATAAAATTAATATCTTCATTTCCAGAAATTATTGAATATTCCAACTTTTCAGCATCTGTAGTATCAGGATCTGTAGCTTTTACACTTGTTACAAAGCTTCCTTGTCTTGAATGCTCACTTATTTTGGCTTCATAGATTTGCTGGGTGAATACTGGGGGGTTATCATTAAGGTCAACCACAAAAACGCGTATGGTAGCATCACTGCTTAAAATAGGGACTCCATTGTCAACTGCCCGGACAAGGAAGGTATATTCATTTAAATATTCATAGTCTAATGGTTTTGCAATAGTTATCAACCCAGTATTGCTATCGATATGGAAAAACTGAGAACTATTCCCATGATTGCTTACAGTTTGATATGAAATGGCTTTATTTTGTCCAGAATCTGCATCCGTGGCCTTTACTTGTACAACAGATGTTCCAATGACTGATGCCTCCGACAAGGTGGCAACATACGTTTTCTGCTGAAACATCGGTAAATTATCATTCACATCTTCTAAAATGATATCAACAAAAACTTCTGCGTGTGCTCCTGTGACAGAGTCTGTTGCTCGAACTCTGAGTTTATATGCTGGATGCGACTCAAAATCAAGGGGAGCTATAACGTTAATTACACCTGTGTTGAAGTTAATATTAAACTGACTGAACGGATCACCATCTGTGATGCTGTATATTATTCGAAGGCCTTCTGGGCTGTTGGCTTGCACATGCACAACAGGACTGTGGAGCTGAGCATTTTCGGCAATCACTGCACTGTAAAAAGGCTTCTCGAAAACTGGCATTGCTTTATTCATTACTGTAATTGGGACAACAATCTCTGCTGAATACGATGGGCTTCCTCCATCTTTTGCTACTACCGTTATAAAGTATTCCTTATTAAATGCATCAGGATCAAATTGCTTTTTTAATGATATTGCACCAGATGGCCCAATCTGGAAATTTTGTGAATGTTCTTTTAGATAGTAATGTATTTCTCCATTTCTTTCAATGTCTTTGTCCACAGCAGTAACATAGCGAACGATATCACCTATTTCAGCATCCAATGCAACCATGGCATAATATGGAAGGTTGACAAACACGGGGATGTTGTCATTAATGTCTTCAACAGTTACTTTCACAAAAACATGTGAAACGCTTGGCGGTTTCTGTTCATCTGTAATTTCCACAACTATTTCATACAAATCCTGATGCTCCCGATCAAAGGGTATTCCTGTCGTTGAAAGGACACCAGAGGTGAGGCCAATTTTAAATCGGATGTCTGGGTTGAGGATACGGAAAAACAGAGGCTCATTGATACGATTGCCAATCGCACTAATAACAGTTAATGTTTTTATCTGAGTGGCATTTTCCTGTACTAACGCTGAGTAAGAGCCTTGAGTGAATTTCAGGGAACTTTCTTTGCTTTCCTTTACATTAATCTTAACATAGGCCAGACTAGAGAATCGTCCATCAGAAGCTCGAATGGTCAGTTCATACCGACTCCTTAATGGACTTGTGCTTTGGACAGTTATGACTCCTGATAAGTGGTCAATAGCAAATTTATCGCCGATGTTACCTTCAACTATAGAATACATGATTTCAGAAAAAGATCCAGAATCATCATCTGTTGCATTCACTGTAATCACCTTCACTCCTTTATACGTTGGTATCAAGATGGAAGCTTCATAGACTTCTTGAGAAAACACTGGAGCACAGTCATTGATGTCTACCACATATATAGTTACATTGGCTGCATGTTCTGCAAATAATCTGGGATAGCCCATATCATGCACTTGAATGGTAAAATGGAATATATTTGTTTGCTCATAATCTAGCCTGGTGAGAGAGCGTATTGCACCAGTGCTGGAGTCAATGGCAAAATACTTGTGGACAGAAGGTTCAACAATCTGATAGACAAGAAGTGAATTTGCCTCTCTGTCAGCATCCGTAGCCCTAATAACCAAAGGGAAGTTTTCATCAGTTAGGATGACACTGTTGACTGGTGCAGACTCACTGATGAGACCGCGATAGTCTGTTTGGACAAAAATGGGAAAATTGTCATTTTCATCCCGAATGTGAACAATGAGAGTCACGTTTGTAGATAGCCCAGCCATGTTTGTGGCTTGAACAGTGAGTGTATAAGATGCAACAGTCTCAAAATCAAGATGCTTATGTGTTATGACCACACCAGAATTTGGATTAACCTCAAAGGCGTTCATTACATTTCCACTTTTTATCTCATATGTAACGGAAGACTGGCTGTATGTGGAAAGCATTGCAACAAAACTTCCAATTCGTGCTGATTCACTTATTTCTACTGAATACTCTTTCTTCATAAATTTAGGGGCTGCATTATCGGACACAGTGACAAGAATATGTACAGATGTTATCTGGCTCATTGTAGGAGTTCCATGGTCTGAAGCCTTGATCACCAACTCATATTGACCGTGACTGTGTCGATCAAGCTCTTTTGCTGTCTTAATAATTCCTAAAACTGGATCAATGGAAAAAGCATTTGCGGTGTTCCCTAGGAAGTAAAAGAAAAGAACAAGAAAGAAATATCAATTTATAATGAGCTATAAAACGTGGGCTGCTTTAGCAAAAAGAGCAGAATAACCAACTGCACAAAGAATATTGAGACTCTCAATGAAATACATGAATATGCAACGTTACTCAAAGAGAACAATGTAATTATGCAAATTGTCTCTTCAGAGAGGAAGAGGACTAGAACTCTAGTGCCACCTATTGGAGGTAGCAATCCTAAAAGTCAATGTTGACCCTCTAACGAGCCTAGTTACATGACTTAGGATAAAAGCCAAGCCAGATCTCCCACTTTGCACTGATGAGGGGCAGTACCCCGAAACACAGTGTCTGCAAATGGAGATTCTGGCTTGGCTTTTATCCTAAGTCATGTAACTAGGCTCGTTAGAGGGTCAACATTGACTTTTAGGATTGCTACCTCCAATAGGTGGCACTAGAGTTCTAGTCCTCTTCCTCTCTGAAGAGACAATTTGCATAATTACATATTTCCCAGAGGAGCATTGCGGCTTTAAGTCTCCTCACCTCGACATGCTTAGCATGTCATTCTCCGCAAGGAGAAATGATACTTCTTGGATATCAAAGAGAACACTAGCTACACGTATGAACCAATGTCCTCAGAGAAAAATTCAGTTTGAAAAGTTTATTTTCATGAATGCAACACTGCTAGAATTAAGAGGTGTTTTTTATTTTTTTTAATAAAATACTATTTTGCAATTTTCCAATGAATACGTATTGTTTGCACAAATACTACCAATACTGTTAGGCTGAGAAACAAAGGAACAGATGATGTAGATCAAAAGGAAAAGAAGAAGAGAACAACAGAAGTAATAATGAACAACACAGAAAGGAAGGCTTGAGATGTGAATTGTGTCATAAAAATACTTTTTTTTTTATAAATGATGCTCGCTTTAGATCACGTTTTTTTGCCGTACATTTGGTGTGTTTGCCAGAGAAGCTACCAATGTACACCATCTATGACTAGACATAACATAGGCCAATTAGCTACTGTCTGGCTTGTAAAAGTCTGTAACAGGCCAAAACAAAGATTAGGAGGGCCAGTAAAAAAACATCCAATAAATAAGATACATTTTCTAACATGAGAGTCTATGGGTGATGGATGCCTCTGTATAACATCCTTTACAGGCATTCATTTAATGGATTTAGCAAGGGCTATTCAATAGCTTTTCATGACTGAAGTGCTAAACAGATGCCATTATAGTATATGGAATTATAGCCTACTACTTACATTCGTTTAACAGATCGGGCATGAAAAAGCTCATGACTTAACCGTTAAATGGATCCGATATTCTAGGGGTGACAGACACCACTGGTTGGCATCCATCAGAGCCCATGTTTCACATACAAATTGTAGGTTTTCCTTGTGCGTATTTTAAACATAAGTCTTAAAGTGGATGAACTATCCTCATGACTGGTCATCAATATCAGAATGGTGGTGACCCACAGCCACTCATCCCCACCAATTTAAATCAGTCGCCATTCACGAGTAAAGCAGCTTCACCCCTACTGATGTGAAAAGAAGCTGAACATTCAGTACCAGGCGACAGCCACTATACAAGGAATGGAGTAGTGCGTTTTGGCCCTGTCACTTTCTATATCCGGCCACTGCCTAAGCTGAAAGCAGCTGATTGGCGGGTGACTGTGCCAAGTGTCAGACCCTCTCCCATCTGGTATTGATGGGCTAGTCTCAGGAAAGCGTGGGCTACTAGTTTAATACCAGGTGTAGAGAAATTTAGCAGATGATGGCTAGAAAGATAGTGCGGTATTTGGGACTGAGAGTAATATTAATAAGAACGTACTGGGGCCTCCATAATGATATAGTTTAGTGCAGATTGTAAAGTTCTTGGGGATAAGAAAATTATTTCAGAGGTTCTCCTAAAGTAAAAAGGTTGGATTTTGCTAGTATTGTTACATTAACAGCAAAATTACTCTCTGCAACTTAGAGAAAAGAAAATGCAGAGGTGATCACAGTTATAGGAAGTGATCATCGCTTCAGACTACTGCTTCTCTTCATAAGTAAGGTGGAAGCAGCGGTCTGAGATGATTCCTGGGTGTTTGTTATTAAAAGGCAGCATGATGAGTAGTGCTGGGGAAATGGGCGATCTGGCGCCTTTAAAGAGATCCAATTATATTATTTTTAAATTATCTGAATATTTTAGCATTGCAAATTAGAAACAAAATGACAGCCCAGTGAGAGAGTAGGACAGTGGGTCCGACTAATGATTGGATACATAAAGCATAGCATGCCTTTAGGAGAAAATAGGTACGGTATATTGTCACCATCTTCTGTCCATTGCTTTGCTGTTATCAAATTAAGTTTCTTAGAACTTGGCCATGAGCACCCATACATTTTAATGATCTCCCATTCTAACCTATCTAAAAAGGCAATAAAAAGAAGCATCTCATAGTGTAATACTGTGCGGCACACATGGTGAAGAATATATGGATTGTTCTTGAATTTCTGCTTTACCTACAGAGCTGATCTCATCAGAAGCCAATATTAAACTGAGCAGGAAAGACTTTTTGGGGTTTATGGCTGCTACCAACAGGATATACTGTGAACATGGAAAAAGTATGTTTCTCGGTCGCTTCATTGGGGGACACAGGAAACATGGGTTAATCTGTTGTCACCTACTGTGTGGCACTAATAATACACTAAAAAAAAGTTGGTTACTCTCCAGCAGACTATATCTTGCCTGCTAGACCCAGGCCTCCTCAGTTAAGCTTATAGCAATTACCTATATCAAAGCAACTTTCAGAGCTCCCTGCCCTTTCTCCTTTTGTGCTCCATAACTCATCCTGCACATCGACATGATGTTGTGAATGACTCAGTCTTTTCTTCTTAAATTGGTTTTGGCTTTCCACCTTAAAGAGGACTTTGCCTCATCTTTCTTCTGCCCTTCGCCCTCTCACCCTACTGAAAAAACTTTGCATACGCTGGATGTCATCAGAGCCATGTGATGCTACTTGTCAGCTACCACTACATTCAGATGTTTGGATTCCTTGTTTGTCATTCCAAAAGGCCCATGCAGAGGCCTAGCCATATCTAAGGGATTCATTGCCCAGCCATTATCAAAGCATATAGGTCGAAGGATAATTGCTCTACAGGGGCTGTGAGGGCCTCCTGGGCCATCCGTCACCAGGCACCTATTCTTCAACTCTCTAAGGCAGCCACACGTTTTCCTTGGCAGACTCAATTCTTGGCAGGAAGGTGATGCAGACAGCAGTCGCTCAGGTGGCAGTCTAAACAAGAGCGAATACGTCTTTGGTAACAATATGATTTTTTTAATTGTTATCCCCATCCCAAGGACACCTTTAGGATGTTCTATGGTTCCTGTGTCTCACAATGAAGTGACCAAAAAAGATTTGTGGTCCTTACCATAAAATCGTTTTCTCAAAGTCTTTATTGGGGGACACAGCACCAATCTTAGTTACCCAGTCGAGCATACATTTGAGTAGGTTTTCCTAGTGGGGTAGTTATACCTTTTCTTTGATTTCGTCATTCTTTAGCTTTTTTTGTTTCTCCTACTTTCTCCCTAACTGAGGACGCTTGGTGCTAGCAGGTGAAGTATAGTCTGCTGGGGAGGAGCCAACTTTTTTTGTTTAGCTGTATTGTTAGTGTCATCCTAAAGGTGGCAGTAAACTAACACATGGTTCCTGTGTCCCCCCAATGAAGATTACGAGAAAGAGATTCTACGGTAACGAAAAGCTTAATTTATTCAATAAAAAAGCATAAAAATACAAAGCATGTTGGAACCTTTTACACCTGAAGAAGATAATTAATTGGTTTCGAAATACATTGCATTCTCAAGCATTTTATATTGATCAAATACGCTTTTTTCCCCCATGTAAGCAGTATCTCCTTTTGGAAGCATCCATAAACCCCTGCGCATCTTCATGGTCAGTTTAGTATTGACCCTCTCAATAATGTCACACATTCTTCCAGCTAATCACATAGGAAGTTACTGAATCAAGAAGAACTATCACATACAGTGGGGCAAAAAAGTATTTAGTCAGTCAGCAATAGTGCAAGTTCCACCACTTAAAAAGATGAGAGGCGTCTGTAATTTACATCATAGGTAGACCTCAACTATGGGAGACAAACTGAGAAAAAAAATCCAGAAAATCACATTGTCTGTTTTTTTTCATTTTATTTGCATATTATGGTGGAAAATAAATATTTGGTCAGAAACAAAATTTCATCTCAATACTTTGTGATATATCCTTTGTTGGCAATGACAGAGGTCAAACGTTTTCTGAAGTCTTCACAAGGTTGCCACACACTGTTGTTGGTATGTTGGCCCATTCCTCCATGCAGATCTCCTCTAGAGCAGTGATGTTTTTGGCTTTTCGCTTGGCAACACGGACTTTCAACTCCCTCCAAAGGTTTTCTATAGGGTTGAGATCTGGAGACTGGCTAGGCCACTCCAGGACCTTGAAATGCTTCTTACGAAGCCACTCCTTCGTTGCCCTGGCGGTGTGCTTTGGATCATTGTCATGTTGAAAGACCCAGCCACGTTTCATCTTCAATGCCCTTGCTGATGGAAGGAGGTTTGCACTCAAAATCTCACGATACATGGCCCCATTCATTCTTTCATGTACCCGGACCAGTCGTCCTGGCCCCTTTGCAGAGAAACAGCCCCAAAGCATGATGTTTTCACCACCATGCTTTACAGTAGGTATGGTGTTTGATGGATGCAACTCAGTATTCTTTTTCCTCCAAACACGACAAGTTGTGTTTCTACCAAACAGTTCCAGTTTGGTTTCATCAGACCATAGGACATTCTCCCAAAACTCCTCTGGATCATCCAAATGCTCTCTAGCAAACTTCAGATGGGCCCGGACATGTACAGGCTTAAGCATTGGGACACGTCTGGCACTGCAGGATCTGAGTCCATGGTGGCGTAGTGTGTTACTTATGGTAGGCCTTGTTACATTGGTCCCAGCTCTCTGCAGTTCATTCACTAGGTCCCCCCGCGTGGTTCTGGGATTTTTGCTCACCGTTCTTGTGATCATTCTGACTGTCATGTCGGACGCTGTTCACACCACAGCATCCGGCAGGCAGAGGTAGTTCCACCTCCAGCCACTATAGCCTCAGTGGCGCCGGTTTGATCTTCAGGCTCTCGGGGGTTAATCCTGCTGGAGACCAGGTTGGAAGGTTAGTCACGCCCACGGTCTTTAAATAGTCATACTGGCATATGGGCGTCGCCGATTATAGCTTGTGTTTCATACCAAGTGGTTCCGGTCTGGAGTGGAGGTGTTCAAGAGAGAGAGATTCATATCTGGTGTCGTATGATCCGTCGTTATCCTTTCTCCTTCCCATATTTGTGTTTAGTTGTGCCCTGTTCACATTACTGTTTATTCCTGTGTGTGTGCGGCGCAGTGCAGTTTAAGTTCTCCCTGTCTGTCATTATTTGTGTGGGAGCTTTGGTGGTGTGACTCCTCACTGGGTGGAGGGTGGAGGGTTAAGTGCAGGGCTGAGCAGGAGATAAGGAAAGGTCGGAGGCTCAGGCATTTGCACCTTCAGCAAAAACCCTGGGTTGAGGGTCAGACAGGGTTTCCCCTAGTAAAAGGGACACCACAGGGGCCCCGGGTATTTCAGCCTTAGTTGAACTAAGCCCCCGTGACATTATAATCGGCCGCGGACACAATATATCCCAAAAAGGGCAACTCCTGGACAAAAAATAAACATTTTTCCAGCTTAGCATAGAGCTGGTTCTCCCGGAGCAACTGTAACACCTGCCTAACATGCTCCAAATGAGTGTCCCGATCGCTAGAATAAATGAGGATATCATCCAGGTATACAATCACAAATCTCCCCAGGACATGAGCAAATACATCATTAATAAAATGTTGGAAAACGGCAGGCGCGGTGGTCAACCCAAACGGCATAACCAGACTCTCAAAATGACCCTCAGGAGTGTTAAACGCCGTCTTCCACTCATCCCCCTGACGGACCCTTATGAGGTTATACGCCCCCCTGAGGTCCAGCTTGGAAAACCATTTCGCCCCCGCTACCTGGTTGAACAAATCCGGGATCAACGGCATTGGGTAGGGATCACGGATCGTAATCTGGTTTAACTCTCGGAAATCCAGACACGGGCGTAACCCCCCATCTTTCTTCTTAATGAAGAAAAACCCCGCGGCTACAGGCGAGGACGAAGGCCGGATGTGACCTTTGCTCAGACTCTCCGCGATGTAGTCTTTCAGAGCTTGTCTCTCAGGACCAGAAATATTAAACATCCTGGCCTTAGGTAATTTGGCCCCGGGTTTTAACCTAATAGCACAGTCATAGGCTCTATGTGGAGGCAGTTCTGAGCAACCCTTCTCAGAGAAAACATCCGCGAAATCCTGCAAAGCCTCCGGCAGACTGGGCGTCACGGCGGACACACATATGGCCAAGCAATTGTCTTGGCAGAAACCACTCCATTGTACTATGTCCTGAGTTTTCCAATCAATTACCGGGTTGTGCCTGGACAGCCATGGAAAACCCAGGACCATTTGAGCTGGGAGATTACGGAGGACCCTACATGTAACCGACTCAGAATGTAGGACCCCAATGTGGAGTTTCACCTCTGCCACAAACTCAGTAATCTCCCCTTGAGGGAGGGGAACAGCATTAATGGTCACCACCTGTATGGGGTGAGGAAGTTTTTCGATCTTAAACCCGGCGGTGTGTGCAAACTCCTCATCTATGAGATTGGTGGCGGAACCGCTATCCACAAACACTGATATAGGTAGCTCTCTGCCGGCGATAATAACCTTGGCAGGGAGCATACATTGAGATACCATCATGGAGGATATGCATACGCTCAGTTGGGTCTCCTCCATACCCTCTGAGCTTAACAGTTTTCCGCCGGTGTGACCCTCTTAGGTAGTACCGGGCAAACGTTAACATAATGACCTCCTTTACCACAGTAGAAACATGCTCCGGGCTTCCGGAATCCCGGAGCGCGAGGCTGAACCTGTGCCACGCCAGCAATCTGCATAGGTTCAGGGGACTCATCTACTTCAACCACACCTGCACCTCTGTTTTCCCCCAGAGGTAGCGTCTCCTGTGCCCCCTGACGAAAACGGCGATCAATACGTATCACCAAACTCATGGCAGACTCCAATGATGCCGGAGTCTCATACATCAGGAGGGCTTGTTTCACCCTCCCTGATACCCCATGAATAAACTGGCTCCGCAGTGCTGGGTCATTCCACTGTGTGTCTACAGCCCAGCGGCGAAATTCCGAACAATAGTCTTCTGCCAAGCGCTCCCCCTGGCGGAGGGCACGGATTTTAGATTCCGCTAGAGCCAGTCGGTCAGGGTCATCGTAAATGAGCCCGAGGGCAGAAAAAACATTATCGACCGAATGAAATGTAGCAGAGTCAGCCGGTTTTAAAATGGACACCGCTAAGGTGCAAGCGGTGTTGCAATGGGAGAGGCCGGAGAGTCTGAAAGCACTCCAGCGGTTCCTTGGGTTTGCGAATTATTATAGGAAATTTATAAAACACTTTTCGACTGTCGCCAAACCGCTCACGGACATGACAAAAAAGGGTGCCGATCTGGCGAACTGGCCTGAGGTGGCTATACGTGCATTTGAGCGTCTGAAGAATAGTTTTGCTTCAGCCCCCATTCTGGTGCAACCAGACGTGTCTAAACCTTTTGTGGTAGAGGTTGATGCGTCGGAGGTGGGAGTGGGTGCAGTACTGTCTCAAGGCTCGTCCTTGAGCGAGATGCATCCATGCGCCTACTTCTCCAAGAAGCTGTCGCCGGCCGAACGGAATTATGATATCGGCAACAGGGAGTTGTTGGCCATCAAACTGGCTTTTGAGGAATGGCGACACTTCTTGGAGGGGGCGGCTCACCAGGTCACAGTTATCACCGACCATAAGAATCTGCTCTATCTGGAGTCGGCCAAGCGTCTGTCTCCTAGGCAGGCTCGCTGGGCATTGTTTTTTACTCGTTTCAATTTTCTTGTGACGTACCGTCCCGGGGCTAAAAACACCAAGGCGGATGCTTTGTCTAGGTGTTTTCCGGGGGGAGAACCGCGGGAAGAGCCGGTACCCATCCTCCAGAAAGGGGTAGTGGTCTCGGCTCTCACGACTGAGGTAGAGGCGGAGATTGCCGAGGCCCAAGAGGAGGTACCACCAGGACTTCCCGCCAACAAATCATTTGTACCCCTGCATCTTCGGCCTAAGGTGTTGAAGGAACACCACGATTCGGTACTGGCTGGTCACCCAGGGGTGAAGGGCACCTTAGAGCTGGTATCGCGTCGTTTCTGGTGGCCCAAAATCCGGCAGGATGTGGTCTCGTACGTGGCAGCTTGCATCACGTGCGCTAGGGCTAAGTCACCCCGAACCCGTCCTGCTGGCACGCTACAGCCTCTGGGGGTACCCAATAGGCCATGGACAGAAATCTCCATGGATTTTATCACTGACTTGCCAGCCTCGGCAGGGAACACGGTCATCCTGGTGGTGGTTGACCGTTTTTCAAAGATGGCGCATTTTGTGGCGTTGTCCTCTTTGCCCAATGCTAAGACGTTGGCTCAGGTATTTGTGAAGGAGGTGGTCAGACTCCACGGAGTACCGTCTGACATAGTATCTGATAGGGGTATGCAATTTGTGGCGAGGTTTTGGAAAGCTTTTTGCTCAAGATTGGGGATCAAGTTGTCACATTCATCGGCGTTTCATCCACAGTCTAATGGACAAACTGAGCGCATGAACCAAAATCTAGAACAGTATTTACGATGCTTTGTGTCCGACAACCAGGAGGAGTGGTCTACTTTCCTTCCTCTGGCCGAATTCGCATTAAATAATCACCGCCAAGAGTCATCAGGAGAGTCTCCATTCTTTTGTGTGTACGGTCAACATCCTCAGTTTTGTACCTTACGTCAGGGTGACTCCGGGGGTGTCCCGGAGGAGGATCAGCTAGGAGCCCAATTGTCATCAGTCTGGAGGCGGGTGAAACAGCGTTTGTTGAGCATGAGTGCCAGGTACAAACGGGTGGCTGACAGTAGACGCGTGCCAGGTCCGGACCTGTGTGTGGGTGAATGGGTGTGGTTAGCTACGAAGAACATAAAACTCAAAATCCCATCTTTAAAACTGGGTCCAAGGTTTATTGGGCCTTTTAGGATTTCTGCCATCATTAACCCAGTGGCTTATCGGTTGGAACTTCCTGCGGTGTACAGAATACATAACGTTTTTCACAGGGCTTTATTGAAAAAGGTGGTAGGCTTGGTGGACACGACGCCGATGCCACCTCCAGTCATGGTGGATGGCGAGTTAGAGTTCGAGGTCGCCAAGGTAGTGGACTCTCGAGTAGTACGCCGTACTCTTCAGTATTTGGTGCACTGGCGGGGGTATGGTCCAGAGGAGAGGTCTTGGGTTCCAGCCTCAGACATACATGCGGATCGGCTGGTCAGTTCTTTTCACCGTCGTCATCCGGACAAGCCGGGTCCTATGAGTCTTGAGGGCCCTGGGGTCCCTCGTAGAAGACGGGGTACTGTCATGTCGGACGCTGTTCACACCACAGCATCCGGCAGGCAGAGGTAGTTCCACCTCCAGCCACTATAGCCTCAGTGGCGCCGGTTTGATCTTCAGGCTCTCGGGGGTTAATCCTGCTGGAGACCAGGTTGGAAGGTTAGTCACGCCCACGGTCTTTAAATAGTCATACTGGCATATGGGCGTCGCCAATTATAGCTTGTGTTTCATACCAAGTGGTTCCGGTCTGGAGTGGAGGTGTTCAAGAGAGAGAGATTCATATCTGGTGTCGTATGATCCGTCGTTATCCTTTCTCCTTCCCATATTTGTGTTTAGTTGTGCCCTGTTCACATTACTGTTTATTCCTGTGTGTGTGCGGCGCAGTGCAGTTTAAGTTCTCCCTGTCTGTCATTATTTGTGTGGGAGCTTTGGTGGTGTGACTCCTCACTGGGTGGAGGGTGGAGGGTTAAGTGCAGGGCTGAGCAGGAGATAAGGAAAGGTCGGAGGCTCAGGCATTTGCACCTTCAGCAAAAACCCTGGGTTGAGGGTCAGACAGGGTTTCCCCTAGTAAAAGGGACACCACAGGGGCCCCGGGTATTTCAGCCTTAGTTGAACTAAGCCCCCGTGACACTGACCCCACGGGGTGGGATTTTGCGTGGAGCACCAGATCGAGGGAGATTATCAGTGGTCTTGTAGGTCTTCCATTTTCTAATTATTGCTCCCACAGTTGATTTCTTCACTCCAAGCTGGTTGGCTATTGCAGATTCAGTCTTCCCAGCCTGGTGCAGGGCTACAATTTTGTTTCTGGTGTCCTTTGACAGCTCTTTGGTCTTCACCATAGTGGAGTTTGGAGTCAGACTGTTTGAGGGTGTGCACAGGTGTCTTTTTATACTGATAACAAGTTTAAACAGGTGCCATTACTACAGGTAATGAGTGGAGGAAAGAGGAGACTCTTAAAGAAGAAGTTACAGGTCTGTGAGAGCCAGAAATCTTGATTGCTTGTTTCTGACCAAATACTTATTTTCCACCATAATATGCAAATAAAATGAAAAAAAAACAGACAATGTGATTTTCTGGATTTTTTTTTCTCAGTTTGTCTCCCATAGTTGAGGTCTACCTATGATGTAAATTACAGACGCCTCTCATCTTTTTAAGTGGTGGAACTTGCACTATTGCTGACTGACTAAATACTTTTTTGCCCCACTGTAATTCTATCTAGTTCTCGAGTGATTTCCACTAGTAATTAACATTGTGTGGAACATAATGGGGTTTGAAACGCTTAGGTAATACAAAAAATGGTTCTCAATAAATAGAGAGGGTAAGCGTATGGTCATGTCAAGTTACCACCATGTATTTAGTAAAAGTTGGCTAATACAGCAGTCATCCGATTAGGATCATTACCATGTGTATTGCTGTTAGGCTGAGTGCAGACGTACTTTTTAGCCCTGCGGATTTTTCCGCACAGAATGGAAGAAATCCGCAGGTCAAATGACCTGCATTTTTCCTGCGGATATCTTCCATTTTCCATGCGGTTTTCTTGCGGTTTTTGTGCAGTTTTCCACTGCGGTCTTCCCCCTGCGGATTTGGTGACAGGGGAGATGGAAAACCGCACAAAAGAAGTAACATGCTGCGGATTTTGTACCGCAGGAAAACCGAGCGGAAAAATCCGCAGCATCTGCACAGCGTTTTTTTTTTTTTCATTGATTTTAAGGCTACTGTACATCACAATGCGGATATGCAACGTTTCTGCGCGGTAAAATCCGCTGCGGATCCGCTGCAAATCTGCATCATGTGCACATAGTCTTAAAATATAAGAACTTGCATCGCTCTTTTCCATGAATTCCAGATTTGATTTTTTAAGAGGTCATTCAGTGAAATATGCCATAATCTGCATAATTCCAATGAAAGCTCCTGTATGAATATATAGCACTTTTGGACGTTAAAATATATCTCTCCAAGTAAAGGTTTAAAATGGTCGACTAAGCCCTTAAAATCATGATTATGCTATTCCACAGTTCTCAGTAAGGCAAATGTGATTATAAGTCGTGTTACACAGTATGATTTTGAAGAGAACTATGTGATATGTTAATAGCAGGTCATTTTCTGTAAAAATTTTCTTAAAATAGATTTAGTCTACTCTACCAGATATTTTTTTTTTAATAATTGTGAAAGGAAAGTGATATTTTCTAAAAGGGACCAATTAGCATAATATTAGATGCTCCATTTGAGCAGAGGGAATTACATTAGGGAGTTGGGAAATGATAATATCAGTTCGGGCTGTGGTGCTAAGAACACTATGCCAGTCTTAGAATAGAACATTACAAAGTCTATGAAATATCACAAGCATCTGAGGAATCCCTACGCTGCTCACTCGGAGGACTGTCACTTATAATTTATTCCTACGGAATTTTGATGGGAAAAATGTGACATTTCAACCCGTATTGCTAATGTGTATCATCCAATTCTTCATCTGGCAGTTGCATATCAACTACTTATAGTGCAGATGGTTAGAAATCTGCGGACTATATGTGCTTGTCTTTCCAAATGTGATTATTGCTATTTTAACACTTTAAAGAGGACCTTTCAACATTTTGAGCATGACGCACTGGCTACATCATGTAAAGGTAGCTGCAAAGAGGAGTAAAATATTTTTTTCATTTTTTAGTTTCTCCTTTCCGTGATGGAGATATTAGCTTGTAAAGTTTAGGTTAAAATTTATAATAAACCAAACTGAATGTGAGACATGTAATGACAGTCAATCTCACAGGTCTCCTCACATGTCTCGCTGCGGAAAAAAGTGTGACTAAAGACAAATTCATCTCACAGCAGTCAGTGTGGGGGAAGGTCAGTACAGCAGAGTTGAGCTCTGTCTTATTACAAACATTTTTTAGAGGCCATCCTCACACATTGCTGTCAGCTCTGCTATACTGCCCCTCCCTCCACACTGACTGCTTTGAGATGGAATCTAAAGAAGTTTTAGTAATATTTGCTCCCGACACTTTGATCTCCTCACTGGTTTCACGGCATAGCTGTGTGTGATTACCATCTGTCTGTTATTACGTCTCACACAGGAGAAAGCCTGTTCTAAGCTATTGTAGGGGCATGTTCTCTTCTCCCCTGCATGAGGCTGCCTGCTCATGAATGGTCAACCTTGTGCAGGGGAAAAAGTACACGCACTCACAGACAAATCGCTAGTAGTAACATCCTGTTGGGCTCATCATCTGGGTCAGACTGGCCTGGTGGGGTATTGGAGAAATCCCCGGTGGACTCTTGCTGTGGATGAGAGAGATAGAGAAAAAAAAGGCCTGTGGGCCATTTAAAAGCACAAGCAGAGTATGTGCAAGGGTGCATACATGCAAAATTCTTTACCTAAACTATCATGTCGAACATTATGACAAATGCTGAAGCTGGTGTGTATGATGTCGCCGGTGTATCACATCACTGTCATGCGCCGCCTGAGATGGGCACACTCACATCAGCAGCTGGCTTCTGCTAAATCAGTGGCCACTTTAACACGAGCATGTCAGTTCTGCAAGAAGAGGGCGTCGTGGGAGTGCAAGCAGGTAAGAGACTATTCTGGGTGTGGTATGATGCAATGGCCAGGACAAGGGACATATGGGAGCCAGGATAGATACATGGGATGGGGGCAAGAATGGACATATAGGGGCCAGGATGGACATATGGGGGCCAGCATGGAGACATGGAGGCCAGGACAGACATAAGGGGCCAGGACAGACATATGGGAACCAGGATGGACAAGGTACTTATGGGGACGAGGATGGACAAGGAACAATTGGGTGCCAGGATGGGCAAATGGCAGCCAGGATGGGCAAAGTGAAGCCAGGATGGGCAAAGGGCAGCCAGGATGGGCAAATGGGGGCCAGGATGGGCAAGGGACATATGGGGGCTAGGACGGACTCTGTGTGGTGGTATCATGTGGTCACTATGGTGGTATTTATCCTTGTATGTGGTATTATTGGGTCACTATGTGGTCTGGTCACAGAGTGTAGACATTTCTCCCTTGTATGTGGAATTATTGGTCTTGTAATAGTGGATTGTGCTGTGTATTGTGGTTATTTGTTCTCTCTGATATTAATTAGGAGAAGATTCTTTATTTCCATTAGAGATTAAATACTTGGAACACAGAGGCAGAGATACATTTACAAGGGTTCTCCAGGGAAAAAAAACAAATCACATCTCTACAGGATAAGAGGTAACTTATTGATTGGTGGGGGTCTGACTGCTGGGACCCGCATCAAGCGGCAGAATGTGGAACTTTTATCCCCATTAGACTGGAGTGGAATGTACAACTCGGCTATCGATCTATTCATTCCCTCAGTGGCTGCGAGCGCTGCTCTTATTTATTTCTGGAAACCCCAAAAGCGAAAGAATGAGGCTGCAATCAGATATCCCAACTGCCACTCCAATTTAAAATGGGGATAATAGTGTCCTGTTAAGGATAAAAGGTTCCAATTCTTCTGATCGGTGCGGTTTCCAATAGTTGGACCCCAATGATCACAAATCCTGTTTAGCCCATGTATCGGTGATAACTTGTTTTAACCAAAGAACCCTTTACTGCAAACTACTGTAATTATACATCCCAGTTATAGGGGTGCACAGCAGATGAGAAGGAGCCCCGTGTTTTACAACTGATGCTCCACTATAACAGGGATAACTGCTTACAGATATTTGCATATAGCTGTAGGGTGGGCCCGTACAGCCAATTATCCCTATGGGCCCCAGATACACCAGTCCAACCCTACTTACAAATGTTCTTACTGTACATGCAATATCAATTTTGGCTAAATTATCCCAATACACTGATAGGTATCCATAATTAAATGACCGTGTCAGGACATGGCCAGGAAAACTGAAATCTATCACATCAGCATACAATCTTAGTATAGTTTTTAATTTAAGTATACAGTGGGGCAAAAAAGTATTTAGTCAGTCAGCAATAGTGCAAGTTCCACCACTTAAAAAGATGAGAGGCGTCTGTAATTTACATCATAGGTAGACCTCAACTATGGGAGACAAACTGAGAAAAAAAAATCCAGAAAATCACATTGTCTGTTTTTTTTTCATTTTATTTGCATATTATGGTGGAAAATAAGTATTTGGTCAGAAACAAAATTTCATCTCAATACTTTGTGATATATCCTTTGTTGGCAATGACAAAGGTCAAACGTTTTCTGTAAGTCTTCACAAGGTTGCCACACACTGTTGTTGGTATGTTGGCCCATTCCTCCATGCAGATCTCCTCTAGAGCAGTGATGTTTTTGGCTTTTCGCTTGGCAACACGGACTTTCAACTCCCTCCAAAGGTTTTCTATAGGGTTGAGATCTGGAGACTGGCTAGGCCACTCCAGGACCTTGAAATGCTTCTTACGAAGCCACTCCTTCGTTGCCCTGGCGGTGTGCTTTGGATCATTAAAATTTAAAATTACAGACTCAATAAAGGAAACCTTAGGGGTACATTGCCTTACTGGAGGTTTGTCAGCATTCAAGAGTCTTGCCAGGAGGTCTCCCCTTTCTCTAGGGACCTCAGAAAGTTCTGTGACAGTTGTCGAATATGGCTTATCTGACAACTGACTAATATAAACCAATCTGACAGATGATGGATGGTTTTGAAATCCCATTTTCAAATACTCTAATATGAAAATCTAAGATAATAGAGAGGACTGACCATTTAGTACCTTAAATTGATAAGCAAAAAGGTAACAGCTATAAGAGAGCATCTCTCCATGGGCTGAGCATAGATTAAACAGCGTCCCTACTCAAGAGAGTTCTAGACCCTCTTTATCCCTTCATCCCCTTTGTGATTGCACAGGTGGCACAAATAGTATGATCTCTCCTACTGTGGGACCTGACTTATCCAAGAATGTTAAAGAGAATTGTGTGATAAGTTGTGTTAAGCTGAGAGTTGTGTAAACTAAGCACTTGTTTTCTTCAACAGTTGACAACTGCTTGCTGTGACAGCCTGTTACCATCTTATTGTTGGGGGACAATGTCTTGAAGGTAAGCAAATGCCTTTAGTCAGTACTCTACAATTAGTGCTTTATCATCAACGGGGGCCATAGCACCCCTAGCCATGGCTTGTCCTTCAGGTTCCAACACAAAGTCCTAACAATGACTGGTCAAAAGACCCATGTGTGGGCCCTAAACACAAGAAAAGTCCGAAGAGAGAATGCTTCTCTGATCTGGGTATTTGGTTATTTTGGGTCCTGAACTTGGGCTCTACTCTGGAGTCTGATTTAATTTAAAGTTTGTTGATTGGCCCATCACTTTAAAACGATGCCTCTAATTTAAGGGGGCATTTACTTATTTATTAAATGTACTGTCTAATTGTGCCCCTCATTTAGAAATGCTGAAACAATTTACTCCAACTGGAATCTTAATCTTCTGGTACAAATGGAAAAAAAAAGAAACAACAAATAATGAAAAAAACTAAACGTTAAGTTTGAGGCTATGTGCCCACGTAGCGTTTTTTAAACGCTCAGGAAACAGGTTCTCCTTCCCAGAAAATGCGCGTTTTTTTCCGCGATTTTCGCGCGCTTTTTTCTGCAAAAAAACGCGCGTTTTTTATGCGTTTTTTTCCGCGCGTCTTTTGGACTATAGGAAATAGACAAAAACGCAGACCTAAGCGGAAATTAATGAACATGCTGCGTTTTTTACCGCTAAGCGTTTCCTTATCGGTAAAAAACGCATCTATTGGCACAAAAAGTCCAAAATGCATTTAAATGAATGGGATGCTTCTTTTAAGCGTTTTTGATGCGGTTTGACCCCGAAAAACGCATCAAAAACACTTAAAAAAACGCTCCGTGGGCACACAGCCTGAGGAGTCTCTATTTAACATATATACGGACATGGACACAGATAAAGTGGCATAAGTCGATACAAGTAAGAAAAGTGGAAGGTTTCTTATTGCAAATTGATTTCAAAGCATTTCTGATTATTTTCCAATATTACGTTTTAGTCAATTGTATAACACGGCCAATCTCTATCTACTTGGTCAATATGGCGATACATTTTCCTTGCTTATCGTAATAAGACTGTGGATTTCTGTTCTGGTAACCCATAACACATACCTGACTCGATGGAGTACACAATCTCAGCATTCTTCCCTTTATCTTTGTCTAAAGCTGTGACCTGGAGTATAGCAGATCCAACTGCTGCAGATTCATACACTCGGCCTTCATAGAAAGAGCTTGTAAACCAAGGAGCATGGTCGTTGGTGTCAGTCACATTAATAACAATTCTGGCAAAGTTGCGCATGACGGGAACATCTTGATCACGTACCTGGAAAATGAATGAACAGTTATTACATCACCAGCGCACCAGAATAAATATGCCAATATCAGTGAGAGATCGGGGTTAGGACTTACCATCACTGTGAGAATGTGTTGCTGTGCGGTTTCATGATCCAACTTCTCAACAACGTACAAGGAGCCAGTGGCAGGATCTATGCGGAACTTCTTAAGACTTGCCGGGTCGGTGCTGCTTTGCAGAGTGTAAATTAATTTATTCTTTTCATCCATGTCTGTAGCAATTACTTGCAAAATCTCAGTTTCTGTTCTGATGTCTTCAGGAATCAAAACTTCATATTTTGAGGCAGAAAACTGTGGCCGATGATCATTTGTATCTATTACTTTGATATAAACCTAAAGAAAAAAAAGAGATGTATTAACAGACTAAATATGGCAGATGCCAAATTGAAAGATACTGAAAACAGTTCTGTACCTTTGAAAAACTTTGTATAAATCAATAGTACATGCAATTATAAGAAACTTTGTAATGTATCTTGTCAGAGAAACTGTTTCCTTCTCCTTCCAGCTGCTGCCTGAACTTGTCATTTACTGTGAACTAAAGAACTCAAGTCCATGTCGCTCAGGGGGGACAACTGCAGGTGTTATGAGACACAATCCATTATCGTCTATGGAGAGGTGAGGGGGTAGCAGAGTGAACAGCAGAAAAGGATCTCTAAGAAAAACATGGTGCAGAGCTCGGTTACAAGTGTTTTACCTCAACAGAGCTTACTCAGATGAATACAGCTCAGCTCTGCTGTATAATGTCCTCCATGTTGCTACAGCTTGTCTCTGTGAGCCAAAAAGTAGATGAAGAACAGGAATCCCCCCCCCCGTGCTGAGCTGTCTATGGGGGAAATCAATGCAGCTCATCTATTCCCCCAGCAAATAGTCTACTGCAAATTACTGAGAGAGTAATGAGAGGGGAACATTGGTGAGAATGCAGGATATAAGCCTTATAATGGTCAGAAATGGTGTTATTCCTCATGTACATACAGGACATCTTCTTCTGAACAGTTATTTAAAGTGCACCTGTCACCTGTTTTGGTAGCTATAAGATGCAGCCGCTGCCTTTCAGGGCTTATCTACAGCATTCTATAATGCTGTAGATAAGCCCCAGGTCCGACCTGCAAGATAAGAAAAATAAGTTTTATTATACTCAACGGGGGAGGTGGTCTGTTGCAGTCTGGTCCAATGGGTGTCGCAGGTCCGGGACCTTCCATCTTCTTGCGATGCCGTCCTCCTCCTTGCCCTGTTGAGGGCAGAGCAAAGTACTGCAGTGCACAGGCGCTGGGCCTCTCTGACCTTTCCCGGCGCCTGCGCACTGCAGTACTTTACTCTGCCCTCAACAGGGGAGAGAAGTATGCCTGCGCAGAAGTGCGATGTCGGGAGTGAGGAAACAAGCAGGAGGGCTGTGTCGCAAGAAGATGGGACCTGCGACACCCATTGGACTGGAGCACATCGGACCCCCCCAGATGAATATAATGAGTATAATAAAACTTATTTTTCTTATCTTGCAGGTCAGATCAGGGGCTTATCTACAGCATTATAAGAATGCTGTAGATAAGCCCTGAAAGGCAATGGCCTCATCTTATAGCGCCAAAACAGGTGACAGGTTCCCTTTAAAAGCACGGCTAACCTTTAAAGGATGCTAGAGATTACAAAATTTGCTTTGACCTTGGCTTTATAAAAATCTTGCTCTGTCATTCCTATTGCAACTTCTTATGAATTAAAGCAATTGAAATGGCTTTTTCAAAAACCTTTACATCCTCAATAGGAAGGTATCATTAATTTTTAATATTAAACACGCCTAGTAATCTTGTTTTGCTTGTTAAAAAGGTTATAGAATTCGGTCCATATTCTCTATTATGGGATATGAAAGTTATCAATGTGTGTTTAGGTCTAAGGACGACTCTTACCCTAGCGACTGTAATAAATGCATGACTGCACTCATAGTTAATGATTTAACAGATTGGGCCCTACATAATACCACATTTCTCCCAGTGATATTATCCAGTTACCAACTGGTTGGAATTTAGGAAAGTTGGTGTTATAGTTTTAAAGTTTAAGGTTTGGAAGTTTTATGGACCCCAATGAAAAAGTTGGGAGTAGAGCGCTATAAGTATATTAAGGGTAGTGCACTGGGAACTGCATATGTAGTAAAGCAATGATGGACAACTCAAATATCATACACATTCTGCCCTAAATTTCACACATTGCTAGCACAGTACAGTGATAACAAAACAAGTGGTGTCACAGAACATTGGTAATGACTATGGCCTTGATCAAACAGTCATATGCATATGGACCGGACATTAATGTCAAAACTGACCATGCATTTCCTGCCCAGAACCTGCAGCCTCATAAATGCCTATGGGGCTGTACGTTCCGATCGGCAGACCCACGGTTGGTACGATCACTGTGACGTCACACTGCAGAGATTATGAAATGATATAACAATGATCATGGCGATTGTGTATTCCTATTCAGGAAAAATGTGCAAGGTAATGTTAAAAGGTAGCAATAACAAACACCTGAGGCTAAGTGCACACGTACCGGTACTCTCGCGGAAATTACCGAGAGAATTCCGGAATTCCAGTCCGCGGGAAAATCGCATTTTAAATTCCCACGATTTTCCCGCGGAAAAACTAGCATTTTGCAAGCGTAATTAGCTTGCAAAATGCTAGCGTTCTCCAAGCGATCTGTAGTATCGCTTGGAGAACTGAGTGACAGGTTGGTCACACTCGTCAAACATAGTGTTTGACAAGTGTGACCAACGTTTTACTACTGAGGCTGCCTATGCGGCATCAATAGTAAAAGATAGAATGTTAAAAAAATAAAAAATGGTGTTATTCTTACCCTTCGACGTCCCGCGCATCCGTTCCCAGTAATCCTTTGCGAAAATGCCCGCGATGACGTCAGTTCTCGCGGGATCGCGACGTCTCGCGGTAATTCGCGATGACGTCGCGCGAATGACCGCGAGACTTCGCGATCCCGCGAGAACGGACGCCATCGCGGGCATTTTCGCAAAGGACTACTGGGACCGGAGCGTGAAGAGGAGCGGAAAGACTGCGCGGGACGTCGGAGGGTGAGAATAACAATATTTTTTATTTTTAAATTCTATTTTTTACAGGGATATGGTACCCAAAGCCCGGAGGACAGTCTCCTCTCCTCCGGACCGTGGGTACCATCCGCCATTGTTCTGCTTACTTTCCGCATGGTGTGCACAGCCACTTGCGGGAAGTAAGCGGAAGAATGCATTCCTATGGGTGCGGGATCGCCGCGATTACGCAAATTAACTTAGCCTTAAGGTTATATAAAAACTTATAGCGCTCAGCAACATCATAAAGCAATAATAAATAATGTAAAGTCACAGGAAAGGGTTACTGCACGCGGTATAGGAATAATGCACACAGTGATGCCACAGGACAAGGAAAACATCACAAGAGAGGATAGTTAGGCTAAGTTCACACGTACCGGAACTCTCGCGGAAATTACCGCGAGAATTCCGGAATTCCAGTCTGCGGGAAAATCGCATTTTAAATTCCCGCGATTTTCCCGCGGAAAAACTAGCATTGTGCAAGCGTATTTAGCTTGCAAAATGCTAGCGTTCTCCAAGCGATCTGTAGCATCACTTGGAGAACTGATTGACAGGTTAGTCACACTCGTCAAACATAGTGTTTGACGAGTGCGACCAACTTTTTACTACTGAGGCCGCCTATGCGGCATCAGTAGTAAAAGATAGAATGTAAAAAAAAAATAAAAAATAGTGTTTTTATTCTTGCCTTCCGACGTCCCGCGCAGGCGTTCCCAGTAGTCCTTTGCGAAAATGCCCGCGATGACGTCAGTTCTCGCGGGAACGTGACGTCTCGCGGTAATTCGCGATGACGTCGCGCGAATTACCGCGAGACTTCGCGATCCTGCAAGATCGGACGCCATCGCGGGCATTTTCGCAAAGGACTACTGGGAACGGGAGCGTGGAGAGAGGCGGGAAGGCTGCGCGGGACGTCGGAGGGTGAGAATAACAATATTTTTTATTTTAAATTCTATTTTTTACAGGGGTATGGTACCCAAAGCCCGGAGGACAGTCTCCTCTCCTCCGGACCGTGGGTACCATCCGCAATTGTTCTGCTTACTTTCCGCATGGTGTGCACAGCCACATGCGGGAAGTAAGCGGAACAATGCATTCCTATGGGTGCGGGATCGCCGCGATTCCGCAAAATAATGAGCATGCTGCGGTTTTTACCGCGAAGCGATTCCGCCGCGGTAAAAACCGCAGCATTAGCACAGCATTGCGGAATCCCATAGGAATGTATGGGATGCTTATTTTTCGCGTTTTCGCGGCAAAATCGCGCGGTTAAAACTGCCGCGGAAACGCGAAAAAAACGCCACGTGTGAACTCAGCCTTAATGTCAAAGGTAATGCATGACAGTGATGTGAAAGGACAGGGATAATAAAAATGGTCAGACATTTAATGGACAAACACATAATTATCACCATTTTACACTAAAAATGCAAAGCCTTCATACATGATAAATAGTGGTGGCTCCTCGAGTTCCTCGAATGGCCATTGGCTTCTCTGAATCCCCGGGGTCTCCATGCGCTATATCTTCTGCACTCTCTGTGGTTGCATATTTACAACCACATTTAGAAGCTCTGCCCATATGACCGTGTCTGTAGATTAGTTTACCGTCTGTAGATTAGTTATTTGTCTTCCATGTAAAGCCATTATATTTTGAATGCTGTTTAGAAGCTGAAGATGTTTGACATTTTAAGCTCCATTGTTACCAAAGTGAATGCAAGTCAGCTATTGTGTTCTCAAAGTCGCTCCCTACTGTGCACTTCAAAAAAATGAATTTTCAGTGTAAGAATAAGTTATTTGAGCTTCGAGCTTCGGCATATAATCTTTTATACGTATGTGAACGCCGCCGTGGTTCTTAAATAAGTTTCCGCAGATGGACTGATCTGTCTGTTAAATAAGACGCTTGTAATGTAGCAAGACACACACAACCGAACAAATGTACGAGAATAAGGCTGCCCGCGGAGATTAGATACTAGCTGTAACGTGCCTGTGGGGCTGTCAGACCCTCCAGTGATGTCTGGTACCAGGGGAAAATACAATGGACGGGCTTGATTTTTACATCCAATTCTATTAGTTCCCATGAGATAAACAGTGTCAGAAGTGTCTGGCAGCCGCTCTTCTACCTCCCTCCTTTCGAAGAATTAACATACAAATTCAGCCAAGTCAAACATTACTGTTAGTAAAGAAGGAACAATCAGACCCCCAACAAGTAGTTTCCAGTTTTCAAATCAAGATGCAAAGATGTGTAGGCAGATAAAGATAGAAAAATGGAAAAAGACAGACAAAAGGATAGTCACCTAGAGATTATCAGGGAGATGGGTACATGCAGCCACCAAAAAATGAGTTTCTAATGTTCCACTAAGATAGAAAGATGCAGATATAAAGATAAATAGATGTGTAGGGTAGAGATGTGGGAGATTACCGGCATAACAATGGTTGAAACCCATTATGATGAGTAAGTTAGCCCCTATATTGGAAATAACTTACCGTTTTAGGAATAACCCTAATCTGGTGATTTAAGTATGAAGAAGAGCACTGTCTCACACTTGGTGTAACCAGCTCTTTAAAGAGAACCTGTCAGAAGCCTTGTAATGTAAAAAATGGCGCTGAAATACTGATTACATTGATACCTTTGGTAAAGAACATAAGCGCCCTCACTATGGTAGTGATACAGGAGAAACAGGAAAACAGTAAGCCGCCAGACAAACTTCGGATTCTGTGTGATAAACCCAATAAGTAAACCAAACAAAAAAAATAAAAATGTGCTGTTTGTCGCGCTAGTCTGTTTATAAAGCTGGTACTTGGCAGGAATAGCTACCTAATTGGGAGAAATGTTTTATGCTCTTGGTATTCGCCACTGTCACAGAGGAAACCAACAATTACATATTGAGTTTCTGTGTTACACTTTATCTTCTGTGACAGTGGCGAATACCAAGGGCTTAAAACATTTCTCCCAATTAGGTAGCTATTCCTGCCAAGTACCAGCTTTCTAAACAGACTAGCTCAACAATCAGCACATTTTTATTACATTGATACCTTTGGTGAAGTTATCTGCTTTATTGTTCTTTTTTAATCAACATTTGAAGATTTCTGCAAATCAAGATTTCAGTGCACAGGGGCCGGACTGTACACTGGGTCTCCTTGTGGTCTGTGATTCTCCGCTTGCCTCTTATCTTTGAATGAGAGGCAACTGCCTCCTTTATCTGAAATCCCTTCTTTAAAGGAAGGAGGCAGGCGGAGGGGTTAGGGAATTACAGACCAGGAGGAGAAGACCCCGTGTACTGTCCGGACCCTGTGCACCGAAATCTAGTTAGCAGAAAAGGTCAAACGCTGATTAAAGAAGAACAACACAGTGGATGTCTTCACTAAATCTATCAATGTAATCAGTATTACAGCCATGTATTTACTCTGCATTACAAAAGTCTGCTGACAGAACATAGAAACAGTTCATTATATGTCACCTTTCAAGTTGACCAAATAAAATTACATGTTGAAATTGACCCGAGCACCGAAAAATCCAGTGTGATGTGTAATGGCCGTTCTCTGCTCTCCTGATCTCACTGCAGAGCTGTGTGTGATTATTCCTGATTTCTGCAGGTTCCTCTCAGCTTCCAGCTCACAGGCAGACAGTGGTGCAATATTACTGAAATACAGCAGAGCTCAGAGAGCTGCAAAAAAAAGTGTTTCTAAGGAGACAAAGTTCATTTCTCCTGTTCTGTGTTAGTTACTTGTCTCACACTGGTAACTCCCCCTGCATGCAAGATAAACTCTGGAGGCAGAGTTATCTTCCAGGCACCATCACCTCTGCATAGCTTGGAAGAGGTAATTTATATAAAGTGATAAAAGATGATTTCTCAACAACAAGGCATCTGATGAGACATACAGGGATGACTCTCCTCAGCAGTCTATAGCCTGCATGCCCATATTAATAATTTACATAGGTCAATGTGATGACAGATTCCCTTTAAATGCACTTAACCCGATAAGAGCACGGGAAAGCTAGAACATACAGTTGTGGCCAAAAGTATTGACACCCCTGCAATTCTGTCAGATAATACTCAGTTTCTTCCTGAAAATGATTGCAAACACAAATCCTTTGGTATTATTATCTTCATTTAATTTGTCTTAAATGAAAAAACACAAAAAGAATTGTCCTAAAGCCAAACTGGATATAATTCAAAGAGGGTGGACAAAAGTATTGGCACTGTTCGAAAAATCATGTGATGCTTCTCTAATTTGTGTAATTAACAGCACCTGTAACTTACCTGTGGCACCTAACATGTGTTGGCAATAACTAAATCACACTTGCAGCCAGTTGACATGGATTAAAGTTGACTCAACCTCTGTCCTGTGTCCTTGTGTGTACCACATTGAGCATGGAGAAAAGAAAGAAGACCAAAGAACTGTCTGAGGACTTGAGAAACCAAATTGTGAGGAAGCATGAGCAATCTCAAGGCTACAAGTCCATCTCCAAAGACCTGAATTTTCCTGTGTCTACCGTGCGCAGTGTCATCAAGAAGTTTAAAGCCCATGGCACTGTGGCTAACCTCCCTAGATGTGGACGGAAAAGAAAAATTGACAAGAGATTTCAACGCAAGATTGTGCGGATGCTGGATAAAGAACCTCGACTAACATCCAAACAAGTTCAAACTGCCCTGCAGTCCGAGGGTACAACAGTGTCAACCTGTACTATCCATCGGCGTCTGAATGAAAAGGGACTGTATGGTAGGAGACCTAGGAAGCAGGGCTGTGGAGTCGGTAAGCCAAACCTGCGACTCCGACTCCTCAATTTCCCTTACACCGACTCCGACTCCAACTCCGACTCCACGACTCCGACTCCGACTCCCACACATATTGCTTATATTTAAGTGAAAAATTTATTGTAGTACAATGTGAACCTCAGACATTTAATCACTTTTATGATCCCATAATCAAGATATTTAGATAGAACAGAATATATATTGGTGTACTACCAGGTTTTCATTCTTTTTGGTACAGATACGATATGGATAGACATATATGGATAAATGGATAGATAGAGCAGATTTCTAATCTGCTTTTGCTATTGAAAACATTATCTATGAGCTCAAAAACCTTTCAGGTGATGCGGTTTTTTAAAAAGATGATCAGCTTTTGCAGCTGAAAAAAGTATCCTCAAAAAACACAGGAAAAACGCTGTGTGTGAATGTAGCCTTAGATCAGGAATAGAACAGCCATTTATAGGACATTTCATAACTTTCCCAAATTCCTATGAAAAAATATTCAGCACATTCTGCATTGAATTACTGTACCCAATTTATTATATATTTTAGGAGTCGGAGTCGGTCCATTTTATACCGACTCCAACTCCGACTCCACCAAAATGAGCACCGACTCCGACTCCACGACTCCGACTCCACAGCCCTGCCAGGAAGACCCCACTTATTACCCCGAGACATAAAAAAGCCAGGCAGGAGTTTGCCAAAACTTACCTGAAAAAGCCTAAAACATTTTGGAAAAATGTTCTCTGGTCAGATGAGACAAAAGTAGAGCTTTTTGGGCAAAGGCATCAACATAGAGTTTACAGGAGAAAAAAAGAGGCATTCAAATAAAAAAACACGGTCCCTACAGTCAAACATGGAGGAGGTTCCCTTATGTTTTGGGGTTGCTTTGCTGCCTCTGGCACTGGACTGCTTGACCGTGTGCATGGCATTATGAAGTCTGAAGACTACCAACAAATTTTGCAGCATAATGTAGGGCCCAGTGTGAGAAAGCTGGGTCTCCCTCAGAGGTCATGGGTCTTCCAGCAGGACAATGACCCAAAACACACTTCAAAAAGCACTAGAAAATGGTTTGAGAGAAAGCACTGGAGACTTCTAAGGTGGCCACCAATGAGTCCAGACCTGAATCCCATAGAACACCTGTGGAGAGATCTAAAAATGGCAGTTTGGAGAAGGCACCCTTCAAATATCAGGGATCTGGAGCAGTTTGCCAAAGAAGAATGGTCTAAAATTCCAGCAGAGCATTGTAAGAAACTCATTGATGGTTACCGGAAGCGGTTGGTCGCAGTTATTTTGGCTAAAGGTTGTGCAACCAAGTATTAGGCTGAGGGTGCCAATACTTTTGTCTGGCCCATTTTTGGAGTTTTGTGTGAAATGATCGATGTTTTGCTTTTTGCTTCATTCTCTTTTGTGTTTTTTTCATTTAAGACAAGTTAAATGAAGATAATAATACCCAAGAATTTGTGATTGCAATCATTTTCAGGAAAAACTGAGTATTATCTGACAGAATTGCAGGGGTGTCAATACTTTTGGCCACAACTGTACATTCCTGCTATGAGTCCATGTACAGTACTTCTGTTCAACACCTTTTTTTTTCTAATTACCTATGAATATTTCAAGAACTGAATACTAATTCACATGGATATGATTTGCATAATTTATTAACACTTTATATGACAGATCTGTAGTCAAAAGAGCACAGTCCTAAAGTATATGTCTGTCTTTAAATGAACGGATTCCACACCAGGGAACAAAAGATGCAGCCGGCTCAACAGCAAATAATATTTTGAAATTTCGAGGTAGAATTAGACACAATAAGCAGGATTTGCAGAATAATTTGTGTTTGTCTTTTCTAAATGCCGCTATAACCTTGACCTTGGAGGTGTAATACAGCAGTGCGATATTAAAACTGAATATGTAAGCAGTTCTCCAGCGCCTAGCCCTGGAACCTACTGCCGTATGTAGCACAGTCCGGTTACTTAGAGGAATGCGTGTTAATTAAGATTTGCAAACACTGAGCACATTCTCTGAATTCTTGATTGGGTAAATCCCTATGATTATTCAACAGTTTAAACCATGGGCTCAGCACGGGCGAACCGGGGATCTGTAGCTCATTTATGACAAATCCGCAAAGAAAGTTTAGAAAGAAAAGCAGCTTGAAAATCCATATTTACAGTAAGCAAGCCCACTTAGGGCATTTCATCAAACATTGCATCAAGAACAATTATACATGCACGGGCCAATCTAATTAACTCTCCATAAATGAAGATTATAGTATGAGAACATAGGATGCCATAATGGAGAAAGCCATATTGTCGGCTGAAGAACCACTAATGAGAATCCTGTCAACAGTTATTCCTTTCTGGTGAACTGATTTATAGAAAATTCAATCAAATAAAATGTTTGGATTAAAATGAAAATTACTTTTAAAAAATATAAAAAAAAAAAAATATATGAATTTAGCACTTTTTCCAGGTAAAACAAGCAGATTTTGGACAGCTGTTTTCGCTGGATTTTGGGAACAGCTAGAATGATTATGGGTAAGATTCAACTTTCAGGCTTCTCATTAAGCGTGGGTCTGTGAATTATCGTAGGTAGATAACATGTCTAAATTTAAAGGGAACCTGTCATCTAATTCATACGGCCAATTGACAGAATGAATCAGTCTGGCTGCACTATTGCAGCTGTGTATGTTTTACTCTCAAAGGCTGCGGCGTTTCCGAGAAAACATGCTTTGAAATGCCGGCCAGGACTGAGCGTCTTGGATGACTAGTCTGATGCTGGCCCCTGGCAGCTTCTCCACTTCCTAATCCCCTATGTTGACAAGTCTCTCCCTATACACACACACACATAGGGAGATACCGGTCAAGCAAAAGGATTGCCGCTAGGTAACGGTCTCATCAGCCAAGACACAATCTCTGGCTTTTCAAAGTATGATTACTCTGAATCAATCTCAGAGTAAAACCCGGCTGTAATAATACAGCCAGACTCTGATTCTTACTGCCCTTGGTTCATTCAATGAAACTGATGACATGTTCCCTCTAAGTGCAATTCGATCCCAAATAGAATTTTAAGATGACCAGTTTATAAAACTGGCTTGTTCAGATCAACACCCCATTTACTAGTCATGTCCATCTTAATTTTTTGTCAAAATATAAGCTGAGCCAATTAGAGGAAAAATAAGAATAAAGGAGTATTAGTGAGGATCGATCAACAGGATTTCACTCCTCAGACTATTTATATGTGCATTTTCAAAGTCCAGCAATTACATTGCTAGTCCATTCCTCCATTACTGAGAAATCAGCGCTTGAATTGATATGCAAATACAAATGTTGATCAGAAATCTGTGTCACTCCAGCTCTATTCTTCGCCCAGTGCAGCCGCCTCCTTCTTGAGTGACTGCTGGAGGCAAAGGCATTGGGCAGGGAATAGAGCTGGAGTGACAGAGGCTTCAGATCTACTGTAGCTATGTGCATATTAATTCAAACTCTGATTTCTCAGTAATAGAGGAATGGACTGGCTACATAAAGGTATTGCTGGACTTGTCTTTGAAAAAGCTACATGCCCAAATAAATAGCTTGGGGTGTGAAATCCTCCTGTAACATTCCCTTTAACAAAGTTAAATTATGAACTTATGTGTTTTAAAGAAAAATGGCCAACTTTTAAAACATAACAGCCCTAGACAAACACTTAAAGCAACTTCCTACCATCTCTTCTAAATGCAAAGTGTTCTGCATTACACTGAATAGGGAAATGTGTTCAATTATCCATATACTGTACCAGCCTATAAATAGAAAAGGAGATAGGAGCTGATTGATGAAGCTTTTTCAAAAGTATTGCGTCAAAGTTCAAGCTTTTCTGTGGGCAGTGACATATTTAATTTATAATATACCCTGTAGATTTAGCAGAATAGCTGACTATTTTCCATTTTCTACTGAAAACCTCTCCATTGACCCTCTATGCCCTCCTATAGTTAGTGAGTCTCAGCCTCCACTTCCCTCTTTAGAGGTTTGTGCAAATAACACAAAATGCTAAAAAAAAAATTTTTTTTAAAATAACCGGGGGATTATACAGCTCAGAACAGCAATGTTTCAAAAGAAATGCTATTGTTTTAGACAGCAGGGCAGAAATATTAAATTTAGCTAGGGAAGGCAAGGCCGGTACAGGCAGATCTCCATGGGCTGCTGTGAGCATGTAGAGATAGCCCTGAATTACTGGAATAGAGAATAAAGTCAAAGAAGCAAAAGCACTAAGGGATGTCAGATTACTAAACTGTTTTCATGTGAAATATAATCAAGAGGATATAGGCCTGGCAACAAAGATGTATCTGGGGAAAAATGTTTGACAAATTTTGATTTTCACACGAGACACTCCTCATATTGGCAGTTAAGACTTTAGATGGACTTTTTCTTTCATTGTCTTCTGTGCTGATTTATGGACTTAAGTGATATCAAGGAACTTTATATATTAATGTAATTCCATTGCCATTGTTTGCTTGCGTTCATAAGGCTCACATCACATTTTATCCACTCGTCTTTGGATCAGTCAGAGCTTACGTCTGACACTCTGAAAGACTGGATTCTGATGTTTGCGTTGATGGCGCCATTGACTTTAATGATGGAGACGGCATCAGTATGTGATCTATTAGACATCACTTTCGGTCGACCATGGAGCCTGTCTGAAATAGGTGGATATTGGTGATATTACTGAGAAGAGCAGAGTGGCGCTGGATATGAGAGAAGGTGCGTATAATAACACATACACACAACACTACAAATATGGATAGATTTATTAAAAAACAAAAATCTTCATTGGGGAAATCTTATGGTTTGGAGAATCACTAATAATGCATCACTTTATTGGGTATTTCTATCTCATTTCTATCTCATTTATGTCTAGTAGACGTTGGTCACATATCTATGACACACATCTGTCTCAAGTACAGAGTCTCAAAAGAATTGAGTAATTGGTCAGCACCTTCAGATCTCTATTTACTTCTATGGGAGAACAGAAAATAGTCAACAGGGCCTCATTCACTAGATAGATGCAGGCTCCAGAGGTGAGACCTGCACCTATCAAACATGTTAGTCCGATGGTGTGGATACGCCACAAATATTCTAGATGGAAATGCCCCTTTCTGTCACTCTTTGGCATCAGAACCTCTTGGAAGGTTCTGATTTTCCTTGAAGAGATCCAGCTGGTGTGGGGGAACCTTACAGACAATGCTCCTTTGAAATAAATACAATTATACAGGATGACAAAATAAAAAGTTCAATGGACAGAATACCTATATTGTGAAATCTAATGCTGACCATGTGCACAGTCAGATGACTTGTCAAAACACGTGGAGCAGATGCCCATACCCAAAAGTCTTTGCAGGAGGAAGCACCTGACTGTACCAATTATCTATTCGGACAAGTGAATATTTCTACGGTACCTAATAAAAATGGTTAAACTTGATGGATAACTGCACATATTTCTCTAAGTGACAATCTACGAGGCTCTTTACCACCGAGGCTTTCCATCCTCCGATGCCGGTGTGAGCTTAGTGAATTCATCCTAGTAGTGAACAGTTTATCAGAGTCTTCTGAACTGTTGCCGTCTTCAGTGTGTAACGTCCGTCTGCGGTTCTGGGCTGCAGCCAGGCAACACCCCGAGAAACACTGATACCCTTTACCCCTATACAGGGATCTGGATTTACAACAGAGCCCAGGAGGTAGCTGTCTGAATATGAGCAGCGGCCAGAGCAGGACGGTCATCAGAGAAGTACAAAAAACGGCAGGCAATAGCAGAGTCAAATTCAGGCCAAGGTCAGAGTCAAAAACCAGGAGGGCGGCAGAGGTACAGAATCGTTAGGAAGTAGCAGAGTCAGAATATCCAGGCCAAGGTCACAAACCAGGAGAGTAGCAGAAGTACAGAATCGTCAGGCAAAAGAGGGGTCACAAATCCAGGCTGAGGTCAGAGTCAAACAGAAATCAATCACTAAGTAACACACAGGGGAACCAAGAATATATCCGGCGGCTTGCAAGACCAGTCCCAAGGTATTTGAGGGATCAGGTCATCCCTCACAGGTTCCTGGACTGGTGATGTCATTAGGGCCGCCCCCAGGACCAGGCCAGACGGTGATGCAGTAACCCCCTGATGACTGACAGAGGGGCGGAGCCTGCGCCCACCAGATCCCTGCGCAGGAGCCACTTCTCTGTCACCACCATAACTCACGGGTGGACCACGGCGCCTCCCAGTGGCCGAGGCAGGAACAGCCGTCCCCGAGTCTGACGGTGAAGTGGCGGTCCGGCGCCTCCTAGTGGCCGTGACCGGAACAGCAGGCCTCGAATCCAACGGTGACGTGACGGACCGGCGCCTCCTAGTGGCAAAAGCTGGGACCATAGGCCCAGAGTCTGACGGCGACATAATAGAACCACGGCGCCTCCCAGTGGCTGAGGCAGGAACAGCCGTCCCCGAGTCTGATGGCGAAGTGGCGGTCCGGCGCCTCCTAGTGGCTGCGACCGGAACAGCAGGCCTCAAATCTGACGGAGACGTGACACAGTGGCCACCGTGCTTTGTTTCCTTGAAATTGCTTCTTTCATGTATTTGATGGGAATCAAACTATGCCGACGCATTTCCTCCACAGACATAGCTAACCATTGTGTATTAACCCTTCCAGATGCTGCGAGAAGGTAGAATTTCAGGCAAAAGCAATTTTAAGTTCATTTAGTATAAAAATATGTTTTGCAGCCACACGCATACAAAAGAAATTCTTTTTAAACACTTCATTAGCAATTCAATTACCTGTGTGCTGATAGATCTTGTCCCATCTGTTGCCTCCACTGTCAAGTTGTAATTAGATTTCTGTTCTGCATCGAGAGGTCTAGCAACAATGATGGTTCCAGTACCCTTGTCCACATCAAACCTGCTGTCGTAGTTTCCACCTGGTTAAAAAGGAGTGAAAACTTTATAAATAAGTGTAGCTACACAGAGTAGAGGCGGCGTGAAAACAAGATCACCACAGGCCACACTACGACAGGAAAGTGTGGATGGAAAGTGAGACACGGCATTTGCCACAGTGATAAAGGACAAGAAAAGTGACACGTACTTACAAGCACATAAAATAAAAGGTAAAATAAGACTCGTATCTGTGACTAGCACTGGTGGGCTTTACGAGTGCAGACACCGTGTGGCTCTTGCTGCACGCTCTATCACTCCAACATTTATACTTTCAGGCCTACTAACAAGACGATACAGAGAAAGCCACAGGCTGCTGACTTCTAGACTAATACATCATACAAACCGCAAACTGAACTGGATTGATAAAGGAGTGTCTTGGGGATCAGTCCGCGGGTAAGTGAATGGGCAGGCTCAATATGCCAGTCAGTTGTTATCTGCAGTCACATTTAATGAGCCCCCATTAGCATCATATTCGTAGTCATCAAATGCCATTAAGCTTCTAACGACGCTGTGTGTTATGCAGATTTAGACACGACTATTTTGTCAAATCAAAATTGCATTTCTTTGCAGACAGCTCGTATGACTTTTAGATTGAAGACTGCTACAATTTTATAATTAGCTGTCATAAAATGATAGCCACGAGCTAATGCTTCTGCCCTAATTACTCCAATATCAATCTTTCAGGAAGCAAGCGATAAAGAACAGAAATTTGCCCTTGAACAGAAATAACGAAAATACATACAAAAGTTCTGAAGCTAAGCTCAAGGGGGACGCCAATAATGTGAGAAAATACAAGCACCAGAGTCCAAAACACATGTATCATTTGTAGTAATGGGTCTAGAACACAACTATGCAGGGATGTCCCACTGTAGCAGATACCTTCTGCTACACAGCTCGGGTCACAAGCCATCTGAAGGATGTAAAATACTTCATTAGATTGGTCGTCTCCTGGCAGCACTCATAGTAAAGACAGAACAGACACAGAGAAAGATGGAAGAGTCAAAACGGCAGGCTGGGAAAAGAATGGTTATTTTATACAAGAGAATTCAGGGTCAAGTAGAAAATATGTCTAATCTAAGATTGACTGAGAACATGGCTCTCAGGATGAGACCAGTCCTGAAGACAATTGGACAGTGCAGAATATAATTCCAGTATCCACAATGGAAAAAGTCAAAAAAATTAATATTTTATCACTGAAAAAAAAATAAAAATAAAAATAAAAAGTTAAAAGAAACAAATGGCCTAATAGTTACAAGCCTATAAAGGGCCCTTAGTCACAGCATAGCATGATGCTAAGATTAAGGGTCCTGTATAGGCTTGAAATGCATAAGAATATTGTTTCTTTTATTTTTCTTGTTGAAATAAATGTGGTTTTTTTAACATTTTGAATAGAGGGAGCTGCAGTTATCTACATTACTATATTCATATCCTGGGAACCCGTCCAAACCCTTGTCCGTGCATCTCACCCAACAAGCTACAATTGCTACCATGAAGTGGTGAGCTGATGAACTTTGTTTTTCTATAGTACTATGAGTTGCCCTTAGAATGGGTCATCAATAACAAATTGGTGGGAGTCAGACTCCCATCACTGCCACAGATTGGCGGGCCACAGTGCTCCAGGAGTTCTGCCTCCCTTCTATAACTTACCAGTCATAGCACCAAACATTTTGTAATGGTTATACCTGGTATTGCAGCTCACCAGAGCTTAGTCCTCTCCACAGACACTAACATATGCATGTCATTGTGCCAGGAAAATAATGAAGAGGAGGAAGAGCTCCGTGGCCCACTCATTCAGTAAGGGTGGCGAGAAATGGACTCAGACCACCAACAGTCTGATATTGATGGTCTGTCTTAAAGATTGCCCATTGATATCAGAGTCCTTGGAAACATCTTTGACATGCAAGGATATGTTTAAACAATTGTTCTTCTTGCTAATGATTCTCACATTGTATTTTGATATTTATCTCACTATTTAATTTTTTTTATTTCATGGCCTCCCACAATAATAAAGCTAGCATTAAATTAGACACAGTGTTCCCCAACTCCAGTCCTCAAGAGTAAGGATGAGCGGACCAATGGAAGTTGAGAATTGACGCATTTGACCAAACTTTAGTCCAAAGTTCGGTTTGGTACCAGAACTGTACTGGAACCCCATAGAAATGAATGGGGACCTGAACTTTGGAGCTGGAAAATCTCTCTCCTCCTGGAAGTCCATTTAACAGTTCAAGGTCTGGTATGTACCCGGAACTTTACAATTTGGGTTCGCTCATCTCTGCTCAAGAGCCATCAACAGGTCATGTTTTCAGGATAAAACCTGTGCAATCATACTAAGGAAATCCTGAAAACATGACCTGTTGATGGCTCTTGAGGACTGGAGATGGGGAACATTGGCTGAGAGGGACCTCTACTGATGCCCATCCAGACCTTCTTGGTTAAAGGGGTTGCATTGTTTTTTTTCAGAAGTGGTGAAACATGATATAAGGGGTTGGGATGGGCTGTTGGGGTTCAATTGTTTTACAGTTTCGAAAAACATAAAAATTCAATAAAAATATTTTAAATAAAAAAAAGAGGGATGTATGAGATTAGAATAAAAGGACTTTGTCCATAGGTTGTTTCTGGTAATGCAGCTCATCCTTATTCACTGGATGGGGAGCACAGCCGATGGAGAAATACAAGACAAAAAATTCATGTTATTTTTCATTTGATAACGTTATCAATACTGCAATCAGTCATCACACAGTTTCTCTGCTATACAGAGAATGTCTCCATGCCTTTCCTGCAGTTACACCTTATTGATTCAGAGTCCAGATGGGGACCGCTCTGTATCACAAAGTAAAGTTTAATGACATGTGATATGAGACACAATGTGAGACATGCTGAAACATCTGACACTATGAAGCGGAAGGCTTCCCAAGCTCAACTGAAAACCAGGCAGCCAGAACAAGCCGGGGAATGCAGCCTCTCCAGCCAGAAGGACACTAGTCCAGCACCGCTGCCTCTGAGCTCACTCTTCCGAAACCGTGGCATGGCACAAACAGAGCAGCAGAAAAAAACCACTTGTCAAAAATCCTTGGATAATGCACTAAATATATAAACGCACATTAACTGCGGCATTGTAATTACAGTCACCAACATATATTTGCAATGTATAAACTGCAGTTAGCGATAAATCTTTCTGAAACTGTGCATAATTGCACAACATCTGGTGGGATTAAAGCGAAGTGAAGGATCACAGATGGATGGAAGTACCTTTTCTGAACATGTAAACACGCATACAAATAAACTGCAGAAGAGACGACAAAATAATAAGGAATACACACAAATATTGCTATAGTATTCTAATTACTATTGTCCTTGTTAGGTGTGGAAACCACGTCCCATCCGGCCCGTCAGTACCTGCTCCCGATAAGATTTAATATAATGCTGACAGTTGCTTTTCTAATATTTATGTAATGTGTTTGACATGTATACTTGGGCTGCATTTTGCTGTACCCTAGAGTTGGTTCTTTCCCATTTATGGCGGGCTTTCCAATTTGTATGTCACATGATATCTAGGAGACTAAAAGCCTATGCCAAATTCTTGGGAGTTTGCTAGGTAAGTTCCCAAGTAAGAAGGGACCCTGTACGGTGTTGTTCTGGGATGTTGCATGTAACATCACTATCTAGGATGTGATAGACACTTAATATATGAGGTGCAGCTTTGGTGTACTTTGAGTCATCTGGTCGTGAGCCTGAATTGTAAAGAGACCCTTTGTTGCTGAGCGCTGCTCTTAGGAAGCCAGAAACTGAAACATTACACACACAGGCATGGTCAGTAATGACTTGCCAATCAAGACAAGTGGAGAAGCAAGTCTCCCTGCATGCCGATTATCGTCAGGCCCTTCAGGTTCCAAAAGGGATGATAATAAGAGAGGCCCAAGAAAAAAGTTGAGCTACCTCTAACAATTGAACCTAGGAAACCAGAAATGTATTTAGTATGCTTACTTATACAGCACCATCACATAGCACAACAACTAAGTTATCATTGTTGTCCCCATTGGGGCCTCACAATCTGAATTCCTTGTTTTTGGAGTGAGAGAGGAAACCGGAGAACTCAGCGGGAACCCACCCAAACACGGGGAGACCATACAAGCTCCTTGTAGATGTTTTTCGTGCGATTTGAACCCAGGACCCCAGCTCTGCAAAGCAACAGACATCATGCCACCCGTTAAATAAACCACAAGCAAACAGAAAGCTTGTTAAAAGGGATTTCCTCAGTAATGTCTTCCTTTGGATTTGTCTACAATTGAACAGCCACGGGGCCAAGGTACTGCAATCTTTGGACCCACTTTTAGTTACTCCCTTCTTTATAGCCTGTATGGGTGAATCGGTTATAGTTATTCTTTTAGTCTCCACGTATTTTCAAGGAACCCCTATTAAATTATGACTATTCTGAATATTATTATCCTTATGCTACAACGATTCGTTATATAAACTAAGAACAATAGAAAAAAATTCCAGAAGTTAAAAGCTTAGTTTCTTAGGTGTGTTGGAATATTGCTTGGATCTTTTTATTGGTAACCATTTGTTTTCCGTTTATCTTTTACATGTAGGCAAGAACAGACGCGACTGCTACCTTTGTACCCACTAATAGTCACACCTTTATTTATCTTGCTGAAAGTGGAGTTTCACATTGTAGTTATGATTAAAAACAGATGTCACCAGATTTCACAATACACGCTGTGTGCACATTATTAAATAGATCACGTTGACCTAATGAGGCTGATGTACTTACTCTGAAAATCCATGTCTAAATAGCTGTGCATTCTTTTTATTAGAATTAAAGTAATTTACCATCCACTTAGCTTGACTGACAGCTCCTCAGTGTCCCTGTTCCCTACTGTTGCTGAGATCTCTCACTGCTCAGTACTATCTGCAGCTGTCAATCATGCTGGATGGTCAGAAGCTAAATACACTGGACTCATGAATATTCACTCTGTAGCTGGACTTATAAAATTCTGACTTTAATAGGATAAAGCAGCCATTCTGACATAGGGTCTAAAGATCTGCTTAATAATGTAAGCTGTTATCTACATTGTATTCTGAAATCTGGTGACAGATCTGATTGTAAAGTAGACTTCCATCAGAATATGGGGTCTTGCTGTAAACCTTTCCTGAATGCACGGTAGTTATGAGACAGGGTGGATTCACACGGCGTTTCGATCTACGTTCATTGGTGCAGTCAAAGCTGACATCCAAAACCCTCGCAAAATGGTATTTGGGCGTATGGTATGGTATGCTGACGAGTTTATAAGTGCTCAGTGATGCATCATTTCTGAGCATATTCGCCTACTGGAGGTGGACACTCAGATGCAGTCTACCACGTCAAGTGTCCATCTCCAGCAAGCATATAAGCCCGGAAATCATGCACGACAGATCACACGTTGACTCTGTCTGCCCCATTATAGTCAATAGCCTGTCAGTGCATACAGCCAAATCCCATTGTGCAGGAAGTTCAGACATAAGCTCTTTCCAAGGTTGAGGGGGCATTCATTACAGGTGGAAAAAGGAGATTCTGACAGCTAAACAGGAAAGGGTTCTTTACAGTTAGAGCAGTCAGAATGTGGAATGCCCGACCACAAGAGGTAGTAATGGCAGACACTAAAACAGCTATTAAAAAAGGGCTGGATGATTTCCTCAATACACATAACATTGTGGGTTATGGTTAATTTAGTGACAAAATGTACAATTGGTGGAGGATGGTTGAACTTGATGGACCTAGGACTTTTTTCAACCAACGTAACTAGGTAACTATGTAAGCCCTGACAGCGCCAATGAGCATAGGACAAAGTGCAATGTGAAAGCACCATAAAAAAAATCCTCAGTGGTCAGTGTGAAAATTGCAAGATTTAATTTTATTTTTTTACAAAGATCGGAATATGAAAAAAAAAAGTTTAAAAATATATGTTTGATTTAAACAACAAGCCATTATCTGATTATAGCTTCCTTTCATTGAGACTCTACTAGAGATGAGCGAACGTGCTGGGATAAAGTGTTATCCGTGCATTCTCGGGTACTAACCAAGTGTCTTCGGAGTGCTCGAAAATTATGTTCTAGTCTCCGCGCCTGTATGTCTCGTGGCTGTTCAACAGCCGCAACACATGCAAGGAATGCTTATCAAACAGGCAATGCCTGCATGTGCTGGGGCTGTCAAAGAGCCACGAGATATACAGGCGCGGAGACTAGAACATAATTTTCGAGCACGCCGAAGTCACTTGGTTAGCACACAAGCATTCTCCGATAACACCTTATCCGATTAAGTTTGCTCATCACGAGACTCTACATATGAAATCAATATTTTGCCCTTATGTCTGCAAAGCAGATATGGTCAGACCACTGTCAATGGTGCCTATTACACATCCAGATCTTCATGGGTATTAGTCACCAAATATGGATTGAAGAATATTAGGGAGAAAATTGCTGCCACTTACAAAGTTATCTCAAATGTTCTTTTGGATAGAACCTGGCAGAAGTTATCCAAAATTAAGCTGGAGGCTATTATAAAAAGGAAGATCGTATATGATGAATTATCTAGCGTTGATTAAATTAAGATTTACTCACTAAATGCAGATATAGAAACAGGCTTTGCTTAATAAAAACCTATTCTATTTTTAATAAAACCTATTCCTTTGAGAGTAAAGGTCAAAAATAGGGATGGCAGTTAATGATAGAAGTGATTAGCGGCAGTCACCTGGTCACCCGTGTCCCGTTGTCAGCGCTAATCAGTGACACAAATTTTGAGAGGGATGAAAAAAAAAAAAAGTGTAATTTCCATGTAATTTCATAGAGCCACCTCCACATTTTGGAAAATTCAATATATAAAATGACATTACTGACTGACTTCACCTCTTAAGTTCTTCCATCTCCATTATACTTTTCAGAAGGATTAGGGAAACAATATGTTAAGAAAATCTGTGTGTCGCCTAGCTTTCCATTATTAGTTCATGTATAAATGGGATCAACAAGAAACTCTCTGAAAATTTACAAATCTGCAAATCCAGATTCCTTCCTGGTGAATTCGTGGGGGAATCGGTTTCAGAGAGGCAATAAAAGGAGAAAGGTGGTAACCTTGAGCGTGCATTATTCTGCGGCACATTCCGCCTCAGGCTCAGCGTTTATTCACTTACAGCACTGCCTTCAGCAGCATTACCATGTCAATGATAAACCTTGTCTTCTGTTTGTGCTTTTAGATGATCACTCACTGGAAATGTATTCAACTCTGACCCACAGATTTAAACGCAATAGCAGCAAAAAAACAACTGCTGGTTGTCACGTCATGCTAGGACTCGGTTCACATTCGCTAAGTGTACAATGTACGTCCTGATGATAGGTCTTCAATATTAAAGCCACCAAAAACTCCTCTTAGACTGGGAACACACTTGCGAGAAACTCGCACGAGTGTCGCACCTCAATATCCGGCACTCGGGACCATGCATAGAAATACATGCAGCCGCACACTTCGGTCCCGAGTGACGGCAGCTTGAGATGCGACACTCGTTCGAGTTTCTCTCGCAAGTGTGATTTCGGCCTAAAGAGGGTCTGTCACTTGCTCTTCTTCTCTGTGAAGTCACACACCTGACTATGCTGCGCTTTGTGTGAAGTGGCCTTTACAATGTATGCGTATGGCGCATGAGAACGAGGCACAGAACAAGGCTCCACCGTAAAAGATACTTCCAGCTCACGTATAGAGAACAGAGTGATCTGGAGAATCTGCAGAGCAGTGATGACTCTGAGAAGAGGAGCAGAATTGCGCTGGATCCCGAAGAAGGTAGCTATAGATGATTATATCACACAGCAAACTACATACACTTATACACAGATTTAATTAATAAAAATACTCCATGGGAGGGCTTCCTTAACTCCTTAGTGACAGAGCCAATTTGGTAATTAATGACCAAGCCAATTTTTACAATTCTGACCACTGTCAATTTATGAAGCTATAGCTCTGGAGCGCTTCAACGCATCCCACTGATTCTGAGAATGTTTTTTCGTGACATATTGTACTTCGTGTTAATGGCAACATTTCTTCGATATAACTTGCGTTTACTTATGAAAGAAAACAGAAATTGGGCAAAAAATCTGAAAATTTTTAATTTTTGTACCCTTAAAATCAGAGAGTGGCGTCACACAAAATAGTTTGTAAATAACATTTCCCACATGTCAACTTTACATCAGCACAATTTTGGAAACATAATTTTTTGGTTAGGACGTTATAAGGGTTAAAAGTTGACCAGCGATTTCTCGTTTTTCCAACAACAATTTACAAAACCATTTTTTTAGGGACCACCTCACATTTGAAGTGAGTTGGAGTGGTCTATATAATAGAAAATACCCAAAAGTGTCACCATTTTAAAAACTGCACCCCTCAAGTTGCGCAAAACCACATTCAAGAAGTTTTTTAACCCTTCAGGTGCTTCACGAGAACTAAAGAAATGTGGAAGGAAAAAATGAACATTTTACTTTTTTCACAAAAAATTTGCAATTTCTCCTGAGTACACCAATATCCCATATGTGGAGGAAAGCCACTGTTTGGGTTCATGGCAGGACTCAGAAGGGAGGGAGCACCGTTTGACTTTTTGAATGCAAAATTGACTGGAATCAATGGCAGGTGCCATGTCAGGTTTGACGACCCCTTGATGTACCTTGATGTACCTAAACAGTGGGAACCCCCCCAATTCTAACTCAAACCCTAACACAGCCCTACCCCTGACCCTAATCCCAATCCTAACCCTAACCACAACCCTAACCCCAACACCACCCTAACCTCAACACCCCAATCGTAACCCCAACACCTCAACCATAACCCCAACACAACCCTAATCCCAAAGTAACCCTAACCCCAACACAACCGTAACCCCATACCACAACCGTAACCCCCATACCACAACCGTAACCTCCACACCACAACTGTAACCCAAACACCACAACTGTAACCCAAACACCACAACCTTAACACCACAACAATAACCCCAACACCACAACCGTAACCCCAACACAACCCTAACCCCAACACAACCCTAACCCTAGCCCAACCCTAACCCTAGCCCAATCTCAACCCTAACCCAAGCTCAACCCTTACCCTAGCTCTAACCCTAACTATAAACCCAACTTTAGCCCCAACCCTAACCCTAGGTCCAAACCCAACCCTAACGGAAAATGGAAATAAGTACATTGTTTTCATTTTATTATTTTTACCTAACTAAAGGGGTAATAAAGGAGGGTTTGATTTACTATTTTTTTAATTTTGATCACTGTGATATTGTCTGTCACAGTGATCAAAATGAACCAATAGGAGAGATCTCCTATTGTTGCCGGGTTCCGGCTGGCAGATTTCCCGGAAGAAGATGCTGAGGGCCAGGGAACAGAGCCGGAGGGACCAGTGGAAACCGCAGGTATGGGGGGAGGGGCCGGGGGACCCCATTTCTCTCTCTCTGACGTGCTAGATCATATCAGTGGAGAGAGAAATAAATGGGAAATCAAACCTTTCTTTTTTTTAAATTAATAATGGCGATCGCAACACTGGGGACGGTAAAAACCAAACACCCGAGACATGTTCTCCGGGAGGCTCAGCTACCCCCAGTAACCGAGACCCCAGAGGTTTTCCGACGCTGGGGGCACTATAAACGTATATTTCTCAGTGCCGTTAAAAAGCGGCACTGAGGAATAAGTACCTTTATCTGCCGCCGTTAAAAGGCGTATCGGCGGTCCTTAATGAGTTAAGAGTTTTTGAAGGTAGATGCTCTTAAAACGAATACTCCCTGCCGCATGGAGTTGAGAAGGAATTTTGTCCCTAATATGGAGCTATTAATGTCTGCCCCATGGCGTTTTTGACTTCCTCTGGATCAACATGTTAGGCTATAGGTTGAAGTCAATGGATTTAAGTCTACGGTCAACCTTAAAACTATGAAACTACAAATAGAATTAACATATACTAAAAGCATTATTACACAAATTGTTTTTCTGCCTTTAAATTGTTTTTAATTCACTACCTGACTGAACCTGCCATCCTTACATCCTTGCAGCAATCATTTCAAGGGAATCTTTCCACTAGAAGCTCTTCTGATGAAAACCGTTTTCTGAACTCTATAAGCATATTGTCCTATTGTACTATTCAGAGAGGTTTCTAGATTGAGTATTACTTGCACATGACTGAAATAATTGTACATACTTACCGGTAATGTCAAACCACAAAGGAGAACCCCCAGGTTGCGCAGTTATCACGCCAATCATATGAGCAACAGGATCACTTTCCATCACGGTGAAGGTGTGAACCTCTTCGTCAAAAGAAATTGGTTCCATTAATGGTGCTGGTTTTGAAATCCATTCTATATGCAATCGAGTAGTAGATGACTTCTGAGGTCTTCCATTATCAACAGCTTTAATCTATAAGTGAAACATAAAGCACATAAATCAAAGGAGTAGAAATCAATAGTGGCAACATTAAAACAACAGTAATTATTATTTATGCTGCGCAGAATGCCTGGTTTCCTGCCGGAGCTCCTTCGTCTTCTGCTCCATGATAGCTCCCGAACATCACGCCACAGAATAGACACATGTGGATAATAGACTTTAATTCATAGACTAGCGTTATCCATAATAAAGCTGCATCAGAAAACAATTGGTCACAAAGTAACAATTTAAAGAGGGTCCAAAGTACTAACAGGTCATTAAGGAGTTAGAACACAACACCCAGAGACGTCACTGCGGCACTACCCTACCTCCATATGCCAATTATGGTGGATAAAAACCTTTATTCAAACAACCGACCTTGAACAATCTTCTACCTGCCATTGTCATCACTGCTTTCTGTCGTTCATTCGTCTACTATGGATTTTCCATGAGGCATGTGCCCATGTTGTAAGTACTGTGGTTTTTCCCACTCTTGTGCAAAAAATACGCTATTTTTAACAATAATTTGAACTTAAAGACGGTGTGTGTTTTTTTTACTGTGCTTTTCCCCATGTTTCTGTAGGAGAGCCTGAGAAATGTTCAGAAAATTAAATTTGCATTTTAAAGGGAACCTGTCAACTGATACGTGTTGTCCAATCAGCTGCGACATTTCAGGAAACAACATACTGTAAACCACTAGGGACCGAGATCATGCTGTATACTAGTTGGGCAAGGAGGGTTCCCAACCTCTCACCATCCACTGACCTGGAGTGAAAGGTCTCTGCCTATACGAAAAAATTGGACCTGCCTGTCCGACTAGTCTACAGGGTGGGGTCAGTCCACGGCTGTTTTTCTCTCAAACGCAACACCGTTTCAGAGTCACACATAACTGGCTGAATTAATACAGCCATTGCCTGATACATGCTGCCCACGGATTGGTCAGGTTTCCTTTAAGAGTGAAATTGCAGCGCATCTTCACAAAAAAAAAACTAATGTATACAAATCTTTTATATAATCCCCACATAAAAATGCATTGAAAAAATGGGAATCCACATAATAAAGGCAAGAAAAACACACTAGATTACTATTGCGTGCTTTGTTGTGGACACCTGCGGAAAACTTGCAAACGAAATTCTGCAGAAAAACTGGAGGAAAAAAAATAAAATGCAGTTATGGATATAGTTTTTTTCTGCTTTAACACTTGACAGCGTCACATATGGTTACAAATTTGTCCCTCAGATATCAGATAACCATTTAATCATTAAAATTTACCATTTATTTAGAAAGAAAAAACCTGAAAAAAAAATGTATGTGTAAATGGTCTGTTATACAGTATTTTGATGTGAATTTTGGGGAGCTAATTAAAGAGGTTGTCCAGCTTGTAGAAGGAATGTTATATTAAAATGTAAAAAGATTAAACAAAGTAAAAAGGAAACACTGAAAAAGGACCCGAGATCAGCACCAACATCTTGAGATCAAGGTGACCTTCATTTTAGTATATTAGCAAGTTTTTGCACTTTATACAGATCTTTAAAAATATGGGCATCCATTTACTGCAATATATATATGTTAGTTATTTTCAAATTAATCATGTTAATTTTGCCCAAAAATAAAAACTTTAGGATAAGTTAAAAAAAAAAAAAGAAGACTGTTTGATCATACCCAATTCCAATAATCTTTAAACCAATTTTCGGGGGTTATAATTCAGATAAAGGCCGAGAGAGGTTATTTTTTCCCCTACATGAATTACTGCTGTATTATACATGGTATATCTATTTATATAATTGCCTTGTAATGTTTTCATTTCCTGTTCTGTCCAAATGTCGCTGTATCCCAGAATTCCAAGCGGAGGAAGTTCACCGATCGCCATATTTGGAGACCCAAGTGATGGGTGTCTCAATATGGAAACGTACGCACCTCACACACTCACGCAGCCTCTTGCGAGGTACCACCAGTGAATCATTCAGCTGATCCGAGATGGGTCTACAGGAAGAGGAAGCCGGTCACATTAAAGGTGTTTTCCCGCGAACGAAAGTTCATTTTAAAAATTGTCTGTGTCTGGCCGTGTACAGAGCATACCACATCTCCTGGGCAGGGGAGGAAGCAAAAGACAATACTAACATTATAGCAGGGGATCATAGAGGATTAATTTTGTGAGGTAAAATATTTCACTGACTGTTTTTAAACAATATTTTACCTCACAAAATTTATCCTCTGCGATCTCCTGTACATGAGGGGAGAACACAGCACAGGAAGGAAAGAGACAGCAGATAAAGGGGATAGCACATGGGGTAGATAGGTCAAAGAAGAGAGCACAGACGGGAGAAGTCAGCACATGGGGAAACAGAGAGTGGATAGGTGGGTGAGCACATTGGGGGGGGGGGGAGATGCTCAACGCTGCAAAGCCTGCCCACATCGTGACATTACCGTCCTCACGATGCAATAGCATTGGGCCTCCATCTAGTAGTATTATTATATTAATATTATATCCTGCTTCGGAAAAATATATAATTTTAAAACATGGGATTCTGCTTACCGTAAGAATATCATACTCTCCTGCTCCGGAGAACTTTTTAGAGGAAACAACCCCAGTTTTGGGTTCAATGAAAAATTTCCCATGCTCATCTCCATCCTCAATACTATAGGAAATTTCTGCATTCGGACCATCGTCCTTATCTACGGCTATGACTCTGTAGATGGGTTCCCTCTTGGTGATTTTTTCCCGCTCAGTCCTTTCTTTCTCAGGAAGCTGGATCTTGTAAAATTTTTGAAGAAAAGAAGGTTTGTTGTCGTTCTCATCCAGAACCTTGACGATGACGCGACAAACCGTAGACCTGGGAGGATATCCATTGTCCGTGATAGTGACCTGTTTGGACAAGAATAACATTTTACGATGTGTCACCAGAAGGTACAACCCTGAAGTACGATGAACACTGTACAAGAATGCTTCCGAAAATTCTTTTCAGGAGGCGATGTTCATTTTTAAGTCTTCCTAAATTAATGCATAGCTTGGAAGTACAAGCACAGCTTGAAATGTTCCTTTAGGGAAGAACGGAATTTATTATTCTTGTATGCAGCTAAACATTTAATCAGTTCCAGAAAAGCAAACAAATCTGGAAAGAGATTTAAGTGATTGGTTGTTCAAAAAAGGCTTAATCTGAGAACATTTGTCACAGATAGCAAACAGAATGCTGATACTTGTCGTGAGATGATCGGGCTCGTCGGCTTCTGTTTGCAGAAACGGCAAGCCCGGCCATACGCTGCTTCTCGTGCTTTGTCATTAGTTACTTAAGTCCTGCCAATCGCTTGCCATTTAGTTACATCTTCACATCAATAAGTATCGGATATTGTGACAAACGGATGTAAAGCGCAGAACAGTTGAAGAACTCTATGTGGACACGAGGATCATTATTTCATTATTCAACTTCCTAAATCAAAATAAAACACCCTCTCAACCGGATCCTTATGGGAAATTCTGGAGCACGGCGCGGTTATGTTAATATTGTGGGTCTATTAAGGCACCATAATCCTTAATGAATCAATAATTCACATTGCATTCGCTTTCTACATTGCTAAGCTAATTGTATCTGCATTCTCAGACTATGATGTGACAGACATACTAGAAAATGCCCACATCCATATCAGCCCCCACGGCAAATTCTGCATTCTTGGGTCCTAAAAAGCAAGTTTCTTTAATCCATAATCATGATGTAATTTCAAATTAAATATGGTACATATTCAAGTATTGTGTAACGTGGCCAGCAGGGTAATCTACAGAAAAACTAGGAGATAAAAGCAGGGACTCTTACCTCTGGATGTAATGGACAACACAGATATATTTTTCCAATCATCTGACAAGCACTAAAGTATTTTTCACTATACACTATTCATTAAAAGGGAATCTGTCACTCCATCTGAGAGCAGCATCATGTAGCGGCAGAGACCTGATTTCCAGTGATGCACCACTTAGTGAGCTGTTCTGCTATTTTGATAAAATCCCTATTTTCTCTGGTGCAGATGTAGCAGTTCTCTGAAAGCTGAGTTCTGTATAGCCCCGCCCACCTCACTGATTGGTAGCTTTCCGCCTATGCATAGTGTACACAGATAGCTGCCAATCAGTGGTTGGGGTGGTGTTATATAGAGCTTATGAATATGGAGGACTACCAGGCAGCAGGTTTACTAGTCCTCTAGCGATAATCTCCTGATAAAATAGCAATTAAAATAGTGATCTTATTAAAACTATCGCCAGCATCCCAGTAAGGGTGGTTTCACATTTGCGTTTCAGGCCGCAGCGTCGGCTTGCGCACGGCTGCGGCTAAGCCCTGCCCCCTGCCGCGCCTCCTCCGTTAGCTCCGTCTACGGGCGAATGACGCTGCATGCATCCTGCATCCCCTATCTTTAGCACTGGGGACGCAGGCCATGCGCAGGTATGCGTTTGGCGGCGCATGCGTCCCTTTGACGGTGCGCCGAGCTCACCAAATTGCAACAGGTTGCGTTTGGCGCTAGTCGGCGCACCCGTCAGAAGGACGCATGCGCCGCCAAACACATACCTGCGTCCCCAGTGCTAAAGATAGGGGACGCATGCAGCGTCATGCGCCCGAAGGCAGAGCTAATGGAGGAGGTGCGGCAGGGGCGGGGCTTAGCGGCGGCCGTGCGTAGGCCGACGCTGCGGCCTTAAACGCTAATGTGAAACCACCCTAAGAGACACATCACTGAAATCAGAGTCTCTGTACATTATGCTGCTGTCATAATAGGTGGCAAAAACCTGGTGACAGTTCCATTTAAAGAAATCATGTCAGCTCCCCTCCCTTTCAGCGCTACTATCCTGACATTTTAAGTCTAGGAAATACTTTTATTCTCCATGACCTATCAATATTAGATTACTTTTTTCATAACTATATGTAGTGAGGGGCCTATGTTGTTCCTTCTGGAATTGTATTAGGAAATTGACAACTTGGTGTTACTTTTCCCTTTTTGGAAAGGGGTTATCCCCAACATCGTCCAGTCAATCAGTGATAACCGGTGAGGGCATTAGGGGATTATTATATAGTCTTAGATTCTCACTGTAATGTCCTTTAAAGTGAAAATACCTGACTACACATCATCTTCCATCTTCAAGAGCTGATCTCTGGATCTACTTCATTAACTACCACAAGCAAAATACCAGTTGTGCAAGGTCAGCTTGGTGACAATTGCCCCCCCTGTTGACTCCATACCTGACTGGGCATATCCAGATAATAACTACTGAAAAAGCATTTGCCACCAGTCTTTATTGCTAGGATAAGAATATTCTAAAACTGGATATTTTCCATTTAACATAAAGCTCAAAGAAGTTGGCCACACATATTAAAAGAATGTTGGCCAAACCTGACGATTTTTGCCAGGACCGATCAACTACCTAATGTGCAAAAGGGTGTCTGTGCTATTCCATGATGTTAGATATTGGGTTAACAAACGCTCTATCATGATAGATTTTAGCTTTTATCATAGAGAACATATGAAGTCTCAACCATATGTGCATGGGGGGGTCAGAGGAATAGATGTCAGCCGACGATTGTTCAGTTGACAGCAATCCATGGCATAGAGCTAAATCTGTCAGGCATAGCAGACAGGAGGTTTTTCAATCATTATCAGATCTGCAACGGGCACATTTTTGTTCCAAATTGATTTAATATTTGGAAAGAAAGGAAGATTGTATTTTTTTTTTATAAACGGGACTTGACTTTAAGGAGTTTGCCTGGCCTTAGGCTACAAGTCTGCAGTCACTGTAGACTTAAGAAGCCTCACATTGCGCGCCAATCACAAACTTGCGATCACGCGCCCGCCGCTCCTGGTTATGGCACCGGACAATCCTCACAGTGTGCAAGATGCGAGGATTAACATACGCATTCACATAGAGTAACTGCAGAATTGTAGCCCAACACTGAACACTCCATTTAAATCATTTACAATTAACTATATCAACCAACCAAAGAGAAAAATGACTATCATCAAACGAGGCAAACATCCCAAATAATAATAATATCATAAATAATGAATAATTTGCTCACATTTCACCCTTAATTTAATAAATGATTACATCTTTCAAGCTTCTTAGTGCAGAATGATTGGGTTGCGTTGAGAGGAGGATGGTTTTCAGGATTGTGCTGTATATATCGCTAAACCACAGTGCAGTAGAGGATCAAATTTCCTTGTAAACAAGGAGAAAACAACACTAACCCATCTGGTCAACATTTCAACATTAAATTAATTTGCCAGATGCACAAAACACTTGGCTGTGGCTCCTCCAATCTAAATACCACTATGTTTCTGGGTGCCTTCCCAAATCATATTCAAGCGTGCCTCCATTAAACAGACAAATAGGAATAGGCCCATTAAACCATTAACGCTTGCATTACACTGTATAACAGTATTTTATGTTGCCTTTGCCGTATCATTGAGCTGGCAATAAAGAGAAGAACAAAAAAGACCAGCTGGGGGGCAAAATAAAACAAAAGTAATAAAAAAAAATTACCAATTACAAAAATCACAGAAATATTTTTCGGCACATTAACCCATGGCAGGAATAGAGGGACGGAGACTATATGATTCGTAGCAGCACTGTGCCTTGTAAATAAAGATTAAAAATGGATCATAACAGCAGAGGCCAATAACTGAAATTCAGGCAATTTTAGAGTTTATTAAAAGTTACTCTGGCTTGAGGTCGAAAACATTAAAATGGCTGCAGGAGAAAAAACTCTTGCTTACTGCCTCCGCTTTTGATATATACTTTAATTTATTAATCTGTGTATCACAGGAAGACACTGTCAACTTATATTCTCGATCACATCTACTCAGCCTCAAATGCTAAATGGCACGTAGGGTGGGTCCATGGTTCGCATGGTTGCTTTACAGCAATGGGTGTCTAGTATCTGAAACCCTTCTAGGGTGAAATCTTTATTATGTCTGCATATTCTTGTGTTTATGTGAATTTTCTCTGGGTAGTCTCCTTTTCCAAAAATGTGCTTATTTTTTAATTGAAATCATATAAAATTGTGAGTGTTGTTGAGGAATGAGCCATACCTGTGCAGTAGAGTTGAGCGACTTTAGTCGGATCAGGTTTCAAGAAACAAAATTCGTTTCAGATGAAACTGGTCCGACTAGGGCAAAAAAAAGTCGGAGTTTCGTCCGAAACCCGACCCCAATGCAAGTCAATGGGAAATAAAAGTCAGCATTGAGTGGATGAATGTCATCCGCCCCCTGAGGAAGGAGCAATCGGCTCCGAAACGCGCGTTGGGGTGACCCCTGGACCACCTGGGCATTAGAGGACTGCATTGAGGTATGTTGGGGGTGGTTTCCTCCCCTATGGATGTGTAACAGTTTAGCCTTGTATGAGAAGGATTTCCTTCTCGGCTCAGTCTACATGGGGGCCCACGGTAATAGTGGATAGGAGGTTAGTCGTGTACTACACTGGATATAGGTAGTGATTCCCCCTATATATACACATAATCATGGATACTTACTTATATTTGGCGCCTCTTTTGAGGTGATATAGGTTTCCTGGGCAATTCTGTGATATACTTTAAATTTTGGCCTTTATCTGCCCTCAACACACTATATGCCTCTTGTATATTAGATTTGTATATCTCTCTACCTTTCCTCTGTGTCTGGTGTTGGTCCAGGTGGTCTTCAGGCACTACTTGCACTTTTGTTTGCATTTTGCACATGTCTGCCTTCTTGTCCGTTATGTCCTTTCTAATAAAGAAACATTTATATTAAGATAAAGGATCTTTTGGTCGTGTTTTTGTGGTTTCCACATCCATGTTTATTATCAAAAATACTAAAGTTATCCGGTATCATTCTTACATATCAAGGGGTTCCTATAATTCGGTAAACCTCCAACTAATAACCTCTACAAATTGCTGAGGCTATACTATCTTGCCTAAACCATGGCTGCAGTCCTTGGGTTTCATAGCCTTATGGATTATAGACTTAGCCCCCTGAGGAAGCCCGTCAAAGCGAAACTTGATGAGGTGACGATGAATCACTTTTAGTTTAGCTTCAGTGCTCTTATATATATGTGAACAATTATACATACCCTGACAGCGTCATATACAGGGGTTGGACAAAATAATGGAAACACTAACGTTTTGGCATCATAACCTTCCAACATGTTATAAACATGCAAACCGTGACATATGGTAATATTTTGTAGTTGATTATTTGTGTTATGTGATATGTGTATGTAAATTAACTGTTTGTTTTGCAGAATTGTAAGAACATTGATGAAAACCTGATACCAATGGCAGACCTCTCGGATTTTCAAGAAGCCAAATTGTTGGTGCTCGTATGGAAGGCGCTAGTGTAACAAAGTGCCCGAATGCTTGGCGTATCAAGAGGTACTGTCTCCAAAGTAATGACTGCATTTGAAAGAGAAGGAAAAACGTCCGCAGCAAAGCACAGGTCCGGCCGAAAGTCGAAGTTGACTGAGAGAGGCCGTCGGACTCCAAAGCGAATTGTGATAGAGGATCGCAAGACAACGGCTCCGAAAATCACTGCTGAGCACAATGAACACCTACAGAACCAAGCAGTTTCCACGAAAACTGTTCGTCGGGAGCTGCACAAATCTGGATTCCACAGAAGAGCTGCAATTCGAAAACCGCTGCTCTCAATGACAAATGTTTCCAAGCGTTTAGAGTGGTGTAGAAACCTCCAGAATTGGTCCCTCGAGCAGTGGAAACGTGATATTCTCAGACGAATCATCGTTTACCCTATTTACGACCTCCGCCGAGTGTACGTTTGGAGACAGCCGAAAGAAGCATTCCATCCAGACTGCCTTCTCCCAACCGTAAAACATGGCGGAGGTTCTGTGATGATCTGGGGTGCTATTTTGTGGAGATCCGCTGGGCCAATGATATCCCTTCATGAAAGAATTAACAGCCGAGATTATTTAGGCATTTTGGGTGACCAAGCGCATCCTATGGTTCAAGCACTGTTCCCGGAGGGGAACGCCATCTTTCAGGATGATAATGCACCAATTCATACAGCTAGAATCATTAAAGCATGGCACGAGGAACATTGTAATGAAGTTGAGCATCTCATCTGGCCCCCACAATCCCCAGACTTCAACATTATTGAGCATTTACGGACGATTTTAGAGATTCAAGTTAGACGTCGATTTCCGCCGCCATCGTCGCTCAAAGAACTGGAGAGTGTTTTAACTGAAGAATGGGCTACAATTCCTTTGGAAACAATTCACACCTTGTATGAATCCATACCTCCGAGAATTGAGGCTGTAATCGCTGCAAAAGGTGGACCTACACCATATTAAACTAACTTTTGTTGATGTTTCCATTATTTTGTCCAACCCCTGTAGAACCCATGGACTGCAGCCAAGGTTTAGGCAAGATGGTATAGCCTCAGAAATGTGAAGAGGTTATTAGTTAGTAGGGTTACCTAGTGTTTTTATACAATAGAGACGTTTTATTAGGGTTAAACAAAAGACAAGTTTCAATTAAATCCCTTAAAATTGGGTATATTTACCCTCCTGGATAACTTGTTAATACAAGTTTTCATCCGTGACGGGCTGTATTACACCTTTGAGTTTGTTTATAATGGTGCAGTAACTCACGTGAATGATGACAATCTCTGTACAGTTTTACAAACTATGCTGATAATATTAAAAATAATACTATAAAAACCTAAATAAATGTCAAAAAGGGAATATCAAGAAACTAACAACAGGATAGATTATCAGTATCAGATCAGTTGGGTTCTGACACAAGGCACCTCCTGATGAGTAGCTGTTACCACATACAATATTTAGTGGCCTCTCTGGTACTGTACCTTATTCCCATTCACTTGAATAGGAGCTAATCTGCAGTACACCGGAAAAGAAGGAGCCAATATTAAAGGAGTCCTCCAGCACCATTTTATTTTTTTGTACCATGAACCTAAAAATTAACAGGCAGGTAGTTGTGAACAGAGCCAACCTGCCTGTTCTCTCTACTGGCGGCTCAGAGTGTTCACTGACCATTCCAGCTGGCTATCCAAGTGCCCCATGTCACCGGAGAAGTTCATCCTCTTCCGGGCTGCTCTGTCGGCGAGGCATGCCTGCAAACATCATGCTGACTGGACAGCCGCCTCCCTCCTTAAGCAGCAAGGGACCGGCTTCCCGCTGTCAATCAGCATGATGTTGGCAGTCACGCCTCATCGGCAGAGCAGAGCGGAAGACAAGCAGCTGCTACATGACTTAAGTGAAAGATGTTGCATCGGCGACAGGAGTGGTCCGTTTTGTTTTTTTACTATGTGCCTAAAATCTGAGCCCTGGATAACACCTTTAAATATGTGGCTGTTTTCCTTCTGTTCTGACTCTATACATTGATAACAGCTGGTCACCGATGGAGCAGGAGTCAAACTAATACTGAAGACCTATCCTACAGATAGGTCAACAATTTATTAATCCTGGACAACCCCTTTAAGTCCAGCATGAATTGGTATACACATAAGACATGCTGAAGATGCTCCATTTACTTCCACGTAGCACCTTTTTAAAATATTTCTAGTAGAGAATATCCGCAAAATAGTATTTGATAGAACAACATTCTTTTCGCTCAGATATTTTAGAATTTATTTGCATCTGAAAAGCCATGTTCCAGGTATAAATATAATAAAGCAAACGTGCTTGATCTCACTATACAGTAATATAAATGACTTTAGTGTGATCCCTACTGGATCTCTAAGGGTGGCCCGTACATTAGCTGATGACAGCTGTAAAACGACCTAAATGAGTGCCGATCAGAGGTGATTTAACAGCCTGTTTGGACCACAAAGAATGTGCGCATAGGCGGTCACTGTTTTCAGCAGCATATATCCAGTTTGTGTGCTGCCGAGAAGGATGATTTTGAAGTAAGCTTATAAATAATTGTACCTGATGAATGCTCATTTTGCTCAGTCATCATGTTACTGGCAGCCTGTTTACACTTGCCGATTATTGGGAAATGTTCATAGGATTGCTCGTGCACGGCAATCAGCCAGTGTAAAAGTATAAGATAAGAAATTCTATATGTAGCTTTACAATGTGTGGCTTATGGCAACCTTGGTCTCTCAAAATCAAAGAAAACACTAGCTAGGGCAACTTTATGTCCGCTAGTGTTAACATCAACATCAGGCCCTTCATCGAAAGGTGCAAGATGACTAGAGATATTGGTTACGCAATACACCCACCTACTAACAGCTGTACTTGGGGTACTTGCCCATAATCCGCACAGAACAGAACTTAGCTTTCGGAAAGAGATGTCCTTGACACAGCTTATCACAGCTTTTAAGTAAGTGAACCAGCAATGCATAGAATTTTATTGACAATACTCAATGGAAAAAAAGTATGCAAATTAACTCTTTCCCAGAACAAAAGGAAGCACTCTACCTAATGCCACCAACATGCATATTGCTCAAAAAGACTTTGTACACAGATCATAAGCTAATGAAAAACCAGAACTTCCCCAAAGCTGTGATAAGGTTGGAATCGATTCTTCATGAACTATTGGCTTTCAGGAACTTCCACTAAGATTGAAATATTATGTGTAGGGGTTATGGAGCGCTTGAATAACACATAACGACATGAGGACAGAATTAGCAACCTAACTCCTTTATCTAAAGTCATTCTCAAGACTGAAATTAAAACAAAGATGTTTTCTAAATGTACATGAAATGCTATACTGACCCTAGTCATAAGAGAGTCCTAAAGAGTCACAAAACATACCTCTAGTACATGCTCTGCTTGCTGCTCCCGGTCTAGTCTTCTTGAGGTTGTCATTATCAAACCTAAAAGATAAAAATAAAATCATTACCGATTTATTCTGCTATTAATATTATATAATATTATAAGATAATATTGGAAGACACTAAAAATGGAATTTACCAGATCTGAATATGTCCAGGACATGCAAAAATGAATAAATGACTTTGGCTCCCACATTTAGGTAGCAGGGTATATAGGAGTTGAAAAAAAAAAAAAGATCTGATTTTTGCTAATCTCTAAGATAAGTGATAAATATCTGATTGCTGATGGTCCCACATTTGGGGCCATCACAGATAATGAGATTGGGGTCCCAAGTCCTTCTTATAATTGGAAAGATGGTCCCACTCTTGGTAGGAATGATGGAGATAGAAGAGAAATGTATTCTACCATGTTCATGAGATGCATACACGATAAACATGGGTCAAATGATCTTGTTGTTGTGATCATAGGGGTTCACTGATTAGACAATTATTAGTAAGCCCCTAGGATCACTAAAACAAGGTGGGATCTAGTGAAGATAGCAAAATACTTTACTCCACTATCTCCATCATTCCTACCAAGAGTGGACCACCTCTGCATTCATATGGAGGACTTGGGACCTTTACTGTGTATAAGTTACAGAAAAAATATATTTTTGTACCGTGTTAGCCAGTAGATAGAAAAATATTAAAATTGAAGAGTCCTGAGTGGTTGATGTCTTTTAATGGCTAACTGAGAGGATGGTAGCAAATAGCAAGCTTTCATGACTACTCAGGTCTCTTCATCAGGCATAGTGTAGCACCATCTTTTCTGTTAGCCATTAAAAGGTTTCAACCACTGAGGACTCTCAAATTTTAATATTTGTGTACAAGTTTTAATTATTGAGCAACCCACTGAAATGTTCCAGAGCCGTAGTACCAGACACAGCCCATGGATAAGGGAGGCAGTGTATCCTTCAATGACTATATAAAGAATTAAATGCCTTGTATAAAGGGAACATACATTGTTCTGGTTGTATACACACTCAATGTGGTTTCTCAAATAAGCCGTACACGGGTGTTGACAAGGAGCTTTCATTCACATCTCAACTTTAGAATTGGGAGTTTTTGAAGAATTGAAACCTGAACATTCATGGACTGAAGACTAATCTCTTCTATAATATGCACTACCAGCCATGCATGATCATGTATTATCACGAGCCTTATGACAAACTAAAAACTGGGGAAACTGCATTTATATCGCCATTTGGCAATTCTTATGAAATTGCTGTTCACATGCAAAACTTGCATTTAAAGGAAATGTCATTTTGATAAATATATTTGTGTCAATGGACTGAAACGCCGGCTTGGGTTTCAATTATATGAGGTGAAGCGGAAATCGATGCCCATGTACAGTGGGCAGAGCGGAAAAAGAGTTGTTCTGCTTACGGATTCTTTTTCTGCCTTTCATTTACATATTAGCAGCTACTATTCGGTGCTTTTGAAAGGTTCTGCTCGAACGTTACAACTAATCAAAAGAATCTGATGTTACAAAGAAACCAGGCGTTCACTAACTTTGCGTTAGCAAATTGTGAGTTTTATTATACCGTCATGGAATATTGGTACAATTAATGAAGATCTGACAATAGCCTGGTAGACAATCTAGTTGACTAAAGTCCCAATCTTGAAAACTCAGAAAAAAAACCTTGAATAAGGTAGAACTGCACGTCACACAGAATTATGTGAGCAGCTCTAACTTCTCCAAAAGGGTTTTGTATATACAAGGCCTATATATTATTAGAGCCGACACAAAACACTGTAAGTACATCAGATTGAACAAGTAAAATCCGAACGTGGCTTTCACCTCTTGGGGACATATCATTGAGAATTAGTCTGAGCTCTGGGTTTCGCAGACAGCTGAAACATTAATTCCTCCTCTTGAACTAAATATCCATCTATAAAATCCTTCAGTAGAGCAATTTGGATGCTCAAACCATGAAGGCTTACAAAACAACCTACCACTGCCAACGCGCCAAGGCTGGCATGAATCATAACAATCAGATTGTAGAAAGAAAGAGAGAGAACAAAACGGAGAAATTGAGAATTGTGTGCAGTTATTCTATATTCCATTTCTCCATCTGCCATAGTCAAAATTCAATTTACATTTCAGCCGAATTACTTGATACTTTGCATGAATTCACTCATTAACTACGGCTCCAGGTTGTACGGAGATGCATCCTTGATCGTCACAACTGCAGACATCTCACATAAACAAAGAAAATGTATATTCGTAGTGACAGACACAAAGTCATTTGGTATCCCAGTAATTAAATTTATTGGCTTAATGGAGAACTACAATATTGTAAAAGAGGTTTGACCATGGTGGTTCGACTTTTTGGGCAGTACAATCAAAGGGAAGCCAACATCAGAAAATGACCTATTGTTTAAATCAGGTTGTGTTAGATGTACTTAAAAAAAAAAAGTTTTTTCTATATCACAATCTTTAGTAAAACAAAAAAAAAAAAGAACAAAATAAGAAATCTTGCCATTTTTACACTGGCCGCTAGAATCTTTTTAGACTCTTCATGTTCTTTCAGGGAACGATTTCATCATGGCTCATGATCATAGACAGGATTGCTATGACAACATAACACCTTTATGAAAATGTCTAACTCATCTCTTCTTCTCACAAACGCAAACCAGACTTCTCCCATGCTTCCCCCATACTCTGGAACTCTCTGCCGCAAAACATCAGACTCTCACCAACAAAGGAAACCTTCAAGAAGAACCTGAAGACCGACCTGTTCCGACAAGCCTACAGCTTGCAATGATCCTCGGTCTACTGAACCACCGCACAACCAGCTCTACCCTCTCCTAGTGTGTCCTCACCCATCTCCTGTAGACTGTGAGCCCTCGCGGGCAGGGTCCCCTCTCTTTATGTACTTGTGTGTCCCTTGTCTTACACATGTTTATTGTACTTGTCTATATTTCCCCTTTTAACATGTAAAGCGCCATGGAATAAATGGCGCTATACAAATGCGTAATAATAAAACTAATACATCTCAAAAATGTTGAGACAACTACTAGGTGGTCACACATACAGAATAAACATCTCCCCCCAGGGTATCACAATATCATGTTCAGATGGTAATCTGATGCCACAAATTTCAGGACATGGTAAGGTAAAAAAAAAAAAAAAAAAATGGTAAAAAAAAATAGAAAATTCTAGTAAGGGCAGGTCTGGGAAACATTTAAAGTATATTAACTGTTTGAAGGGAATTACACATAACCACCGATTGTGAACATTTCACACATCTCTACTAATTCTTCTATGTTAATGCATTTTCAATCAATACATTTGCTGCCAGTTATTACATTCTAGATTCTGCAGATTATAAATTAGTCTTATTTTTTGCTTTTGTTTTCTGGGGTGGAAGAAACCGAACGTCTGACTCTAAAATCTTACAAGAAACAGAGTGTTAATATTCCTAATGTAATGACTATGTGCTTACATAAGTGAAGAATGTCATATTACTCATTTGTTTTTCCTACACAACTACAGCACCACCAAAAATTGCCTGATCCTGCCAATAAGACAGCGCAGGCCTGGGAATCCCCTGATTCCCATGCTGGGGAAAAAAAAGGAATTGGAGGTGGATCCTGGGAAAGAACAGTTAACTTTATGAGCGCTAACCCTGTAGGCGTTAATCATTTTAACGATTCTGGTAGAGCAAGCAGTGGACCTGTGCTCCGACTCAGACAAAACATACTGTAGCGGGGATTAAAATATAAATAAAAAATATATATACGGTAGTAGAAACCTGTTCAGAATGCAAAAAATAAAAAATAAATAAAAAGCACAAGTGTAAAAAAAAAAAAAGGGCAGAAAAACAAAAGCAATCTTTACCAACAGGTTCCCTACCAGGAGCAAATCACAGGGTTAAAACCTACACTATCCACACTCTTAGGAACAGTGTTTTGTTCCGAGGGCTCCAGTCTGCTGGTGCATGTACGGCTGTTAAAAAGCAATAGATCTGCCATCCGACAGCAACTGAATTAAACTCCTAAATCTTAAACTAAAATAAACGAGTAAATAAAAATCAGCAGGACAAGACAACACGATCAGCAGGCAATCTGCATTAAATCATTTCTTTCTTTTGTTTCTATAATTTAATTTTTTTTTACCTCCTTCCATTTTCAAAAGAAAGTGTCATCATTTCAGCCAGAGATTTTTTTACTCTCCCAACACGGTGTCAAATTCTAAAAATCGCCCGTCCGAAATGTGTCGGCGTGACCTTTACCAATGTTGTTAATCTGAATATTTAAGACCTACTTCGTTAAATAAATGCAGAATTAGGCCGTGTGTGATAAAAGGATTTGGAATTTATAAAAAGGGAAGAAAAACACTTTTTCATTTTCCTGCTTTCATTTTCTAAATATTTGATTACAGGCTAAAATTTGCAGTCCATCCAATACATAATAATGAGAAATGCAATTAGGCTTGGATATGACCTGGCCTCAGAATAAACAGCGTCTCCTTGTAATTGGTTTTAGGTTTGGAAGAAATCAGAGATTTGGAAACAGCCGAGCGTGCGCTCTTAACAGCAGAACTCTTTGAGGACACATCGAGTAAGGCCATGTGCACACGTTGCGGATTCTGCTGCGGATCCACAGCATTTCATGCTCTGCGGGTCCACAGCAGATTTAGGTGCGTTGTACCGTACCATTGTTTTCAATGGTAAACTGAAAAACGCTGTGCACATGCTGCAGATTTTTCCACGCGGATTTGCTGCGGGTTCAAATCTGCAGCATGTAAATTCTTTGTGCGGAATCGGCAGCGGTTTCACACCTTCTCCATTGTAGAGGTGTGAAATCGCAGGGCTAAACCGCAGGCTAATCCGCAGGTAAACCGCAGGTCTTTTGACCTGAGAATTTACCTGCGGATTTTTACAAATCCGAGAGGAAAAATCTGCAGGACCTATGTGCACATAGCTGTGGGGAAGGTGACCGGACGAACGGACTTGTCAGAAGGAAGAAGGGACGGTTTGTGCACTTTAGACAGATGTTAGTAATGACAGAAGGGAAACAGCTGGGAAAAAGTGTAGAATGAGCGCAGTACCTTCGTTTGACCACAAGATGGCCAGGGGGAGTGTGAGTGCAGGACGTGACAGCAGCTTATGGCTCTAGAAACCGTTAGTCATGGGGGGCGGGGTTACAGGGACCCTGGAAGGTGATAAATAGGACAGGAGGGTTCCAGAAAGTTCCAGTCCCGGGAGAAGCTCAGTAGGAGAGGAGTCAGTGAAGAAGTACGAACAGTGTGGGGAGCTCAACTAGGGGACTGAGGAGAAAAGAAGTCAGGGGGGTGGCCCCGACACGAAGAACCGCAGAACAGACGAGGCCCCGGTGGGTACCAAATTGACGACGACCTCTGACCGGTGAAGTGCTGGCGGTAGATAGGCCTAGGGCGGCCCCAGTGACAGAGCCGTGAGGAACGTCACTACGACAGAAGAAAGGTGTAGGTACCCCGGCCTGAATACGGAGAGCTGTGGAAGTGCAGCCGTGTATTGCTGAGGTCGTCAGGAGGACGGCCAATAATCTGTTGTACCCGAAATCTGCCTCCGCCTCGTGTCTGTGACGTCTGTTTGCGGTAAACAGGGGACCACCCCCCAAGCTGGGCCACCTTACTACATTTAGTGTAGTCGGCAGGATCGCTACCGCCAATACTTCAAATTCAGTGGCAGGCCTGCGACAGAGGAAAGCAAAAGGACTTGGGCTGCTTTATTTGTGGATTACAAATTTGGCACTTGTTTCTGTCACCAGAGGAACCGGAGCGGTACAAGAACTAAAAAATGGCTGTGGCGATTTGGCACCAACAAGAGACACAGACATTTCTAATTGGACTGGACGATCTGGGGCTATATCAAATCCGCCCCTGGGGGGAGCGGTGTACATCTGGAGACAACCGCCCCCTCATGCTAGACCCTAGAAGATGGGTGGAGAAGCCGACCACCGCCCCACCCAAGTGGCCCGGGTGGAGAGACCTGCTGCGGCAGTTTGGCGCCATTCAGCTACTGGACACTGGACGGAATGAGACGCTGCAGCTGTCGTGGCCTCGGACGCCTGGAATGGCGGTTGTGCCTGGAGATCGAGTCTCGTCGGGAGACCTGCCCAGGGAGCCTCCCTGCGGAACCATCGAGCCTGGAGGCTGACCCTGCAGGACGGCGGGGTGAAGACAGACGGCTGGGGAAGGAGCGGTGGGAAAGCCTGCTGGGAACCGCGGCGCCTGGGAAGGTGAGCGTTCCTCCGGTCCTGCCGGCGGCACCCCAGGCAGATCCCGTCCCCACGGTCCATGCTCCGGACAGGCCTCGGGGCCCCGACACCGGTCCTCGGCCTCCCCGCCCGACTTCTCACTCTTCGGTGACCTCGGCTCTGGACGACTACATGGTCCCCGTCAGGCCGACCGTCGCCACTTACAACGACCCTGAGCCACCCCGCCCGGCGGCACCTCGTACTGTGTTGCCGATGCGGAACCAACCCGTGGCCGCCCCTGCCGCGCTCCATCTTCCGGCGGCGGCCTATCCACCAGGGCATGTCGCCACGTCGGCCCCACTCCCGGTCACTGCTGTAATCGGGCTGCCAGCCGCCGCGGTTGACTCACCGGCATCTGCGGTCGCTGTTCCATCTGCGGCCTTGACTGCGGTCGACTTGCCGGTGCCCGCGGCTGCCTTGGTTCCAGCTGCGGCCTCCCACGCGGCCACTCCGACTTCACTCCCGGAGCCGGCTGCGGCCTACTCAATGGAATCTGCGGCCGCCTCTGCTCCACTCTCGACCACGACCCGCCCACCGAACTCTGCGGCCTACACCGGACCCTCCGTTTGGGTTGCGGAGGTCATTGAGAAAAAGAAGGCCAGAAAGCGGGAGATCTTGGGGCTGCTCCATGAGAAAGGAGAGGCTGGCATGGTGGCTTCACAGTCCACCAGGCGGCTGGTATACACAAATGTGGAGAAGGGCTATGGGTTCATCCGGGACCTCGCCACTGATCAAAAGGTGTACCTGAATGTGACTTCCTTCCATCACGGCTGGGCTCTGCAGGAGGGAGACTTGGTCTCCTACTATAAGGAGTACTGCCCCCCGTGGCTACTACGCTGTTGCAGTGGTTGCCTACCTCGAAGACTACGAGCCCCCGTAAAAGGACTCATAGAGACACCTCAAGTATCCCAGGGACATGACGGCTGTGGAGTCCCCTGCTGATTTGGAGGAACATCGGCCGTCAGGAGCTGGCCCGGACTACCGGGATTGTCGTGCACCATTGTGCAGCCTACAGGACAGTTTTACGTCCACGATAAGGGAAATTTTTGTTTTGTTTTGTTTGTGGTTTTCGCCTGACACAGCGGGGATGCATACGGGAAAGTGCTCATGTTAAAGCAAGGGGGTGTATTCCTGTTTTGTTTTTGAAATGTTGGTTTAAAGAAAAAGTTTTAAAAAAAAGGGTTACTTATGCTATTAGTAAAATCTGGTTATACAAAAGTTGGTTTAATGTATAACATGCATAAGGAATACGCAACAGGTCCCGGGTACGAGGTATGTGTGACGAAGACGCCGACCATGACTTTTTAAATTGAAGGACAAAGAGATGGAAGATATAGAATCAGACAGTGGTCCCAAGCAAGGTCCCTGACACCACGGACACCCCAGAATAGGTGGACGCTGACAATGACCTGGTAGGCGTAAGGCCTCGGTCATGGAGTTCCAGACAGTTGAGGGTGACAGAAGAGGAGAGTAGTGGGAGGTACACGCCGTAGAGTAATCCAGGTGTACCCAGCCCAATTTGAAAGAAGTTGTCATGTGGCTTGCGCACCGGCCAGTAGCAGTAGGCTGCTCGGAGCATGATGCTCCCGGTTTGGTTCTGCCCCCGCATGTGGCGGGTTTGGCCCAACAACCAGTCCAACAACAGACTGCTTCAGGACGACGAAGGTAGGGACGATTGTCTAGGACAAAAATAGACAAAGGAAGGGGGAGTGTGGGGAAGGTGACCGGACGAACGGACTTGTCAGAAGGAAGAAGGGACGGTTTGTGCACTTTAGACAGATGTTAGTAATGACAGAAGGGAAACAGCTGGGAAAAAGTGTAGAATGAGCGCAGTACCTTCGTTTGACCACAAGATGGACGGGGGGAGTGTGAGTGCAGGACTTGACAGCAGCTTATGGCTCTAGAAACCGTTAGTCATGGAGGGTGGGGTTACAGGGACCCGGGAAGGTGATAAATAGGACAGGAGGGTTCGAGAAAGTTCCAGTCCCGGGAGGAGCTCAGTAGGAGAGGAGTCAATGGAGTACGAACAGTGTGGGGAGCTCAACTAGGGGACTGAGGAGAAAAGAAGTCAGGGGGGTGGCCCCGACACGAAGAACCGCAGAACAGACGAGGCCCCGGGGGGTACCAAATTGACGACGACCTCTGACCGATGAAGTGCTGGCAGTAGATAGGCCTAGGGCGGCCCCAGTGACAGAGCCATGAGGACAGTCACTACGACAGAAGAAAGGTGTAGGTACCTGGGCCTGAATACGGAGAGCTGTGGAAGTGCTGCGGTGTATTGCTGAGGTCGTCAGGAGGAAGGCCAATAAACTCGGAAATGTTGTACCCGAAATCTGCCTCCGTCTCGTGTCTGTGACGTCTGTTCACGGTAAACAGGGGACCACTCCCCAAGCTGGGCAACCTTACTACATTGCCTAAGGTTAGTTTTAGTAAATCTCTTAATTTGAGACCAGATGGTAATTCCACTCTCTATGCTTACTGGTTCACCAACCTGTTAAACATTTATTAATCATTTTATTTATATGGCGCCAACATATTCCATAGCACTTTACAATTAAGTGGTCTTTCATTGACCATCATGTAAAAATAGAACAGACTTCTAACACTTGACAAGCCGAAGATTTCATTTTGCAGAATGGATTCTTATACGTTCATTAAGTTTCCTTCATTTACATGCAATTTTCACTTGTCTTGCTCGACACCAAACATACAAGGCGTTATAAGGGTAGAAGACATGACAGGCGAAAATTGGAATGATGGCAATAAAACGAAAAGAGAAAAGTGGATGAGTTTAAGCCGAAACACACAGAAGGGATAGACATCGCATTATGGCCAAATGCCGTTATCAATGAATCAATAAGCACATCATGATGATAAAGTGACAAACAACGAGATCTTAAGACAAGGTGCCAGCAACTAGCTCTGTAGACAGAGGGATAATTTATCTATAGTCCTGCAGTTAATAAATTATTTATTGATAATAGATATGAATTACTTATAAAGAATTTTTTTTTTCTGCCAGCAGTTATACGTTGCAGGAAGCAGATAACAAGGTGACATTGCCGATGCTCCATATGGTCACAGTTCTCACACTTGCCATGCAAACAATAAAAACTGCACTGACATCATTTCAGTAGCTGTCTTTTCACATTTCCATTACTCATTTTATTGTAATAAGCTGGCAGCCATTTACATGACATATCCGATTGGCATAACCTGCCTGCTGGCGCACATAATGGGTACATTGAGAATGCTCCAAATGTAGATATCCAGCGCTAAGTCAGAAATGTGATTTATAAGAAAGCATAGTAAATATTTGGAAATAAACAGTTCACATAATTATACATTTTATTCATATTAAATGTGAAATCATGTCAAGCAGGGTTATGCTCTGAGGATAATCTCTTTTTATTAAGACCTCTCTTCCCAATTAAACATTAAAGTTGGCCAAATTTGCAGATTTTGGTGGGACCAGCCAACCATCTCATGTGTACAGTGGCCTTCTGACTTTTCCTAGACAAATGATGTCAAGGGAGAGAAGGACCAGGACATGGGAATTTGATCAGAAGATCCCTTTGTGTTCAGGGGAGATAAACTGCTGCCAGAGGAGTCTGAAAACACATGAATGCTTGGCCAAGCTGAGCGCTCATGTGTATAAGGGAGATGGCTGTGGAGATGGTTGTGATAGCAGTAGGTTGTCCTTCTAGGACTTTACACACCCATGAAATTTGTAGACTGGAAGAGAACTCAGCAACAAGTTAGGGGGATGGGAGGATGGTGATCTTATGTACAAATTTCCTTTAAGATCTTCATAGACATTAGACCAAAGTTGTCTAACTAAAGTGAGTGTAGCAGGACCAGATGACCATCTAGGTGTAAGGAGGGACCTCCCAATTTTTCACTACATAAGGAAGTCAGGCTTTCAGCTCTCTTCCAATTAAGAACACAAGACTGCTCAGCTCATACAGAACTACATTTTCTCCCAAAATTATTGTAACTTGCCTATTGTATGTAGCCATCTTTATTAATAAGCAAGGTCCGTTTGCAATTTTACTTTTACTTCCAAGTTGCTTAAAGTAGTTCTAAGACTCATACTAAATCAGGGAAAGAAACAAGTATGTCGGCCAAAATGCATTGAGGAGAACCCCATATAAATACACATTGGGTTTACGAACCCCAAACTCACAATGAAAAACATTCATCTGAGGAAATCGATCAAACATTTTGACAACCTACAAAACTCACAGAAAATCATTAATTTATGGCTTTTAACAAATATGTAATAACTAGACGGAGGCCCGATGCTATCATATTGGGAGGACGGTAATGTCATGATGGGGGCAGACTTTACAGCATTGAGAATCTCCCTCCCCCCATGTGCTTACCCACATATCCACTCTCTCTTTCCCCATGTGCTGGCTTCTCCCGTCTCTGCTCTCTACTTTGACCTGTCTACCCCATGTGCTATTCCCCTTGTCATGTTTCTACGGTAACTTGAATAGCCGTCCTTTTCTTTGATGGTATATTCTTGGTATTTGTTTGATGTTGGTGTTGATATTTGCTTTTTAAAGGGGTTTTCCCACGAACATTACAGACATTACAGCATGAGATCACAGAGGATACATTTTGTGAGGTAAAATACTGTTTAAAAACATTCAGTGAAATATTTTACCTCACAAAATGATCCTCTGTAATCCCCTGCTGTAATGTCAGTATTGTCTTTTGCTTCCTCCCCTGTCCAGAAGATGTGGTATGCTCCGTACACGGTCAGACAGACAATTTTTAAAATGAACTTTCGTTCTTGAGAATAACCCTTTAATGTGAACGGCTTCCTATGCCTGTAGACACGTCGTGCATCTGCCACCGGGATCAGCCGAATGATTCACTGAGCCTGCACGGAATTTGGGCAGACGCAGTAAATCAGACCGTGGCCATCTTTGTGCAGACAGATAGCAGCGGTCACATTAAAACTGCGCATGTGCTACTCCTGTACAAAGATGCTACTCCCGTACCAAGATGGCGGCGGTCAGTGAATCATTCGGCTGATCCCGGAAGCGGCTTGTTTGCGACAGTGTGCCGTTGGTGGTACCGCGCAAGAGGCTGTGTACGGCGTATACAGTGTGTGTGTGGTGCGTACGGCAAATACAGTGTGTGTTTGTGTGTGTGTGGTGCGACGGTGTTCCGCTGGTGGTACCGCGCAAGAGGCTGGTACCACCAGCAGTTTCCATAATGAGACACCCATCACCTGTGTGTCCCAATATGGCGGATGGTGAACTTCCGACGCTTGGAATTCTGGGATCTGAACACATCTGGACAGAACAGGAAGTGAAGACATTACATGGTAATTATATATTAGATTAAGTCAGTCACCTTATGCTGAGATGTGCAGTGATCCTAGGAATACACTAGGATATGAGATTATTGACTAAGGCTAGGTTCACACACACATACAGCGATCTGCACTGAAGAGGAAAAGTAGGACAGGGTCCAGTATCCACAGGTGAGGACATATGAGAATTCACATTTATTAGAAATTAGTTTAAAAATAAATAAGTCAACTGTGGCATGAAGCACACTTGGTTTACGAGTTGAGTCCAGCAGGGTCTCATGATCCTGGTTTCTGTTGTAATCCATAAAAACAGAATTTTGATGGAGAATCCGACAGAGCCATTCACTTTTACGAGGCTAACAGTCACTTTGAACATGTCTGACCTCCGTCCTGCCAATATTCGTCTTTTTTCAGACATGCACAAAACATAACAGACCACGTTTTTCTGCTGGGACGGAGGTCAGACAGTGTCCGAAGTAATTCTTGGCCTCATAATAGTGAATGGCACAATCAGGGCTTTGTCGGGGTTTTTGTCAGAATCCTGTTTTTTGGGGATTACAATGAGATCCCGACGCTGTGCTCTGTGGTGAGCACTGTATGTGTGTGAACTTAGCCGGACAGATATTTTATTATGTCTAGCTCTGTTTAGTATATTGGTGGGGACTGTAGGGACAGGTGAACAACTAGTGACTGGAGACAAGATACAGGCTTTTCAAACACTATGGATACTACATTACATGATATATGGATATTTCTATGTAGATCTGCACAATTCTGAATTTCTAAATATTTCAGGATATCATTCCCGCAATAGCAATGATTGTATATAACTTTGACTCTGTTTTGTCCTCATATATTCACAGTTTTCGACTTGTGTTTTTATTACAGTGAATTATGGTTTGATGTGGCCTTTCTACATTGCGCAATCCAATGGCTGCCCAAAAGTTGTGACCATGCTTCCACACATGTGGCTCTGGGAGCACACAGTTTTGTAGTTTTGTATGTATAATGATTAATAAGTAATTGTCCATAAACATATAACAAAAATCATTGAAAATGTAGTGTAAAGCTATTCTATTGTGTTTGGGTGTTTTCTCTCCTGAGTTTGCTAAGTATTTCTTGAGCTAACCGTGTGAAATATACAAACTGCTATAAGTGAAGTACAATAAAGAAAAACAAATCTTTAAAATGGGAAAACAGCAGCAGTTTTCCTATTTGTAAGGGAAGAAAAAGTTTTACTGACAATTTAGTCACACCCAGTCGATGTCCTTTAAGAAAAAAGTCAATTTGAAAATCAATGCCAAGAACAAATTTCTCTTGTGTGACTAGACGGTATTGGCAATCTTCAAGCGAATAAAGAGCATTTTCTTAATAAATCCACCTGGCCAAGACAATTTCCCTTTTACTAAGAAAAGATGTCTTGAAGGTATTGTGCTGTAAACTGGGTCCATTTTGTGTAGCACAAAAAGGTGTCAAAGCATTAAAAATAAGCAAAATGATTATTTTCCCTTGAATAATCGCAATCTTCCAGGCTCCAGGAGACACCAGCGAAGCTTAGAGCACATAATGGGTTCTAAACAAAACAATTAACACTGTAAACCATCAGCGATTGATTTCTGGATATCTGAACTTTAGGACCGTCATCGGTCAATTATGTACTGAAACACAGTGGCACCCTTCATTTTTTCTCTGGGCATACATCTCGCTTACATGTGCTGCTGTTTATTGGGAAAAAAAAGGATGAACGAGATTTGTCTGGGCATAAAGATGCTCAAAGCTACCCAGTTCTGTATTTACCTGGGTAGAAGTAAAACTGGCCACACATATATAAATGTCCCCCTTCAATGGCAATAGTTCTATTTTTTTCAGGGACAAAATCCAAAGAAGTGAATCCCCGAAGTAGTAACAGGCTTGATGGTGGCTAGACTGGAGTCTGCAGTCTAAGGAGTCTCTCCGTTCCTTATGTAGACTTTCCCTGCTGGATTTCCCGACTGAGATTCCTATAATAGTCACAGCCTAATGAGTTCGCTGCAGTACTGTCAGAAACAATCCATGGATCGCCAATGGAAAAGCAGTCAGGAAGCAACACGGCAAAGGGTAAAGCAGAAGTGTAGTTAGGAGACAGTTGGTCGAAACCATGACCATAAGAATTAAGTGACAAATCTAAAAACACGGAGACATGAACATAATCCAGGAACACGGCTGAGGTCAAGATTGGGGTCCAGATCATAGTAACTGATTGCCGTCCAAAACCGGATCCGATGCATCCGTTTTTTGCAAAGCGGAAACGGTCCGTTTTTTCCCACTTTTAACGGTTTGCAATTGACGTCAAACAACTGAAGTGTGAAACAGGCCTTAGACTTCAGTCTCCTACCACACCCGTAGATGCCGCTGAGTCTTAGTTGTCTTTTTAGAAGTTGCTTTGACTTCTGTGCTTTACCTGAAGATCGAGGGACATTCTGTGCTGTATAGAATTGGTGTGAATCAATTTGCAGGATCAAGATTACTGACCTGGCCACTTGACAGGAGCCATGAGAACTGCCTTTTACCTCCCAGATTCCACAGCTTCTTTTTTGATCCGGTTTTGGACGGATCTGCTGCAGTCGCTAAGAGCAGGAAATTTAAAGGAACAGAGGTCTGGAAAGAGAAAGACAAAGAGATAAAAAGAGAGAAAGAGAGAGAAAGAGAGAGAGAGAGAGAAAGAGAGAGAGAAAGAAAGAGAGAGAGAGAGAAAGAGAAAGAGAGAATTTTTGCCTCTGCCAGAACAGCGTTTAGGGTTAAAATGCACGAAAGGAAAGATGTTCCGGCATGCTCAGTTTAAAATAGCGGTTCCGCCGCTGAAAAAAACGTTCCTTTGTCTGTCTACTCCAGACGGCAGACGCTAAAATTCAAATGGATTTGTCAAAAAACGGATGCAACGGACGACCATCAATCATAATCCGCCGCTGATGCAAGTCTATGGGGAAAAAAACGGATCCGCCAAAAATATGGTGGATCCGCTTTTTTAAAAAACTGCAGGCACTGGGTCAGAGAAGTAATAAGATATACGGTAATAATATGACAAGACAGAATAGGATTTAATATATTTTTGGAATTTGTGTAGAACTGAACTGAGAATTATTGTTAATAAAGGAGACAATTTTGGAATTAAATCTGTAGAAATCACACAGTATGTATTGTAGCACAAGACACGGAGCCATCACATGCATAGTGTGCTGATGTTCCAACATGTAGCAGCTTGGAAGGTTTATGCTGACATCCAATGTTCATGAATGCCTTCCACTACACAGATCTGCAAAATGCTAATGTTCTGCGTTGATATGCAGGACACCGCGTATCTGGCTCTTCAGCTGCTGGTATATTTTTTATACATATTTAGGCGTAAATGACATATAACCCTTTTTCTACAATAACCAATTTCTTCCTCCTGCCTGGTTGCTTTTATCTCGTCTTTTTCGTGCTGTAAGTACAAAAGTAGATAATTGTTCATCTGTGCTTTCTAAAACCTACAGTCCAACATATTGCTGCATATATCAAGGTGAATATCTCCGCTTAGCTTACATTTTGTTCATTTCCATTTATTCCCCATGAGTTTGCACAGAATGTACCATTGTTAAGCCATTTCAAAGTGAATCGCATTCAATCAGTGGATACCATTATAACAATAAAAACAGTGCATATTAATATGCACATATATCTCACATACAATAGAGGCAGCTAAGTGGAATACAGCCATTTCCACTCAGTAAATAGCTAGGTATATACTCAGATCATCCAGAAATGATTGAAATGGGGTGTAAAAGCTTTTACATGATGTAGAAATGTTGATATTATGTTTTTTAAGCCAAACTTCTCCTGGTCTGGTAGCCTATCCTAGATCAGAGAACCCTGCTCTGTGAAGCCCTCGAGGGTAAAGCCCTCATGCACATTAGACTAATGTTGGCTGAATTCTCCAATACTGACTGGTCCGGTCAACAGCCTACTGTGTATGGAGGTCCAAGACAATTGATTGTAGGGGGAGTTAAGGATTCAGTATGGCTGGTTTCGGCTTTCCAATCCTTTTTCTCTCCCAGAGATAAGCTGCTTGGAGGTGGCCCTCTTGTAGAGAACACAGGAGCACGCCGCCGAACGAGAATTACTGTGTATGGGAGCGATCACTGAGATGGCTGCCGGCTGATCGTTAAGTTAACAACCATCCAATGTGCATAGAGGGCTTTATTATTATTATAGCACCATTTGTTCCATGGAGCTTTACATGTGAAAAGGGGTATACATAGCAAAACATAAGTACGATAATCTTGAACAAAATGAGACACCGACTGGTACAGGAGGAGAGAGGACCCTGCCCACGAAGGTATCTGGAACCAGGGGCCTGTGCAGCTCCAATGCTTTAACCTTGCCCATGACACAGTATCAGCTTAAAAGGGCGGCCCTCCAAAGAAATGCCTACTCACACCATTACTGACCCACTGCCAAAGCGGTCATGCTGAAGGATGTTGCAGGCAGCATATCGCTCTCCAGACTCTGTCACATCTGTCACATGTGCTCAGTGTGAACCTACTTTCATCTGTGATTAGCACAGGGCGCCAGTGGCGAATTTGCCAATCCTGGTTTTCTGTGGCAAATACCAAGCGTCCTGCACAGTGTTGGGCTGTGAGCATAACCCCCATCTGTGGACGTCGGGCACTCAGACCATCCTCATGGAGTCAGTTTCTAACCATTTGTGCAGACACATGCACATTTGTGGTCTGCTGGAGGTCATTTTGCAGGACTCCTGCAGTGCTCCTCCTGTTCCTCCTTGCACAAAGGCAAAGGTAGCGGTCCTGCTGCTGGGTTGTTGCCCTCCTACGGCCCCCTCCATGTCTCCTGGTGTACTAGCCTGTCTCCTGGTAGCGCCTCCAGCCTCTGGACACTACGATGACAGACAAAGCAAACCTTCTTGCCACAGCTCGCATTGATGTGCCATCCTGGATGAGTTGCACTAACTGAGCCACTTGTGTGGGTTGTAGAGTCCGTCTCACGCTACCATGAGTGTGAAAGCACAACCAACATTCAAAAGTGACCAAAACATCAGCCAGAAAGCATTGGTGCTGAGATGTGGTCTGTGGTCCCCACCTGCAGAACCACTCCTTTATTGAGTGTGTCTTGATAATTGCCAATAATTTCCATCTGTTGTCTATTCCATTTGCATCAACAGCATCTGAAATTGATTGTCAATCAGTGTTGTTTCCTAAGTGGACAGTTTGATTTCACAGAAGTTTGATTTACTTGGAGTTATAATCTGTTTAAGCATTCCCTTTATTTTTTTGAGCAGTGTATATACCTCAAATTTGAAATGTAGTATAGTTCTTCTCATTGGCTATATCACTTACCCCATGTGCAGGGCATTGCAGTAGCTTAGTTATCCATGGTTCCATGGTTACGACCACTTATATAGAAACAGTTAGTTCAGTTAGCTCAGCACCACCCTACATCTCCTCCCTTGTTTCAGTATACCACCCTACCCGCGCCCTCCGTTCTGCTGATGACCTGAGGTTAGTATCCTCAATAGTCAGAACCTCCCACTCCCGTCTCCAAGACTTTACACGTGCCGCGCCAATTCTTTGGAATGCACTTCCCAGGTCAATACGATTAGTCCCCAATCCCTACAATTTTAAGCGTGTCCTGAAAACGCATTTATTCAGACTGGCCTATCGCCTCAACACATTAACCTAACCTATCCCTGTGTGGCAGAGCCAAAAGTTTTACCATAACCAGGTTCCCAGCATCATGTTCCCACATGCTTTATGCATCCATTAGCCCTCTGTGTCTGTACTGTTACACACTTAACATTATGGCTGGTCCATACAATCAGAGCAACTGTTACCACCCACCTTTCGTGTCTACCTCTTTCCTCATAGACTGTAAGCTTGCGAGCAGGGCCCTCATTCCTCTTGGTATTTGTTATAATCTACTGTATGTGATTATTGTTATGCTGTAATGTTTATTGTCTGTACAAATCCCCTCTGAAATGTAAAGTGCTGCGGAATATGTCGGCGCTATAAAAATAAAATTTATTATTATTATTATTATTATTAGTTGTTGGTGGTCATAACTATGGATACCTAAGCTACTGCAATGCCCTGCACATTGGGGTAAGCGACATAGCGAATTACAATGAATTATACGACATTTCAAATTGGAAGTTATTTGCTAATAATAATATTATTACACCTACTACATTTTGGGATAGGACCTTGGTGATGGGATTAGCCCATTAACAACTTAAAGGGGCAACATAATATTTTACTCAGGGTGATTCTGTAAAGGGTTATTATCACCTAATATTTGGACAATGATCTCATAATCAGCTGTTCTGCAGTGCAGATAGGAATGCACTTTCTCCCTGACTTTTTATGGGTGATGTGACACTCAGCAGTTTCCATGTTATTCTAATAGCTGGAAGTCACACAACACAACAAAAGTGTCTCACACGAGAATAACCCTCTAAATTTTATGGCGGTATTTGAGAACTGCACAATCTGAAAATGTGGGCCTCGAAGTATAAATGGTTGTGCACCTCTGATCTACTGGAAATTTTTTTTTAATGGGTGGGATAACCTAGACATTAACTTCATACATTTTAGAGTATTAGGGAATGTCCAACTTTTGAGGACACTTTTGTTGTTTTTATTCATGATATTTGTCTGTACTCAGCCCCTGAGAACTGTAAAGAGCTGTGGAATATGTTGGTGCCATAAAAATAAAGATTATTATGATTAAGATAGGTCACCAGTATCAGTTTGGCTTGACTCTTGAAACTGGCATTGGTCCATACATTGTGTATTGGAAGTAACTGCAGCTCTTTCCCTTTCATGTAAATGGCTGCTTTAGGTCCATTATAGATAACATATATTGATCATTACATACAGATTAAGCTTTCAGATGTATCTAGAAGAAGGATAAAAAAATTACGTTGCTTCTATCATTTCTGATATCAGCGAGTTTGGCCGACATTAGTCTAATGCAGACCTAGACAAAGGGCAGTCCACAGACAACATCTGGCCCTCCGGCTGTTCCAGTCTGGCTGGCGGACCAATTCACCCGAAGAGCTGAAACAGTGGCCCAAAGGCCACACCATGCAACCACCCACAGCCATCCATATGCATCCACTGCTACAGTCACCGCATTTGGCACCCTCGGGATGTAGACAACGGTGAATACATTGGTAGGAGAGTTCGTCGGCCCCTTTTTCCACCAATCAGCGTGTGAGACAGCTGACGCAATTACATTAGAGTTAGTGCACCGGAGAAATGCAAACCAGTGGGCAGAACGGTGGAAAGAGTCTCTTGGTTATACCAAGGGTGTACTGAGCACTCTAATTAGGGTATTTGCCTTGAGCACCTGGGAAACGGGAGTGAAGTGAGTATGTGTTTTTCTTTCTTTCTCGTGGTCATGTTTGCATGTATATAGAAGGCTATGTGAGGCTCATATTGTGTATAGGGGGCTCATACTGTACAAAGGAGGCTACGTGGGGCTCATACTGTACATTGGAGGCTATGTGGGGCTCATACTGTACATAGGAGGCTATGTGGGGCTCATACTGTACATAGGAGGCTATGTGGGGCTCATACTGTACATAGGAGGCTATGTGGGGCTCATACTGTACATAGGAGGCTATGTGGGGCTCATAAAGTATATGGGGGATCATACTGTACATAGGAGGCTATGTGGGGCTCATATTGTATATAGGGGCTCAAAGTATATGAGATGTTATGTGGCGCTCATTTTGTATATTGGGGTTCATGCTGTACATGGGAGGCTATGTGAAGTTCATGATGTACATTAGAGGCTATGTAGGGCTCATGCTGTATATGGAGGGCTATGTGAAGCTCATGCTGATAGAGAGGCTATGTGGGGTATCATGCTGTACATGGGAGGCTATGTGTTGGTTCTTACGACATATAGGAGGGCTCATAAGGTATATAGTGGGATGTCAGCATAATTAATTCTGCTCAATATTAAGTGACACAATATTTATATAAAATAATATGTCAATGTTAATATAGCGCACAATTAGCTTCAGCCTATTAGTTCATCCCTCCACGGTCTCTCATGTGACTCCTTGGGAAAATTAATTGCCCAGCCCTGATGTAATGTGTATGGGGGGAGGTTCAAGTTTTCTAAACTCTGATTAGCCTTCAGTTTCAGCTGAATAAAGGCAAATACCCTAATTAGAGTGCTCAGTACACCCTTGGTATAACCAAGAGACTCTTTCCACCGTTCTGCCCACTGGTTTGCATTTCCCGCCTCCTTAAAAGGAGATTGACAGCACTGACTTGCTTGAGCTTTCCATGAACAAATTGCTTGCTACCGGCAAGCTAAGTGCTGTCAATCACCAGTGACAGACAGGACATTCAAAACTAGTGAGCACAATGGTGCAATTGTGTAGACAAATGCTGAGGATACAAAAAGATATTTATTGAAAACACAAGATGACATGCAATGGAAAAGCAGAATAGGCACACACTTAATAAATATTAGATATTATAACGCCATTTATTCCATGGCGCTTTACATGTGAAAAAGGGGCGTACATAATAAAAAGCAAAGGCTCACAGTCTACAAGGGCTGGGTGAGGATACGATAGGTGAGGGCTCAGTCTACATGGGATAGGTGAGGATACAGTAGGTGAGGGCAGAGCTGGTCATGCAGCAGTATGGAAGAACGATGATTACTACAAGCTGTAGGCTTGTCGGAAGATATAGGTCTTCAGGTTACTTTTGAAGGTTTCCATGGTAGGCGAGAGTCTGAGATTTTAGGGTAGAGTTCCAGATTAGGGGGGGATGCACAGGAAAAATCTTGTATGCAATTGTGTAAAGAGGAGATAACAGGGGAGTAGACAAGGAGATCTTGTGAGGATGGGAGGTTGCGTGCAGGTAAATACCGGGACTAGGTCACAGATGTATGGAGGACACAGATTGTGGATGGCTTTGTATACCATGGTTAGGGTTTTGAACTGGAGTCTCTGGGCAATGGGGGAACTAGTGCAGGGACAGGTGAATTAGTCAGGCAGCAAAGTTCAGGATAGATTGGAGAGATACAAGAGTGTTAGAAGGGAGGCCACAGAGCAGGAGGTAGCAGTAGTCAAGGCGGGAGATGATGAGTGCATGTGCTAGTGTTTTTGCAGATTCTTGATTAACGAATAAATATCATAAAACAGCAAAAAGAGGTTGGATGTACTGAAGGAACCTGTTGGGTACATATATAAAGGCCATATAGTCACATGCTGGAGTGAGAATCACTAGTTATACTGTATATGCGAAATCATGGCAGACTGCCCAAAGTAAAATTGATGCATGTCATTAATGGCTGAATAGGCTAAAGAAAGTCTGATGGTGATCTACCTGAAAGAGGACCTCAGGCACAAGTGTGGCACCCATTTTTATGCTGATTTATGCCTATTCTCCTGCATTTCCACTGCATACCATCTTGTGTTTCCAATAAATATCTTTTTGTATCATCTCCATTTGTCCACACAATTAATTGACCTCACATCGGATACATTTGCTTTGGTTTTTCTATTTGAATACCGATGCTCGACAGATGTGTGTATGTGATATTTTCAGCATATATTCAGTCCTGCCTGTGCATTGACAATTATATATAGGTTCAGTACACACATACGGTATATATTCTGCTTTTTCCTTGCTTTTTGTACGCACTCATTATTTTTCTCGGCACCAAATTGTCCTGAGTAATCTAGGGATTTTGCTTCTGAGGACAATGATCTTTTGGAAAATCCAGTAGATCATTTCACTGGACAAACAAGCATTTTGCTCATTTTTTTGGATGATCATTAATCTGCCTGTTCACACTGCCCAGTTATCGGGAAACTAACATTTCTAGTAATGCTTGTTCATAGTAACTGGGTAGTGTAATTGCATCTTTATTTTGTGTAAAATAAAATTTCACAGTTTTTATCTAAACATAAAAAAGACCATAGACATAATAAACTAAAACAATACAATACATTGGCTCATGTACAATACACAGTTAATACGAAAAGAAAAAACTCTGGATTTTTAATGCTGAACTACACAAAGGTAGTTAAAAGCAGAGACTGGACTGTGAATGTTGATAAATCCAGACGGGCTTTATGGTGACTTCTCATTGCTGTGAAAACAGTCTGAGCACATTAATCCTCCAGTTTTTGTAGTTGCCAGTGACAGACAGAGAGGAACCATCGGCTCCAGCACAGAACAGAGCCGGATTTGCAAGCCAATTTTGCTGCAACCGGGAAATTGATTTTAGAGAATTCCACCGTTTTCCCCAGACTGGAATTACTTTTTTGTGCTTTATGAGTCACTAGTACGAGAGACAACAACCAAAAAAAAAAAAGCCGCCAGTTATGAGTTTAGGGAATTAAAAAGAAAATCTGCCGGGCAGGTGTAATTTCGATTAACTAAGTATGAAAATATTAGAGAAGAAGTGGAAGAAAATCTCTTTGCCAGAATGGAATTAAGAAAAAGCCTATTGCAGATGCTATAAAATCTGAACAGCAATTAAAATATATTGGGATTAAAATAATTACAGCCAACAGGATAAAGAATTGATCCGAAGTTCAAAAACATGCAATGCTTCCAGATTTGGTTAGGATGTATATCCAGCATTGATCCGCTCCGCTCATAAACCCGCGTTCTGAGAAACACCAGTCACTTTACAATGACGGCCTCTACGCTTCATTCAGAAGTGCGCTATGTTTGTAGACGGCACAAAAAGCTTATTATAGCGCAGTAAAGTGAGGCATTTAAATGTTGAGCAGATGGAGCTCTACGCTGACTCCGATAATGGAAGAAAGACAAGCTGTACATGCTTCACATACCTTTCTACTATCAGCCTGGCATAAAGCTACACACGCGCGCAGGCATCCTCCTACCATAACAGTGAGCTCCAAAGTAATAATCGTATCAACAAACAGAAGTAAAATCCTTGGCACTCGTCAGACTACTCTATATCTTTTATTCCAACTTGTAGCAAACAGCAAAAGAAATACAGTAAAATACAAGATGGCAAACATCCCAGCTATCTGGCCAGTTTACAATGTATCAGTATCTCTGGTGCACACAACTTTCAGAAAAGGAGTATAAAAGTTTTTATAGAAGTGTTCGAGGAGCACTTCCCATAATGGTACTATCTCGGCAGTTTTTGAAAAGGATTTTGAAGCAGATTCACTCCAAAATCCACATCAAATACTCTTTGAAGACATTTCCACTTCATTTCAATAGAAAATCTACTTTGCTGTTCATACAACAAGTTTTTTTGAGTTTTTTTTTTCCTAAGGCTAAGCACACATTCCTAAGGCGGAATCCACCCCATTGACCCATAAAATGAACGGAATATACAGCAATGTCAAAACGATATTGCTGTGCACATAATCAGTCTTATGTTCCTTCTTTTAACCACTTTAGGGTTTCCAAACACTGAAATGATTAACAGAAGTGAAATGCTGGTCCTTTGGGCCGTTACCGTTCCCTTTACTTCACAGTATACAGCAAAAGAAGCTGGCAGCAGAGTCTCTGTAGGAACAGAGGCAGCAGCACCACTGAAGACACTTCAGGAAAACAACCACAGGAGTTTTCCTAAAGTGGCTTTAGTTTGTTAAGCTTGGCTACTGCAAGATACCGTGTGCCCATACCAGTGGAAAAATTATAATTACTTACCGGTAATTTGATTTTCCAGAGCCATGACAGCACCGCACATGAGAGAAGGTATCCGCCCCCAAGAACAGGAAACCTGTAGCAGAGATAAAAGAAGGAGGCGGCACCTCTCTCCTCAGTTTGTTTCAAAGTATGCAAGGTAACCGCCTTATTAGTTGACATGTATTGTTATTTGATTAAGTCACTCTTACCACCTTCTTTTGATATATATTATATATTTCTATATATATTTTTCTCATATATACATATATTTGTGCATCACACAACCATCACCAAGATAGGGTGGGAATCAACGCGGTGCTGTCATGGCTCTGGAAAATCAAATTACCGGTAAGTAATTATCATTTTTTCCCTTCCCCATGACAGCACCGCACATGAGAGGAAGAAATAGAAGAGACTCCTAGGGTGGGACAACAGCAGATAACACCTTTCTCCCAAAGGCAAGATTCGAGAGCCCTGGATCTAGCCTATAGTGACGGAGAAAAGTGGATGGTGAAGACCATACTGCTGCTTTCCAATCTGTCCTACATATGCATTTGCCCTTTCGGCCCAGGATGTGGCTATGGCCCTTGTAGAGTGAGCCGTTACACCCAGTGGGGGGGGGGGGGGGGGGGGGAGTCTGACCTGAGGAAGAATAAGCCAGTGAAATATCCATGCATAGCCATCATGCAATGGTTGATTTTGAAGCCTTTTTTCCCCTCTTTGTCCCCTGGAAGGAGACAAAAAAAGCCAAAGACTGTCACCATGATTTTGCGACTTCTATATATTGGAGTAGGCAACGTCTGACATCCAAGCAATGAAAGGTTTGCTCTCCCTGGAATTTTGGGTTGGCATAAACCGAGGGCAAAATTATTTACTGGTCCCTGTGAAATTTGGAATTGACCTTCGGTAGGAAGGCTGGGTCAGTTTTTATGATTACTCTGTCATCCAGAAAGGTAGTGTATGGAGGATTTACAGAGATAGCTTGCAGCTCACAGACACGTCGAGCTGAAGTCAGGGCACCAGGAGTACTGTTTTCAACGTTAATGCCTTTACCGAAATAGAAGTAATAGGCTCGAAAGGAGGAGATGTTAGGGCATTTAATACTAAATTTAGATCCCAGGGAGCTACCTTAGTCAGTAATTTTGAGGGTCTGGCTGTGAAGGAGGCTCTAATGAACCTATAGACCCAAGGGTGATCGGCAAGTTTTTGGTCAAACGCACCCAGGGCAGATACTTGCACTTTTAGGGAGCTCGTGGACAACCCTCTTTCTAGCCCTTTTTGGAGGAATTCCAGGATCTCTTTTATTGGAACTCCCTGGCTCGTTTTGGATAACTGTCAGCCTGAGAACTCCAGGAACCTTTCCCAAATTTTTTGGTACTTGACTGAGGTTACGTTTATCCTGCTAGCGAGCAGGGTGGTCACCAAGGGCCTGAGAATCCCTTTGCTAAAAGGAGTCCCCTTTCAAATTCCATGCGGTGAGATGGAGTCTGTGAACTTGAGGATGTAGTACTGGGCCCTGGTGAAGTAGATTCTGGATATCCGGGAGGATCCATGGGTCCGAAATAGACATGCGTCTGAGTCATGTGAACTATGCCCTTTTTGGCCAGAAGGGCGCGATAAGGACTACTCGTGCCTTGTCTTCTCTAATCTTTTTCAGGAATATTGGAATTAACGCAATCGGGGGGAAATGCATAAGCTAGGTGAAATTCCCAGCGGTGTAGCAGTGCATCTACCCCTTCTGGGTGTTCTCTTGGGTTTAGAGAGTAAAACCTGTTTACTTTCCGATTCCTTTTTGTGGCAACCAGATTCACTTCTGGTGTGTCACAGACGGCACAGACCCTCCCAAATATCTCCAGATTTAGGGACCACTCCCCCTGTTGTAATACATGCCGGCTTAAGAAGTCGGCCAGAAGATTGTCTGTCCCTTGCAAATGTGTCCCCGTCAGGGACAGAAGATTGTTTTCTGCCCATATGAATAATTTTTTGGCTTCTGCCATCAGAAATGTTGACCGTGTGCCCCCTTGTCGGTTTATGTAGGCTATGACCATACTGTTGTCGGATAAAATTGCAACATGTTTGCCTTGGATTTCTTCTTTCACCTGAAGAAATGCCCGCTTTACAGCTGCCAGTTCTTTTAAACTGGAGGATGCTGTCCTCATTGAGGGTTCCCAATGGCCCTGTAGAATCCGGTTCGCTAGGTGTGCTCCCCAACCTAACGGACTTGTGTACGTTGTTAGCACCACCAGGTTCTGGACAGACCAGAGTACTGCCCTGCTTAAGTTTTTGGTGCTCAGCCACCATTTTAACGAGTTCTGAACTTGTGGCGACAAGATTATCTTCCGATTCAAGTTGCAAGGGTATTTTCCCTGCTCGGCCACTGTAATTTTCTTGTGTGGCGTTGCGATCACCGGACTGCCGGGGTTATCGCTGTTAAGGGACCTAGAAGTGAGATCTCTCCTCTTATCGATATGGCCTGACCAGGTTGTATTTGTTGTATTTTTGATGAATGGTCCGAATCTTCCTCTCTGGGAGGACACATTGTTGTTTGACTGAATCTAATTGAATTCCGAGGAATTCTTGTGTCTGGATCGGAACTAACCTGGATTTTTTTTTTTTTTAGGTTTACCATCAAGCCTAACCTGGTTAATATCTCCAATACTTTTGTGACTGCCTCTCCACAATTTTCTTGTTGTTCCCCATGACAAAGACATCATCCAAATAGGGTACTAGCAGTATGTTTTCTTTTCTCACAAAGGACGCCATCTCTGAGATGATCTTTGTGAATATGCGAGGGGCTACAGACACCCCGAAGGGAAGGCATTGCTATTGAAAGCGAGTGGGGACCTGAGCAATCTCCACTCCCAACCTTAGGTATTGCTGATGTTCTCCCCATATTGGCACATGGTAGTAAGCATTGGTTAGATCTATTACTGCCATGTAGCAGCCCAGGTCGAGTAACCTTACCGCCGATTTTAAAGTTTCCATTTTGAAGCTCTCCGCACGGATATATCGGTTCAACGCTATTAAGTTGAATATTGTTCTCAATGGACTGTCCGGCTTCGGCGTGAGGAACAGGGTGCTGTAGAATCCCTTTCCTATTTGGTGGTGTGGTACTTTTATCAGTACTTACTTTTGTATGATGAGCTGAACCTCCTTCTCTAGCGTGGCCTGGTTCTTTTTTGGCCACATGCGTCATTTTTATTCACTGCGGTGGGGAGCTGCGCAGACCTTCGGATCACAACTTGGTTATCCAGTTTGAGGCGGGTAATGCTGCCCACTGGTGCCGAAGTCTTCCCCCCCCTCACCGGAATTTTGGAGCCTAGAGAAGGGGAGTGGTGGGAACTGTTTTTTTTCCATTGACGCTTTCCCAAAATTTTCGTCTGACGCCTTCCTGAAGAACTATTGTCCCTCACACGGGACTGCACAGAGCTTGACCTTCGACTGGAAATCTGAGGCCCAATTTTTTACCATAGTGCTCTGCGACCCTAATTTGAAAGGGCGCATGCACGGCGGCACATCGGACGGAGTCCACCACGGCATCTGCCAGGAATCCTGCCGCTTTCTGTAGGGAAGGTATTGCTTCTAGCAGCATTTATTTTTTATCTGCTCATCGAGTTCCTCTAACCACTTGACCATAGCATGTGCTGTGCAAGTGGTGGGTAACCCAGATTTAAAGGACCATGCTGACACCTCCCAAGCAGATTTTAGAAAAGCATCAGCTTTTTTTTTTTTTTTTTCCTCAAGGGGATCTTTTAAGGCACCCATGTCTTCAAATGGCAGGGCTCTCCCTCTGAAGGTACTGGCGATAGCAGCATCCAGTATAGGATTTTTTTCCCCATTTTTCACATACTTCTTCATCAAACAGGTATTTACATTTAAGTGTTTGTGGCATGGACATCTTTTTGTTGGCACATTTTTTTTTTTCCTAAATTTAGTAGATTATCGTGGAGAGGAACCCGTGCGTTTCTTCCTTTCTAAATTACTAAACATGAAATCCTGTACTGTCTGCGGATCCCTAGGCGTTTCAACCCCCACGGTAGACCTGACAGTTTGAGTAATTTTCCGATATCTTTGGATAGAAAATAAAGCCCCAGTTACACATAACGATGTCCCAGCGATCCGACATGATGGGATTGCTGGGACATCATTAGACAGCACAAGCGATCAGGACCAGCGACGCTGGACGCTGGTTTCTAATGTAAACATCGGGTATCCAGGAGCCGCGGCTCCTGGATACCCGCTGTTTACCTCGGAAACTGGCGTACACGCTGGTTTCCAAGGTAAACATTGGGTATCTAGGAGCCGCACGACTCCTGGATACCCGCTGTTTACCTTGGAAACCAGCGTGTATGCCGGGTTCCAAGGTAAACAGTTACAGTTACATTAGAAACCAGCGTCCAGCGTCGCTGATCGCTAGTCTCTCGCTGCCACACGCAGCGATGCGCGCTGGCCAGCGGGAGACCAGCGATTGAAAAACGGCCCTGGCCGATGCTGCACAATCAGCGATAACTGGCAGGGGGGCCGGTCGCTGATCCCCGTCACACACAGCGATCTCGCTGATGTGTCACAAAATCAGCGATCACCCTTAAGGGTGACCTTCTTACTCGTCTGAGGAGTCCAGGTCTGAGTCAGAGGGCTAACTCTCCCAGCTCTCCCTCTGAGTCCTGATCCATTTGAATCTCTGTAGGGGGTGGGGTTGAGGTAGGTTTGGCAGAGCTGAGTGCAGTGTGCTGCTTTATTTTTTCCCTCATCCCAGATAATAGTTTTGATATATTCTGAAGTAGGGATGGTGATTCTTCAGCCACTGTTTTCTAAATACAAGAGCGACAGAGTCGCTTATCGTATGCTTTAGGGAGGGTTTTTCTGCATAATGCACATGCTTTATTCTTTGTTTGAACGTGGCTCTTTTTTTTTTTTTAGCATAATCTGTGACCTGTCGACTTCCAGCTGGTCTCCCATTCAGGTCCCGGCCCCCACCTGACGAATGCAGTCACGCTCAGCCTAGAATGGCTGGTGGCCTAGCCTTAAGCTGCCTAGTAGCTGACACCTGATGAGAGCATTCATGCTCAGCCTAGAAGGGCCGGCCCCTAGGGAACACATGACAGAGGGCATCATTACCCATACATTTTTGCCTTACAAAGGCAATCACCCAAGCCCCCTGGGTACTACGGTAGCATCCGAGTCTTCCTCCGGTGTGCGCACTTCGGTTGCTTTACCAGCTTTTTCCGCCACCTGCCCCTTGTTTCATTATAATGGAGGAGCAGCGTGCGCGCTCCTGGATCAGCTCCCTTCTGGAAGTGTACAGCACACATGCTACCAGCCGGTGTGTGACACCACTTCCGGTTCAACCGGAAGCCATCCCCCATTCAGGCGGCGTCAGCGTCGTGATGGGCACGCCTCCTCCCGGCCCAGCCTCCTGACAGGTGCGGCCGCCAGGGAGTCCAGTGGGGGGGAATGACCGCAGCACTAACAGCCCCCCCTGGCAGGGATTACAGGCGCGCCCAGCTGCCTTTCCCCCCATACGGACCTCGGCCTCCAGACCGGACTTCATCAGAGGGGGATGCCCCTGGAGGTATGAGACCTGCCACAGGCATCCACCTGCAGGAACAGGAAACCAAACTGAGGAGAGAGGTGCCGTCCCCTTCTTTTATCTCTGATACAGGCTTCCTGTTCCTGGGGTGGATACCATCTCTCATGTGCGGTGCTGTCATGGGGAAGGGAAATAAAGAAGTGACAGGTCTTTTCTTTAAGGTAGATTACTCTGTAAAATATACCCTGTCAAGACTGCAAAATTCAAAGCAAAAAGAAGGATTCAAAACCTCGAAAAAAAACCCACATTCAGGAAATGCTGCTTTTTTGCTGTTTTTTTCCTTAAGTGGATTGATTGTTTTTCCAAAACTTGTCGATTTTTTCCACTTCTAAAAAAAAATTCAGTGCGAACGTACTCTGAGAATTTCTCTAGCTAGCCATAGAATAGGACTGATCTGTTGGTATTATGAATGGCTAAGAATTACATTATATTTTACAGTATGGCCCACAGACATAAGAAGTCTGACAACCATTCAAGATTTACAGCTAATAAAAGTCATGGTTTATATGGAAAATACATGGTCACAGCACGATGTCTGCTCTCCTAGCTAAAACTAATGTACACAATTATATATACGGTATTAATACATTACAGAAGAGAAGCGGCAATGTTGTGGGTAGTAGGAAGTTTGCAGTGTTGTGGTCCGTCGGACAAGGACTACCAACGTGTCTGGTGGATCAGTGTCATGAAATCTTTTAGCTCAATTCCAGGTCTAATACTTTTTACAGGTGATTGGTTTATGGAAAAAAAAAACAAAAAAAAAAAAAACATTCATTTGGGTATTTCTCTGTGCTGTATGTAAATCAACCACATAAATTACTATTTTTTTTTTTTTTTTTTACACTGGGGCAGATATCAGTATTGCCTTAAATTGTCTACCTTTAAACTAAATCTTGATAAAGGGATTCATAGGAGCAGGAGCGTAGCTACCGGGGATGGGTGTGCAGGGCAGAGGGGGTGCCTGTCCCGGACCTGCTCTCAAAAGGGGCTCACCTGGAGCTACCGCTACTCTTACCAGATAGTGGTAATGTCGGTATAACCTTTGTGTAGATTTATTTTCAGTAACAGCGTGGTCATCTGATAATGTTCTCCTATTCCCACAATTAGGGTGCACCACCATAGTTGTAATCAAAGTTACTGGTTAAGGGCCCACTGAGATGTTTCACCCTACCTCGAGATGAACTCTTAGCTCTGACAGGAGCTGATCTGCAGTACCCAGCAGCAGCTACACATTGAATGGAGTTCCTCAAGAGAATAGGAACTGTTCTGCATTACTCAGCTGTGGCCCCTACACATTGAATGAAGGCAGCCTCCATTTGTAGATGGTGAGCCCTCGCGGGCAGGGACCTATCTCATCCTGTACCAGTCATGACTTGTATCGTTTAAGATTACTGTACTTGTTTTATTTTGTATACCCCTCCTCACATGTAAAGCGCCATGGAATAAATGGCGCTATAATAACAAATAATAATGTGTTTGCATTTTGCCATCGTTGAAGATAAAAGCTGATGGTGGTGCAAGATGTTTTGAATGCTAGCCATCTGACATTGATGACCTATTCTGAGGATACCTCAATCAATATCTTGTAACTGGACAACCCCTTTTAGACCTTTTTATCAGGAGTGCCATGTTGGTGAGGCATGAGAAATATATAAAATGCTAAATAAATGTGGAAAATAGCATGTGCTCCAGAAGACTGGCTCAATATATACCCCAAATGTATGAATACGAAAAATCATCGTGGGGTCCAGGCTTTATAGCTCACAAGGGATTAGTTAGACCGGATATGCAGGTGTAGCAAAATTAAGATCAAAAAGTTAGGCACATCATCAGACAACATGGTGCACCCACGGTATGTGTGTAGGCGGCAGAGTACTGTACTTTGAATGAAAGCGACAGCACTATGCAGATAGCTCAGGTGCAAAAATGTGTAAACGAGTCAAGCCAGTGCATGTGACATCTGAAATTGTAACAAACCTTCAGCTTTGAGTAGGAGGTCAGTACAGGGTTTAAAGAGGTTTTCCACCACTTTAGCATTGATGACCTATCCCTAGAATAGGTCATCAATATCTGATCGGTCAGGGTCAGACACCCAGCAACCCTGACGATCAACTGTTATCGGTGTCGAGGCCAGCCGGAAGTACTCACTTTTGGAGCTGGCCATCTTATTATTGCGGCTGAGAATGGGTACTGAACATCCACCTCGTATTCAAATTGATAGCAGGATGATGTGTAGTACTCTGCAGTGGCCACTATCAGACAATGGCCAGCTCCGCAAGGGGGTACTTCCAGCCATCAATGTCTGATCGGTCAGGGTCCGACACCAAGCAACCTCGCCGATCAACTGTGTCGGTTGGGGTTGCCAGGTGTCGGACCCTGACTGGTCAGACATTGATGACCTATCCTAAGGATAGGTCCTCAATGCTAAAGTAGTGGAAAACCTCATTAAGCTACAGGATATAAACAAGAATTTTCCCTTCACTGACAATAGGGAAAGATCTTAGAAAAAATTAAACTTTCTTTTTTACATCAATATGAGGAAATCTAAAACCCAAATGTAAAGTTGCATAAAAATAAAAATGCTGATTTTGTGACCATCATTAAGAAACTAGATTTTAAAAATCCCTTCCACAGAGAACCAGACGACAGTACATAAATATATCATTACTATCATTTTACTAATTAACCAGGATTTCACATTGTGCTCATTGAGTAGAAACTAATCTGAGTCACATATGGTCACAACTTAAAAAAGCTTGCAGGTATGTACAAGACCTTCATCTTTAATCACTGCAGTCAAAGAACACAGATCAGACAAGATAACATTCATATGAAAACAGAAACAGATGCTGATATGAATAATACATTGGAGGAATAGCCGGAACAGACAACTCTGTTCTAACATATCTACGCTCCTCAGGTACGATTACCCAAATTTACCTCAGGTTCATCCCGTTTTCATCAACAAATATGCTAAAAGTTCTATAGAAAAATCACAGTTTTTACCAAGTAAAAGTAGAATATCTGAAATTATATATTTGTTTCACTTAAATCACCTAAAATATCCGCTGCCATTGTGCACATTGCTGAAGATTACATCAGCCTGATGAGGCTCACATGACCTTGGCCGCAGGCCAGTGGAGATACCCCGTTATGTGTGCAGCTATCACATGGTATAGCACAGCCAACTAGGAAAGACTATCATAGCCTGTATAAAAGCTGAAATAGGGAATGCAGCAGTCAATTTGTGATGGATCATGAAAGGACGTCACAGCTCACAGTTAGCCATGGAAGTAGGGTGAAAAAACCATAAATACTGGACAAATTGTTCAGTGTGAGACAGAACAGAAGTGAAGATTAGTGTGTGCGGAACTGGATGTTGATTACTACCAGTTGCCATCTGTTTAACAATATACATATATGACGAAGTCACTTTCACATTATTAAGTGTGTGTTAAAAAGCATGAAACTGGTCCTAGGAGAAAAAGTTTTACACAAGTCTTTTCAACCTTTTCCCACATATCATGCTTCAAACTTAAAGATACCAAATGTAAATTTTGGGTGAAGAATCAACAATAAGTGAAACACAATTGTGAAGTTCAACAAAATTTATTGGTTATTTTAAATTTTGTGGAAATTCAAAAACTGAAAAGTGGGGCGTGCAATATTATTCGGCCCCTTTACTTTCAGTGCAGCAAACTCACTCCAGAAGCTCATTGTGGATCTCTGAATGATCCAATGTTGTCCTAAATGACTAATGATGATAAATGTAATCCACCTGTGTGTAATCAAGTCTCCGTATAAATGCACCTGCTCTGTGATAGTCTCAGGGTTCTGTTTGAAGCACAGAGAGCATCATGAAGACCAAGGAACACAACAGTCAGGTCCGTGATACTGTTGTGGAGAAGTTTAAAGCCGGATTTGGATACAAAATGATTTCCAAAACTTTAAACATCCCAAGGAGCACTGTGCAAGCAATCATATTGAAATGGAAGGAGTATTATACCACTGCAAATCTACCAAGATCCGGCCGTCCCTCTAAACTTACATCTCAAACAAGGAGAATGCTAATCAGAGATGCAGCCAAGAGGCCCATGATCACTCTGGATGAACTGCAGAGATCTACAGCTGAGGTGGGACAGTCTGTCCATAGGACAACAATCAGTCATACACTGCACAAATCTGGCCTTTATGGAAGATTGGCAAGAAGAAAGCCATTTCTCAAAGATATTCATAAAAGGTGTTGCTTAAAGTTTGCAACAAGCCACCTGGGAGACACACCAAACATGTGGAAGAAGGTGCTCTGGTCAGATGAAACCAAAATCGGACTTTGACATTGTTTTTATGCACTATACAGTAATTTTTTTTCACACAGTCCACTGTAACATTACTATATATAACTTTATATATTTATACTTTGCTTATACTGTATAGCACCATTAATTCCACCGTGCTTTACAGATATTATTACTTTCTCCAATGGGACTCGCAATCTAGATTTCCTATAAGTATATCTTTGCATGGGTTTCCTCCGGGTTCTCTGGTTTCCTCCCACACCACAAACACGAGGAGAAAATACAAACTCCTTGCAGATGTTGTCCTTAGTGGGATTTGAACCCAGGCCCCCAGCGCTTCAAGGCTGCAGTGCTAACCACTGAGCCACCGTATGGCACGTTTTATGCACTGCACAGTCCTTTTTACACACAGTCCACAGTAACCTTTAACAATACACTGTATAACAATTCATTTTTGGTGGGGTGAGGTAATAAGGTTAGCACTATGAGGAGTAGATACAGCAGGCCTTGGTATGTTATCTGACTCAAAACATCACCACATGATTATCAAATCTAAGTCATCAAGATGTAGAGTACAATGTAGTGAAAAAGTTCAATAATCACCTCCGCTCTGCTACATCAGACGATCGATACATTAAAAGAAAAGCTTTGAAGCAGCCGGAGAGGAATGGAGTAATTAGTAATACTAATACTGCTGCACGGTTGAAAGGGCGCATTAGTAAAGCAGGACCTTTTATTTCATCTGAGGGAAATAGAAGAATTACACTCCCTTTAGAGCTGTCTGGATTGAAAAACACAGAATGAGTGACGCAAATTGAATCATTGATCCCGCTCTGCTATTTTATTGATAAGGGATGGAACGTAAACTACAAAGTTACCGCCACATCATTGTGACACCAGCGATGACGTCTAAAAGCAGCTGCTCCATACCGGACGAGTGCAACCGACACTGTACATCTACTATATCGGCCACCGGTAATCATCAGACAGGACCGCAGGAAGACAATGGAGGTGTGACCGAACTACAAAGCACGGCATCAAAGTTATTAAAGCATTTACAAGGCTGTAAAACAGGAGGATGAAGAAAACATGTGTTATGGAGTCATTTTCATCTTGTAAAACCAGAGGGGGAATATTTTTGCACACCCATTATAGCAGCTGAATATTTACGAGGGAATAACATTATCTAGACTATGACGGTACATCGAAGCAAACTCCGAGGAGAGTCAATTAATAATAATCCTGCATTTTCCTTGTAATCCACTAATTGTATATGAACCATGGAAAACAATATGGCTTTATAAAAACAAGTCAAGTATTGGCGTGTCATAATGTTTGGAATATTCTAACGTATAATTACAAAATTATTTTAAATGATAAAAAATTGACTCATGAGAAGGAAAAATAAAATCTAAGGTAAAAAGGGTAATACTGATGATAAGCCTAATTTATCTAAAGAGGAGCTCCATTTGGTTGCTATAGGCGAAGAGTCCAGTTGTCTGCTCCTCCGGTATGGCTGTCTGAGAATGAAGCCTAAGGCTGTGTTCACACACAGCGTTTTTTTAGCGGTTTTACCGCGGTTTTCACTATAAAACCGCTATAAAACCGCTAAAAATAAGGTGCACAGTCATTTCTATGCATTTTGCACTTTTTGTGCACATTGATGCGTTTTTTACCGCGAAAAAACCGCATCGCGGTAAAAACCGCAGCATGCACATTAATTTTGCGTTTTTTTCCGCGGTTTAGGCTTCTCCCATGCTTTTAGAAACCGCTGCGGTAAAAAATGCATCAAAAACGCATCAAAAACCGCCGCGGAAAAATAGGTGCGGTTTCTGGGAAGGGATTCAGGTTTTTGTGCAGAAATTTTCTGCAACGTGTGCACTTAGCCTTAGACTCTGTTCATACCAGGGTCATGTTTTTGATTTTTTTAAAGAAGACCTGTCACTTGCCATATTTTTTTTTTGACAAAGAGTTGTGGTGTTCAAAAAGATACCAACAGAGAAGAGTTAAAGACCAATACTAGATTTATATACAAGGAGGATCTGGCTATATCTCCTGAATGAAGAAATGCAGAAATCAAAGAATCATAGAATCGTAGAGTTGGAAAGGACCTCCTGGGCCATCTGGTCCAACCCCCTGCTCAAAGCAGGATTCGCTAAATCATCTCAGTCAGATGTCTGTCCAGCCTCTGTTTGAAGACTTCCATTGAAGGAGAACTCACCACTTCTCGTGGCAGCTTGTTCCACTCATTGTCAAAAGGTTTTTTCTAATATCTAATCTGTGTCCCCTCCCATTCAGTTTCATCCCATTGCTTCTAGTCTTTCCTTGTGCAAATGAGAATAAAGATGATCCTTCTACAATGTGACAGCCCTTTAGATGTTTGTAGACAGCTATTAAGTCTCCTCTCAGTCTTCTCTTTTTCAAACTAAACATTCCCAAATCCTGCAACCTTTCCTCATAAGACAGGGTTTGCAGACCGGTCACCATTCTGGTCACTCTTTTCTGAACTTGCTCCAGTTTGTTGATGTCTTTTTTAAAATGTGGTTCCCAAAACTAGACACAATATTCCAGATGAGGTCTGACCAAAGAGGAGTAGAGGGAAATAATTACTTCACGTGATCTAGACTGTATGCTTCTGTTAATACATCCTAGAATTGCATTTGCCTTTTTTGCTGCTGCATCACACTGTTGACTCCTATTCAGTCTGTGATCTATTAGTATACCCAAGTCTTTTTCACATGTGCTGTTGCTTAGACCTATTCCTCCCATTCTGTATATGCTTTTTTCATTTTAATTGCCCAGATGTAGTACTTTGCATTTTTCCCTGTTAAAAACCATTCTGTTAGTTGCTGCCCACTTCTCCAGTTTATTTATATCTTTTTGAATCCTTTCTCTCTCTTCTCTAGTATTAGCTATCCCTCCTAGCTTTGTGTCATCAGCAAATTTAATCAGTTTACCCTCAATTCCTTCATCTAAATCATTGATAAAGATGTTGAACAATACAGGGCCCAGGACAGAGCCCTGTGGTACCCCACTTGAGACATTCTTCCAACTGGATGTGCAGCCATTTACGACCACTCTTTGGGTCTGATCACTAAGCCAGTTATGAATCCACCTAACAGTTGCCTTGTCCATTCCATACTTAGTCATTTTTTCAATAAGGATTGTATGAGATACTTTGTCAAATGCTTTGCTGAAGTCAAGATATACTATATCTACAGCATTTCCTTGATCCACCCAATCAGTGATTCCGTCATAGAAGGAAATTAAGTTAGTCTGAAATGACTTATTAGTTACAAACCCATGCTGACTCTGTTTAATCACTTCATTCTTATCCAGGTACTGACATACATGTTGTTTAATAATCTGTTCAAACATCTTTCCTGGTATAGAAGTCAGACTCACCGGCCTATAGTTGCCTGGGTCCACCTTCTTCCCCTTTTTGAAGATAGGAACAACATTTGCTCTTCTCCAGTCTTCTGGGACTTCTCCTGTTCTCCAAGAATTTTCAAAGATTATGGAGAGGGGTTCAAAAATTTCTTCTGCTATCTCCTTCAGTACTCTGGGGTGTAATTCATCGGGACCTGGAGACTTGAATTCATTTAGGTTAGCTAAGTGTTTCCTCACTATCTTTCTGTTTATAGATATCCTGGATTCTTTTATTCCCTTAATAGGACAGTGAAGAACAGTTGATGTTACATTTCCTTTCTGAGAGAAAACAGATGCAAAATAGGAATTTAAAAGTTCGGCCTTCTCAACATCCTGTCTTACCATTTCATCATTTTCATCCTGTAAAAATCCTATAGCATCTTTGACTTTTCTTTTACTTTTGACATATCCCCAAAATCCTTTATTATTGCTTTTGACATCTCTTGCAAGCCTCAATTCATTTTCAGCTTTAGCTAATCTGATTTGTGCCCTGCAGGTTCTGCAGACAGCATTATATTCTTCTTTAGATATGCCTCCCTCTTTCCATTTTATAAACATTTTTTTCTTCCTTTTTAGCATGTGCTTAAGTTCTGTGTTCATCCATCCTGGTTTCCTTAAATGCTTCCTATTCTTCCCTCTTTTCGGAATTGTTAACAATTGTGCTTTGAGAATTTCACTTTTCAAGATTTCCCATCCTTCCTGGACATTTTTGTCTTTAAGGATATCCAGCCATTGGATCCCTCCAATTCTTTTTCTGAATCCCTTAAAATCTGCCTTTCTGAAATCTAACCTTGACGTCTGAGTCTTCACAGGTCTTCCTCCTCTAGTTATCCAAAATTCTAAAATAGCATGGTCGCTACCTCCTAGGGTCCCAGCCACTTTTACCTCCTCAACCATTTCCTCCCTGTTTATAAGGATTAGATCCAAGGTAGCAGTTCCCCTTGTTTTCTCCCCTACCTTTTGGAAGATAAAGTTGTCAGCAAGAGAGGATAAGAATTTCCTTGACCTGTTAGTTTTGCCTGAGAGAGATTCCCAACAAATGTCTGGATAGTTGAAATCTCCCATGACAACTATGTCATATTTTTTGGAGAACTTGGCCATTTGATGCATAAAGAGTTCATCCATATCTTCAGCTTGCACAGGCGGCCTGTAGTAAATGCCTACAATGGTGTCCTTTCCATTGTTCTGTCCTTGTATTCTTACCCAAACAGTTTCCACAGAACTCCCAGTCTCTGAAGCTTCAATCTCTGTGCAGATATACGCGTTTCTAACATACAAAATACATACATAGAAAAATACATACATAGAAAAACAACATCGGCTGATTATTGAGAACGGCATTTACACCATAAAAAAAAATCATAATTTATGGGAAGTGACAGATCCCCTTAAGCTGTGCAGAATACTTTAAGAAGCGGATCTTGACATTTCCTTACCAACCACAATCATTTATGATGGAATCCATCAGGCTTTTGCTAATTTGGGTTTTTGGACAGAAAAAATAATTGTTTCCTTGCATTCAAAAGTTCCTGGTATCATGCTGTGAAAAAGCAAATAAGATGTTAACATAACCTTAGGCAGTCTGCACACATAAGATAAGTTGGCCAAACATTGACCATCTTGATGAAGTTTAGAAATTAATTGTGATCACCTGTTCCGAGATGGCCAATTGTTTCCCATTGAAAATGTGACTTGACATTAAGAGTTTTTTTGTCTGTGCGGGGCTGAAACTACATGTGTATTCCATGACTGGTTGAATACAGCTTGACCATTCACCACTTTAGGCAAGCATCAGGGGTGTAACAATCGAGATGGCAGTGAGTGTGACCACGACTGGGCCCATGCGGGAGGAAGGTCCAGTGACACCAGAGCCTACTTCAGCAGAATGTGCAACCGAAGATGCCCTTTCAGCTCAAGTGTATTGCACCGCAGGAACCCACCAGCTCCCTGTGCTGCAATACACAGTCACACAGCCGGTCAATGAGATGGCGGCAGCTGATGTCAGCATGCGAGTCACAAGCGGCACAAAGCAATGACATCATACGCTGCCCGTGCTGGCTACAGAAAAGGACGCTGCACGATGTGGGAGCGGAAGAAGGTAAGAATCGTCATTTAAATTTTTACTGCTTTAGAAAACAGTACAGACTTTAAACCAGAATGGGGTACAGGATGGGGCTCATTATACCAGGAAGGAGCCCAGGATTGGGGTCATTATACTGGAAAGGGGCCCAGGATGGTTGTCATTATAGCAGAATGGGTTCCAGGATGGGGGGGTCATTATATTAGGAAGGGGCCAAGGATGGCGGACATTATTATGGGATGTGGGTGGGTCATTGTACCAGGAAAGGGCCCATAATAGGGGTCACTGTACCAGAAAGAGTTTAAGGTTTGGGGGTCATTGTACCAAGAAGGGGTCCATGATGGGGGACATTATTATAGGATGGAGGATATTATAACAAGAAGGGGCCTAGGATGAGAGACATTATTATAGGATGGGGGCCCTTCTTCTCCCTTTCCTGCTCTCTTTAGATCACTTGCTAAGCAATTTTCACATCCTCAACATAGAGAAAATTAGGATGTATAGTATGTAATTAAACTAAAGAACCCTTTTGGTCACAAACAAGATGTACGGAAAAGTGCAATGTTTTCTAACATGGCAGTCCATTGGTGATGGACACCACTCTATGGTAGAAGCTGCATACTACACTTAGACCAAAAGGCATGATATGAACAGGACCTATTCATGTTTCATTGGCCTTTGCAAACAAATTAAACTGCTATAGAAACAGATATTTCTTCTATTACCCAAGCTTCATTACGGTTGCAAGAATCAGTGTAATAACCATGCTTAAAGGGGTAAAGGAGTTTGGGCAAAACAACTACTTAATTACAGGGGACTGAAAATTTCCATTTCGGGGTTTATGGCACATGGAGAGATCTTTTTGCGTTTTACGATGGTCCGACCAGAACACCGTTACAGTGCTTTATAGATGACTGACATTAATACATAGTGGGAATTCATAGTCGCCATCCACAAATATTGCACAGTAACAGGAGATACATGCTCAGCATAGCTTTGACCCATAACTCGAATATTTCAGTGGATAATAAGATTAACTACCTTGTGGTTGACCCTTATAATATCTTCAAAGCGAAAAGAAAATCACATTCTCCTTATGTACATTATAAGCTATAATTCTCCTTAATCTTCCAGACAGGGCATAGGTTTAATACCCAGAAAGGGCAAAAGGAAAATTTAAGGCAGGAAGGAGGACTATCGATTTCTTTAGTGCGCTTAAAATGAAGTCCACCTAGACAACTAAAAGAATCTCATGTGTGCTATGGAGCAGGGATCAAGAAAGTGATGATGTCTGTGCGGTGTGATTATATTTCATTGCTGTCTAAAGTGGCAGCACTTGTATCTCTGCAGAGAAGTGAACGCATCCCTGGCTTCTTCTGCTCTAATGGAACTGTAACCCATTGTGTGCACAATATTTGAAGCAGGAATCTGCCAATAGCAACTGCCTTGAAATTAAAAGGTTATTACCAACATTACAAGTTATCACGTCTCCAAAAATTAGGTAATAACTTGCCAGTCAGTGGGAAGAGTTGAGTCAGTCAGTCAGTCTTTTCATTCAGTCAATGAGTGAGGATGTAGATGGATAGAGTGTGAGGAAGAGAAGTTCCCCGGGAGAGGGATGGAAGAAGGAAGTGCTGCAGCAGGCCACAGTGATCTGGGTCTGCTGGCACAGGAAAGAGACAGAGAAAGGAGGCTTGATTCTCCATTGGAAAGAAGGATTAGTACGGAACGTGAGGAGAATAAGAGAACTTGGGAGAACCCTTTTAAAGTTCTAAGCGCAAGGCAGGGGTCCGGTCCCCGAGGTTGTACGGATACTAATGGTCCTGCAGCATACACCGGAGGAATAGAAGTAGTGACCACTTTATTCCCACACAAGACTTGGGGGCACAACAGCAACATATTGATGAGTCGGGACTTAGTAGCAAGGAGTCCCCGAAGCAGGCTACAGCTGTCTGCCGTACAAGTAGAGTTCATAGGAACATCTGACAGGAGGAACTCCAGTGTAACTCAGTACTAGGAGTACTTTATTCAAAGGCGCTATAAGAGGAGACGTTCAGAAAAGGTACATATGTTGACGGAGTGTTGGAAAGGAGTACTTCATCTTGCCTGGAAGTTGGCTGAGCTCCTGACCCGGAGGACATGGCACGGATGCGGGCACCTGTACCTGCAACAGACTGTGAGTAAAGCTTTGGAACTACATGCCCTGGTGTCCTCCACTTATTCCTGCGCCAACCTGCCCAGCACTGCCACATCCCTTGCGCCTGACACTACACCATCTAAGTGTCACTTCACCTACACTGCCCTGAGACTACAGCCCTGCCTGCGGAGGGCTATAACATCACTGCTGCACAACACCATCTGTCCCAGAGGATCTGTCTGCAGTGTCAGCTTACATCTCTATTGCCGAACACCACAGGTGGCGTCACGAATCACTTATAAACTTTCACCACCATAAGCACACTGAAACAACCCCCTTTGCAATGGAGCCCCAGGGCCACGGACCGAGTCACTGCTGCCGTGACAACCCCCGTTGAGAAAATCAACTGGCCCGGTACCGAGTACCCCACGGCCCTGGTGAGTGAGGGCGCTCCAATATGAATTACCCAACCCACCTATGTTTAACCATATAAATGGCCCACCCTGTATATTTCCCATTGGAAAGTATTTCAGCCCCTAAAGCTCAGCTGAGCGTGCAGATGTTGATAATAGAAAAATGGCAGCGAGATGCTACCAGACTTCTTTGGCTGTGGCCTCTCTCTCGTCAGAATAAATGATCAGTCATGCTGAAATCCAAAATGTTCAGTCCCCAAACACGTTTGTTGGTGGACTGGCCATGCAGAAATGTATACTGCCAGCTAATAAAGTCCTGAGGAGCTGACCACTCTACATAAGGCACTCACGTGACGCTACGTCTCGGCCTACTTGTAAGCCTTCAGAAGAAGCTAACAACTGTACACAGAAACATTAGTGCATGATATGGTGCACTGACGAGTACCGTAATGTGTGTCATCAAAGGGTAAAGTAAAGATTTGGTTTGAAGTCACTTTAAAATATATTACAGAACAATATTACGAGGAACTCCTCAATTTAATTTTTCTTTTTTTTTTCGAATCGTCGGGAAACAGGTTCTGGTTGGGGCCATCACTATACATGTCAGTACATTGCCACCATCCCTATAAACCCCCACTCACATAAATAACCTCTGCAAACTGCGGCTTTGTTGCACTGATGGAACCTACAGGGAGATGGCAGAGAATCTTTTTTCAACACCACTGCTTTAATTCATACTCCCACAATAATGGAAATGATTATCATAAAAGCAATGTAATAGGTAACTTTTCCTAAGGTAATAACCTAATAGTTAAAGTGGCTCAAAACTGAATCAGCTAAAATTTTCAGCAGGAAAGTTCAGATATCTTTTTGCAGTTTTGGAGAAACGTAATGGACTATAGGCCACTGATAAGCTAACAGTAAGAAATTATGCCCATTGGTCCTTTACTCACGATAACGCTATATGCACACCAATGTATTGTCCATCCGAGTGCAATCCAAAAACAACATGGGAATGCACACAGACCAATGTTATTCTATGGGGCAGCACAGGGCTGGTGTTTGGATCAGGCAGACCAGGCAGATGCCTGGGGCCCCCACTTACAAAGGGGGCCCCCTGCATCTGCAGCCCATTTATGAAGTGACCAGATGGTGTACAGCAGTGAATAATGCTGTGCATTGCTCTGTAGTCCGGAGCGTCTGTCTCGCAAAGCCCCTTGAGCCCCCCTGTCTCTTTCTCCTTGCAGTCAGGTTAAAAGTTGAAAGTGAGGGGGAGGGGCCGATTACAGCAGAGTGACAGCCAGGACAATGCCTGAAGCTCTGTATGTCTCCTCCTAAGTCCTTATCATGGCTGCTCCTAGCACTGTCCTGAGAATGGATATGCATAAAAGAAGCCGCAGAACCTGGTAAGAGCAGCAATAACAGGTCAGAGTGCAGTGATTTCCTCACTGTGGTCCCAGAGCTCTGTGGTGATTGCTGCAGGATCAAGATCCACAGCCACATACAGCAGCGATCAGCATCAGCTCTGACCACAGTCAGTAAATCACTGCTTGTAATGTGACAGGAAGACCTCCTGTCACTACTGTCTGGATGACACAAGACAGGGATATTGTCCGCTGAATCAGGGGATTCATGATATAGAAATGAATTTCCATGTGAAATAAAAAGGGTAAACCATACATATATATATAGTACTAGTACAGGTGTGCATTTGAATCAGCGTTTTTGGTGCTTTTTTTTTGCTGCCAAAGCCTGCTCTCTCGGCAGTGAAAACACTGCTTTCAAAACGCCCATTTTTTAGGGTATGTGCAGATGATACGGAAATGACAGCACTTCGGACGCAGCGGACATATGCTCCGTCTAAAGTGCTGCCATCTTACTCAGGTGATTCCACATGTGTTCATCCCATCCACTATGCTGTAACATCTGGCCGCTGCGGGTTGGATGCTGCGGATGTACGCCGCAACCTGTTTACTGATTGAAGACACAGACCCTTAGAGCTTTTGCTGTTTTTTTTTTGTATAGTATTCATTTTGTCTACAGTACATGTTTAATAAAGTTCGTTTTATTCACCAAAAACACAGCGAAAAACAACGTTGTGACATTTGCAGCTTTTCTAAAACTTTTTCATTGCTTTCTACGGGTGAAACAAATTGCTAAAAGAAGTGACACGCTGCGGCTTTAAAAAAAGCTGCAGTTGTGAAATTCAGGCAGGAGAAAATAAAAGGGTGTGCAGGAGATTCCTGAAAATCTCAGTCTTTGCTTGTGCTGTAAAATGCTGTAAACTTCTTATTTGCAGAAGAAAAAGCTGAAAAAATTCTGCACAAGAACACGGCCAAAAACTGCTTTTTAAAGTGCCAGCAGAACATATGAGATTTCCGAAATCTCCTGCATGCGCTTGTTTTTTTCTGACTGAATTTCAGTACTGTAGCGCTTTTTAAATCTGCAGCGTGTCACATCTTTCAGTGTGTTTTCACCTGTAGAAAGCAATGAAAGAATATAAAAAAAGAAAGCTGCAGATATTGCAACGGCATTTTTTGCTGCAATTTTTTAAGTGGTTTTGGTGAATTAAACTATTAAGTCTCGTTCACACGTTCAGTATTTGGTCAGTATTTCACATCAGGATTTGTAATGCAGAAACAGCAGTGAAACGATCAGAGGAAAAGTATAGTAGAAACACGTCACCACTTCTGGATTTCTCACCCTCCTGGTTTTGACTTGCACATACTGATGTGAACTACTGACCGAATACTCAACGTGTGAACGTAGCCTTAAACATACTGTAGACAAAGCAAACATCCTCACTTTAAAAAAAGCTGAAAAAAGTGTAAAGAACACCAGAAAACAAGCTGAAAAACAGGTGTTTTGAACACAACATTTTTACTGCCAATAGAACAGGATTTGGCTACTGAATAAAATGCATGTGAACATAGCCATAGCGTTTCAGAGTAAGATTATCTGTGGTGTTACATAGGACTGCAGGTGACAGCTACTACATTATCTGTTCTCAAAGAGTTATCACTGCTCTCTCTGGTGTTACATAGGATGAGGTCACAGTCATGTGACTGGTCACGTGAGCGGGGAGGGCTTCTGTTCTGGAGTGTGCTGTGCATAGAGGGAATTGTATGGCGATCGGTACACAGTCCCTTCTGAAATGACAGGTGGGCATGGCGGCTGATTTGCAGTGCGGGGAAAACTACAATCCCGCAGGTGGGAGTGTCAAAATCGGGACTGTCCCGATGGATCCAGGACAGTTAGGAGCCCTGCTGTGTTATCTGCAGTGTTAAAAAAAAAATTAAGAGGGGGTTGGGGGACAACTCTTTGTCTTGGGGCTTGGGCCCCCCAATCTTTTCTGACCCTAGCAACGCTCCTGTGTAATGCTAATAGTGGCAGACCCGTTGGCTGATATAAGGCCCCTGAATATGGGGGCCACAGTGCCAGCACAAGCCCCACTGCCACCTGTATCCGCATCCTGCTCATGTAATGTAACCTAAATGTGTGATTTTACAATTTTAGCATTTGGGGCCCCACTTTAAGCTTTTGCCTAGGGCCCAACTTTGTCTAAAACCGGCCCTGGGGCAGCGCACATGTCAGAGTTCGATCTGATATTCGGATCACGCTTGGCCATGAAAATTAATGAGTATATGAGTATGTGAAAGTCATCGGAAAGAGTTCAGTCCAATTTCCGCGCACTGACTCAATGGAGAAGAAGGAGACATATGTTTTCCATCTTCTAATCAGTGTGGTTTCAACCAAGAGAATCGGATCACGATATGCTGACACTCAGATCAGTGTGTCATTTGCATAATTGTTCAGATTCTCTCTGAGAGAATTTACTGCTCTAGGCACCTGCTCTTAGAGATGGTGCAAATCAGTTCACCGGACTGGGTCCAGCGTTGACACCAGTAATCTTTAACCACTGGATAGAAGCAGGAAAAATGTCTTACACCTGACAGCATCCCTAGTTGCTCTTTTGATTGGCTGCCCTGGCACAATGTCTTCATTGCAGTGACACACGACGTCACACCAGTTTGGCCAACCTACAGTTGTGGTAAAAAGGATTGACACCCCTGCAATTCTGTCAGATAATACTCAGTTTCTTCCTGAAAATGATTGCAAACACAAATTCTTTGGTATTATTATCTTCATTTAATTTGTTTTAAATGAAAAAACACAAGAAGAATTGTCCTAAAGCCAAATTGGATATAATTCCACACCAAACATAAAAAAGAGGGTGGACAAAAGTATTGGCACTGTTTGAAAAATCATGTGATGCTTCTCTAATTTGTGTAATTAACAGCACCTGTAACTTACCTGTGGCACCTAACAGGTGTTGGCAATAACTAAATCACACTTGCAGCCAGTTGACATGGATTAAAGTTGACTCAACCTCTGTCCTGTGTCCTTGTGTGTACCACATTGAGCATGGAGAAAAGAAGACCAAAGAACTGTCTGAGGACTTGAGAAACCAAATTGTGAGGAAGCATGAGCAATATCAAGGCTACAAGTCCATCTCCAAAGACCAGAATGTTCCTGTGTCTACCGTGCGCAGTGTCATCAAGAAATTTAAAGCCCATGGCACTGTGGCTAACCTCCCTAGATGTGGACGGAAAAGAAAAATTGACAAGAGATTTCAACGCAAGATTGTGCGGATGTTGGATGAAGAACCTCGACTAACATCCAAACAAGTTCAAGCTGCCCTGCAGTCCGAGGGTACAACAGTGTCAACCCGTACTATCCGTCGGCGTCTGAATGAAAAGGGACTGTATGGTAGGAGACCCAGGAAGACCCCACTTCTTACCCCGAGACATAAAAAAGCCAGGCTGGAGTTTGCCAAAACTTACCTGAAAAAGCCTAAAACGTTATGGAAGAATGTTCTCTGGTCAGATGAGACAAAAGTAGAGCTTTTTGGGCAAAGGCATCAACATAGAGTTTACAGGAGAAAAAAAGAGGCATTCAAAGAAAAGAACACGGTCCCTACAGTCAAACATGGCGGAGGTTCCCTGATGTTTTGGGGTTGCTTTGCTGCCTCTGGCAATGGACTGCTTGACCGTGTGCATGGCATTATGAAGGCTGAAGACTACCAACAAATTTTGCAGCATAATGTAGGGCCCAGTGTGAGAAAGCTGGGTCTCCCTCAGAGGTCATGGGTCTTCCAGCAGGACAATGACCCAAAACACACTTCAAAAAGCACTAGAAAATGGTTTGAGAGAAAGCACTGGAGACTTCAAAGGAGGCCAGCAATGAGTCCACACCTGAATCCCATAGAACACCTGTGGAGAGATCTAAAAATAGCAGTTTGGAGAAGGCACCCTTCAAATATCAGGGACCTGGAGCAGTTTGCCAAAGAAGAATGGTCTAAAATTCCAGCAGAGCATTCTAAGAAACTCATTGATGGTTACCGGAAGCGGTTGGTCGCAGTTATTTTGGCTAAAGGTTGTGCAACCAAGTATTAGGCTGAGGGTGCCAATACTTTTGTCTGGCCCATTTTTGGAGTTTTGCGTGAAATGATCAATGTTTTGCTTTTTGCTTCATTCTCTTTTGTGTTTTTTTCATTTAAGACAAATTAAATGAAGATAATAATACCAAAGAATTTGTGTTTAAATCATTTTCAGGAAGAAACTGAGTATTATCGGACAGAATTGCAGGGGTGTCAATACGTTTGGCCACAACTGTATAGAAAAGTCACCAATGTTGTCAGGTGAGTGGTGGTTCTCAGAGAACCAGTCTAGCGGTCACAGATTACTGATGTGGCCACTGGATTGGGTCCTGTGAATCAACTTTACACCAACACTACTTGTAATGTATTAGGGAACAAAAATGTACATAATCCCCTTTATAAGAAGGGATTAATTTTAATTTTGCTTCTCTTATTTTTTCTAATTGTCTTTGTTGCAGTTCTAGGCAAAAAACACCATATTTTTCCATTAGCTTGAGAAATAAAAAGTGAGTAAAGTTGTGCGCTATAATAGTCTGACTCGCAGGTAGCAGCTTTCATGCAGAATTACCCAGCTAATAAATCACAGCGGTTCTGCTGGGATCCCATAGCACTGTATGAAGAGACAACACAGGCTTACGTTCAGCGGAATTTGTTGTTTCCTTCTGAAGATAAGATCGGAGGCATACCTTAAATTATGAATAAACATTGAGCAGCAGTGGAGAATACATCGCATGCCTCAGTGCCTCCTCTATACTTCATTCGAAACCTAAATTAGAGCCAATTCCAGGGCGCCCATAGAGGTGCCAGGAATGGGAAGCTGCAGGTCTGGAAAGAATGTGTAATGTTCACAAAGCAGCAAAGAGAATAAAAAGTGTTTATCGCCGTCCAAGAATTTTCCCGTTTTGTTTTTATCGCTGGGACTAAAGCAACTACTTAGGATTATCGACGGAAATTAAAGAAAATTATTTCATTAAAGCCTCGCCAGCTTGCGTTCTACAAGTCAAATTAGCCAAGCAAATGAATCTGATTTTTATCTGCCCGAGTGAGAAAGAAAATTATTTCACGACAGCATGCCTTAAAATAAAAGCGGGCGATGCTTTCCTAGGGAGGAATCCACATTTCATGTAGCATAAAGTCTGAGAATTGTCTTAGTTATCGTAGCTCAGAAGGGAGGGGGCTTAAAGAATGTGGAAATGGTTTCTATTAAATATGGGTTTGGAAAATTGAGGTAGGGCTTACTGAGACTTGTGGTTTTGTACTTATGAAGTGCGGTTCTAAATAATAGTGCAGATATGCTCAGTATATCGACAACTGCTTACATGACAATTCCCTAATACAATCTACTTACTCAATATAGTCAGGTCAAATTGGGATATTGGTTCCTAGAACAGAATTGTAAATGGAGAGTTACTATTACAAATTTGTGATTTGAGCGGCAGGTTGCTAATAAAAGCTCCAAACTAGAGCTAGATCTGTGAAAGGCGTTATAATACGGTCTCTACTGAAAATGTGAAATACCAGTATCCTATGCAGAGACCTAAGCCCTCTGTCACACGTCCTTGTGAAACACGATCGTGAAAAACCTTTACCGATGTCATCTGGGGGTCCTTTTTATCATCAGTGTGGTCATCAGTAATTTTCCGGTATAGATAAAGAAACAAATTACAAAGCTTCTCCCAATATGTTGTAGGTGTAATAATAATAACAACATTAGCAAATACCTCCAATCAGAAATGTATTAAGAGTTCTCCTGATTCGCTAGGTCGCTTACCCAATGTGCAGGGCATTGCAGTAGTTAAGGTATCCATGATTAACAATCAATCATGGGGTTGCCCACTACTAGGACAACCCCTTCTTGATCGATATGCTTGGAACCAATGAACTCAAAAAAGCCTATACTCTCCTCCTGTGTCGTCGTTGTTCCAGCGGTGTCTGCACTCGCTCTCCTCAGGGCTCCCGTGTGGTTGTTGTGACACCTTAATCCGGCACCCAATCAGCGCAAGTGTCACTGTCCCCGCCCCCAAATTGAACATGAAGAGGAAGTCCGGGCTGCAGCTGGTCTCCGACTTCCTCTTTAAGTTCAATTCGACAGAAGGTGCGGACAGTGACACCAGCGCTGACTGGATGCCGGATTAACGTGTCACAATAACCGCAAGGGAGTCCTGAGAAGAGTGAGTGTCGACACCGCTGGAACAACGCCAGCATGGGAGGGGAGTATAAGGCTAAGTGCTCACGTTGCAGAAATGCTGCGGAAATGTCTGCAGCATGTCCGCAACTCCCTCCTGCGGGTAAAACGCATGCGGGATTCAAAAGTGTTTTCCTGCAAAACACAAGCTTTTTGCAAGCATTTTTAGCTTGTGGAATGCTTGCGCTTTCCAAGCGATTTGAAGCATCTCTTGGAAAAATGATTGACAGGTTGGTCACACTTGTCAAGCATAGTGCTTGACAAGTGTGACCAACTTTTTACTATTGATGCTGCCTATGCAGCGGTATGACAAGGAATTGTCCAAGTAGTGGACAACTTCTTTAACTGTCACTATGTCAGGGGTCGCAACCATGGACATGACCACTACTGCACTGCCCTGCACATGGAGTAAGCAACAGAGTGAATCAGGAGAACTATACTACATTTCTAATTGGAGACATTTGCTAACATTATTATTACACCTGATACATACTTGGGTAGGATCTTGGACATCAGAATACGGCTTTAAGGGTATGTTCATACATGGCGTTTTATGCTGCATTTTACAATTCTAAAATCTCATTCACTTCTTGCATTTTCCCCGTTGCATTTCTTGAGCTGCTGGGCTTTTTTTTTTTTTTTAATCGGCAGCATATCAATTCTTTCAGCAGTTTTGCAGCATTTTCTCGCCCATTCAAATTAATGGAAAAAAACTCAAATAAAAACACTACAAAATCGTGTCAAAAACACACATAGCATTTTTCCCAACATCTGCTTTTGGTGCAAAAAATGGGCAGCAGAACTGCTGTGTGTAACTATACCCCAATAGAGCGGAGTTGCAATTCTAGACAGACACAACCTAGGGAGAAGCGTGGCGCTGTTCCTCGAGTAGGCGTGTTTTTTCTAATCCAGTACAATTTTAAATGAAGCATTACCTGGGATTATTAAATGTGGGAAAATCTGTGAATGGAGAGGACAGTAGGATATGTCCTCTGGGGATGGACAGGAAAAACAAAAAACTTCAGCACTTAAACAAGACTTTCTTTGCAAAAGACTATACCCTGATATTTTGCCTATTTCCCGCTACGTGAAAATGACACAGGTGACCTTTATATTCATGTGTTCATTGAGCAGGATTTCACAACCTGGCCGATGATTGCTCTGGAGCATTTTACACTTCAGACGTCCTCTCAGGGACCCGCTGGTCCTCAGTTACCCATTGTAATGTGAGCAGCATCTCCAAAACGAGAGAAAAAATACCATGAAACATAAAAAAGATCTAATAGCAAATCCATCTCAGGTAATTGAAACTAAACATTCGGACAAAGGGCAAAGAGCAAAGTCCTGTACAAATAGCTTTGTCTCCATTAGCTCACTGCATTAAAGCGGTAACCCCATTAGCAGGTAATTGCTGTATATTTTCTCCTGAAGACTGCAGTTATTGGGCTCTTATCTGTACAGCACTGTCTTATGCGGTGTCATAATCAGACCATATTCTCAGTAATATTCACTAATTAGACACCATTACGGAGGTCAAAGGAAAAGATAGCTAATCCTCAAGTAATTTGCTCAAACATTAATATTGCTGTTAGTATCTCATCCATGTACCCTTGAAGCTGGAATATCTGGAAAGGGATGAAAGGTCAAAAAAAAACTCCACCATGTAGGCTAAACTCACAAACTGAAGGGCCTTAGAAACCGGCATGTAGTATTCATTTCCGGTGTCAAACAATAGTGATAATTTGTGGAGAAGGAACATGGAGTAAAGCCACACAAGCATGGGGAGAATATACATCCTCCATGCTGATGTCGCCCTGCGTAGGATTCCCGCAAGCGCTCCTTTGTTCTCTATGAGAGAGCCGCCGATGGGAATCTCTGCCAACGGCTTATTTCAAGAGGAAAACAACCAGCAGTCCAGAATCGGGCATGCCATATTGACTTTACCCCGACAGTCAGTTAGCCAGATCCCCCATACATATCAGTGTTAGTCCAACCCTTCGACTCCTACAAGTGAGGCTGACATTAGGGGTGCAGGGGTGGTCAATTACATTTTTCCAAGGGGCTACATGAGAGACTGACTGGTTTGGAGGGCTGCACCAACCGGCCGAACTTACGGTAATTCTGCTTTTTATTATTGTTTTATATTAATTTTTATTACATAATATTGAGCAGCATTAATTCTGTTGACTAGCTGCTGTTGGTAGTGCATGTTAGGATAGCGCTTCTTGTAAAACATATTCTTACCAGTGGCAGCGAATCAACACCATATAATTCACTGCTTTTAATATAGTTTATATAAAGCAGTAAATCATTTGCTCCTATTACGCAGTCCTTGTGCCTTGATCAACAGCTCCTAACACAATATGATGCCCCCACACACAGTATGATGTCCTGTCAAAAATTATAATGTGCTCCACACAGCCTCCATGTGCAGTGTAATGTGTCCCATGCGCAGTGTGATATCCCATACACAGCCTCCAGGCGCAGTATTATGTCCCCCCACTTATCCCCCATGAACAGTACGATGTTCACCACTTAGCCTTCATGCGCAGTATGATGTCCCCCACACAGACCCCATGCAATGGGTAATGGCTCCCAAGTCCAGTGTGATATTCCACACTGCCTCCAGGTGCAGTGTAATGTCTCCCTCATGCAGTGTAATGCCTCAAGTGCAATATGTTGTCCTTCAGGCACTGTCCCCATGCGCAGTGTAATGTCTCCTACGCGCAGTGTGATGTCCCACACACAGCCTCCATGCGCATTATTATGTCCCCCCCACTCATTCCCCATGAACAGTACAATGTACATTACTTAGCCTCCATGCGCAGTATGTCACCCCCACTCATCCCCCATGAACAGTACAATGTACACCATTAAGCCTCCATGCGCATTATTATGTCCCCCCCACTTATCCCCCATGAACAGTACAATGTACATTACTTAGCCTCCATGCACATTATGTCCCCCCACTCATCCCCCATGAACAGTACAATGTACACCACTTAGCCTCCTTGCACAGTATTATGTCCCCCCACTCATCCTCCATGAACAGTACAATGTACACCACTTAGCCTCCTTGCACAGTATGATGTGCACCACACAGCCTCACTTAGACCCCGCGGCAGTAAATTGTAAGAGAAATTGGAAAAAATATGACACACCTCGTCCCATTCCCCCCGCAGTTGCAGTCTGCGCTGTATACTATGGCATAGCTGGCACGATGTAGTGACATCATCGCACCTGCTGCGATCTCAGACGCCGGTTGCCCACACCTGGGCTAATGTGTATGATGGCTTTATTCTGCATTATATGCAAATCGGTGCCTTAGAAAGGCTCACCAGGAGGACAGTGAAAGCCAAGATTATTTTCATAACAGCAAGTATGATATAGCAAGATGATGATAAAGAAATATCATCCTCAGTAATGGGCTCTACAAGGTGATAATTGGTGCAATAACCCCTAGCATGATCGCTTGTGCCATTCATTGCTCATGTCCCATGATTAAAAGATGAACTTCAGTTTGCTCAATTGCATCACATCTCTGTTGCTTACATAAAAGTTATCATTGGTCGTTGGCACAACCTCATGTAAATGTGCACCTGCCTAGCCCTTATAATTGTAAATGCATCAGGAATCGGCTATACTTACAAAATATACATAAATCACTAATGTATATATAGTCAAGTAAACCAGCACTGATTCACTGGCTACTTGTAAGATCAAGGCTCTTCAAAGGCAATTTATCTACCTGTGGAGGTGGTCTCTGAGTGGAGCACTGAATTTGTCTGTAAGGATAAGGAAGGTAAATCACCAGCATTTGTTTGTCCAGGGGATGTGATAGTTTACTGGACATTGCCTAAATGCCCCTTTGCCACATACATGAATTGCTCAATAAACGATAGGAGACATTGTTGGTGGGAAAAACTGTGCTGGTCCAGAGATTCTATTAGGACCTAGTGTCATAATTCCTTCCCTATTAATAGTAGAAAGTAGAAAATATTTGTTTCATTTTTCTTTCTAAAGTGAAAATTTAGTGACTACTTATAAAATTTATTTCAAAAAGTGAAGTATGCTATCCTGTACTTCTCAAATTATTATATTACATCAGAGGGGAATCGATTCTTAGGACATATTCCAACATGGCCAATAGTTGTTCCATGTCTTGGTACTTTATATTGGGTCAAAAGTTTTACCAGTATAAAATGAGACTAGATATACTGTATACACACATAGACCATATGGCGGAGCCGTGTGACTGTTGCCTGATCATCATTGCTGGCACAGGGCAGGAAGAGATGTCACCATGCAGCGAGACCAACTGTCTATTACGCCTCTGCAGCAACATACAATATGGATGGATGGAATCACATTGGCTATAACACATTGGTAAAATCTCATCACATCACGTGTCTAATGTGTCTATTACAGACGCAATATAGCAGACTGGGCTAAAGGTCTGTCTTATTTGCTTTTTCCATATTAATATTGAAATTAAGAAACACTTTTGTACCAATTGTCCTACAGGTCGTGCAGTTCCTCCTCTTCCTTCGGCTCAATCTGACATTAGACGTTGAGAAATGTTAGTTTGTGAGGGTAGGAGGGGTACTCAACAACCCCTCTAAAGTGAAGGTCACACAACCGTTTTTGGCTCATCTAAGAAAATCGGTCTGATTATGCCAATCACACTATGATCAAACTCAGATCAGAGTATGATCAGACTTTCTCGGAGGTGGAGAGAAAAAAAGTTTCTCCACCTTTTCTATTTTGTCAGTCCGTGAAAATTGGACCACACTCGGATGTTTAGCCCAAATTTTTCCACAGACCCAAACAGTTGAATGGGTGAGTGCGATCCGATTGTCCACGGCAAATCGTCAATGCTGAGGTTGTTTCCTCCGACCAACTAGGTCTGAGGAACAAAATATCGGACATGTGCAGGGCCCCATATAATAACATGTGGACAAGTGCCATCCAGCAAAATGATGATGGATAGTCCTCATTGGATTTTTACAGTCGTATTCTCCGATTTTTTTTTAAATCCTATTAATTCACACAAAGGAGAGCATTCTAATTCGATACTTTCTGAAGATAATCGCCTATTCTACAGTGATCACTAAGCAGAACGCTGCGGAGAGTAAAGTCTGTATATGGTATTACATCCTCTCACTGTGTCCACACAAAAAGACGAGTCTTTAACAACTTATTGTAAGGTCTCCTGCTTCCACATATTCACATCTTATTCTAATGACAGCCTTTCACCGATAGACATGGTTGCTTGAAAGTTCAAATTTAGATTATTTTTATAAACCACTTTAGATTGCCTGTTTTGTCCTTTCGCAGTCTTGTAACCATCGATTTTAATGGATTTGATGCGGGAAAAAAATGGATTTCACATACCTGTCTTTGGACTGATTGCAAAAAATCCCTGTGGGTTACCACTTGAAATCTTATAAGTCAACTTGTCATTAGAACTGGAGTCAGGATCAAAAGCAACAATCTGCACAACGGATAAATCCTTCGGTGAGTTCTCCATGACCTCTGGGTAATACACAGGTTCTGAGGTTTGTGGTGCATTATCATTGACATCTTCAATTTCAATGTAGATCTCAATAAATGATGAGAGGGGAACAACGCCGCGATCTGTGGCATAAACAGTCAGCCAGTAATGAGGAGTCGTTTCACGGTCAAGATTATCCGCAGTCCGTATAATACCTGAATATTAAAAAAAGATAGAGTGCGTGGTTAATGGAGATTTCAGCACTTAAGGTTAAGCATCTTTCAATTTCTAATTGCACTAAACACATATAAAGTACAAAGTATAATCCATCAATGCGGCAATAAAGCGATGCTAATGAAAACATATTAACAGACCTGGGAGGCAAAGTGACTCATCTCTGATATTTGGGGTGTTGCTTAAACACCAGAGCAATATGGATTATCATTATGGTTGATACTTTTAAAACGCTGTCATATATTTTAGATAATTCAAGTACTTTTGGAATGAGACCAAATGCGACTTTAAGTAAGAGAACGGAATAAAGTGAATCCTTATGGATATCTGTGCTAAGAGTTCGAAAGTTCACACCAGTATAGAAAGAGCCAATCTCATGGTCCCTCGCCAGGAAAAAGATAAAAAAAAGTTCATTAGGATTCCAACAAATCCAAGATGCAAAAAAAAAACCCTACATAATATGAATTCTTCATGCGAAATAATCAAGTCTTTATAGGATTCAGGGCTTTGCATATTACATAACATACAGGGGAGTTTCTCCATGGCTTGGACTAGGTCACAGTCCTATTCAATAATGAATTAGGAGGATTTATCAGACGGGCATGAGCTCTGGCACACAACGGCAACACATTGGCAACATCTTGTCTGCAGTGTTCTTTCTCCAAGTGGTTTTAATAAAAGTGTGGACTGGACTATGATATAATTTCCAGGCCATTGTTCTTCCCCTCGGCTATCCAGTCATATGTGGAGCAGTTTATGTTGAACCTTCTGATACAACACAGATCTGTATTGCTTTATGTACTGGCTACAATCAGATCTGGAAAATATCACCAAGGGCAATAAGAACAAAACAAATTTGTGTGATGATACAAAGATCTTCCACAAATGCTCCAGTAATTGTAGTAGTCATATAGCTATACTAGTGGAAAGTCAGCCAAGCATGGACCTCTTTGATATAGAGCCCAAATTTTAACTCTACTCCATTTGACATTAAAATTTACTAGAAATTTAACTAGAAATGTCAACATAATGTATATATAATGAAAGATATAATCAAGAAATTATGTGGCGCTTTCAAGATCACAGATTTCACTGTGTCCCACAGAATCTCAAGAGCCCCCCTCCCCAGTAGCACCTATGAATTCATTCATGTCATGCCAGTAATCCTATACATGATTATGGTAACGATCTATGTGAAGATCCACTACCACTGTTCACGGATGATGATTTCTTGACTCCTCTAACTGTCTCAATAACTTAGGAGTTGAAATGTATGGAATCATAAAAGGGAAGGTTTAAGGAAAAGGCCATTTTACATGTGTTTAAAGGGCCTTAAATTACCACTGATAAACTTGTGATATGATCAATCAAAGATCACTATGGCCAGAAATCTACCCACTTAAATCTGCCTAAAAAGGGTTGTGCTAAGGAGTATTCGTCATAATCAGAGCAGTGAGGTTTCAACATCCTTGCACCCCTACTGACCACAGAAGAAGCAGGGTGAAACGCATGTCGGGGTGGAGGAATGTATATATTGCGGATACTACAGACTTTACTCAAGTACGGTAATACCTATATATACAGTGGGGGGGAAGTATTTAGTCAGCCACCAGTTGTGCAAGTTCTCCCACTTAAAAATATGAGAGAGGCCTGTAACTGATATCATAGGTAGACCACAACTATGACAGTCAAAATGAAAAATCAAATCCAGAAAATCACCTTGTCTGATTTGGCAAGAATTATTTTTCAAATTATGGTGGAAAAATAAGTAATTGGTCATTAACAAAAGTTTATCTCAATATTTTTGTTATACAGAATATCCTTTGTTGGCAATGACAGAGGACAAACATTTTCTGTAAGTCTTCACAAGGTTGGCACGCACTGTTTGTGTTATGTTGACCCATTCCTCCATGCAGATCTCCTCTGGAGCAATGATTTTTTCGTCCTGTCGCTAGGCAACACAGATTTTCAAATCCCTTCAAAGGTTTCCTATGTGGTTGAGATCTGGAGACTGGCTAGGCCACTTCAAGACCTTCATATGCTTCTTACGAAGCCACTCCTTTGTTGCCCTGGTGATGTGCTTGGGATCATTATCATACTGAAAGACCCATCCACATTTTATCTTCAATGCCCTTGCTGATGGAAGGTTGCACTCAAAATCTCATGATACATGGCCCCATTCATTCATTCATGCACACGGAGCAGTCATCCTGGTCCCTTTGCAGACAAACAGCCCCAAAGTATGATGTTCCACCCCCATGATTCACAGTAGGTATGATGTTTTTTGAATGCAACTCAGCATTCTGTCTACTCCAAACACGACGAGTTTTGCTTCTGCCAAACAGTTCTACTTTGGTTTCATCAGACCATATGACATTCTCCTATTACTCTTCTGTATAATCCAAATGCTCTCTAGCAAACTTCAGTTGTGCCTGGACATGTACTGGCTTAAGCAGAGGGACACGTCTGGCACTGCAGGATCTGAGTCCCTGGCGGCGTAGTGCATTACTGATGGTAGCCTTTGCTCCGGTGGTCCCAGCTCTATGCAGGTCATTCACAAGGTCCCCCCGTGTGGTCCTGGGATTTTTTTCTCAACGTTCTTGTGATTATTTTGACCCCACGGGGTGAGATCTTGCGTGAAGCCCCAGATAGAGGGAGATTATCAGTGGTCTTCCATTTTCTTAGTATTGCTCCCACAGTTGATTTCATCACGCCAAGCTGCTTGCCTATTGCAGATTCAGTCTTCCCAGCTTGGTGCAGGGCTACAATTTTGTTTCTGGTGTCCTTCGACAGCTCTTTGGTTTTCACCACAGTGGAGTTTGGAGTGTGACTATTTGAGGTTGTGGACAGGTGTCTTTTATACCAATAACAAGTTCACACAGGTGCCATTACTACAGGTAATGAGTGGAGAACAGAGGAGCCTCTTAAAGAAGAAGTTACAAGTCTGTGAGAGCCAGAAATCTTGCATGCTTTTAGGTGACCAAATACTTATTTTCCACCATAATTTGAAAAATAAATCTTGCCAAATCAGAAAAGGTGATTTTATGGATTTGCTTTCTCATTTTGACTCTCATAGTTGTGGTCTACCTATGATATCAATTACAGGCCCCTCTCATCTTTTTAAGTGGGAGAACTTGCACAATTGGTGGCTGACTAAATACTTTTTTCCCCACTGTATATGTATATACACATACACCATTGTATATGTACTGTATATATACAGACATACTGTATTTTTATACATAAATACTGCTTTGCCAGCTGCAACTTCACCATTGGAAGTAGACTAATGATTGATTGAGTTAACTACTGGTAGCTAGTGATAATCTATTATATGGCTGACACTTATTTGCTTACCTTAATATTGCTATATATGTGCATTATATTTGTAACTAGAGATTAGCGAATTTGTTCGGATTTGGTTCCGAATACGATTGGATCCGAATATTGTTTTTGCAATAATCGTCGAACACAGCCGAACTTCATTAGAGTCAATGGGAGTAGAAATTCGGAACCGAACATAAGACATACATTTGGCCCTAATAGTGCTCGACTATGGCCCGAATGTGTCAAAATCAGATTCGGGGCCAAAATCCAAACAAATTCGCTCATCTCTGTTGGTAACGCCCAGGTTCCCCCCCCCCGAGTCCCCTTTTGATGAGGCACCATTTTATCCTACTTAGGCAAATTATTTACTTAATAAAGATACCGTACATATTTTATGGACAATTGTATTCACTTCTTCTGTCCTGAGAAATATCATTTGTCAGAAAGTGGTTTCATTTTCATCGGTATAAAAAGCGAGAGAAATACTTCATATAATCTCCCACCACCATTTATTCCGCAGTAAAATCAGGAAAATTAGCAATAGTGCAGTTTTAAAGCTTAACTTTTACTAGTCAGTCCCTAAAAAGAGATTCAACACCTCTATAAAATTATGAGCAAACAGTGATACCACCACACACAATACAATTAAAATATACCAGATAGTTCAACTCCCTGTTTGGGAAGAAATATTTATGACATTCGTCACACCATATGAAAAAATCATGAATGGTATATATTAGCAAGGAGCCCAAATCCCTTCTTGGGAGAAAATATTTTTGGCATTTGTCAAAAAGGGCTAACCTAACATTTGCTTAAACATAGCATGTAAATACAGTAACTGGCTATTTGCCACATATATATTGGAGGGTGCAGAAAAAAGGAACAATCTCACCAGATATTGTATTCCTTCTTTCTCTGCGGCCTCCAAAAGAGGGTCCCAGTATTATCTCTGTCAGTCCCTGTTATTAAACTGATCCTGGCACCCAGAGACTTCCGCCCTTACAGGGGCAGTCCACAGCTAGCCCCGACAACTAGCCAGCCCTGGACTGACCCTGTGTGCCTCCCGATGCATTTCCTCAACACCTTGATTCACCAGGGGAATGGCACATATAGTCCCTACCAGGAGTAACCGGGCATCATATCCCTCCACCCAGAGATTTCAGAAAGGCAATGGCATCCACAAATCCACAAACGTAGATCCACCCCTTTTTTAAAGCATGCTTCCTTAGGGATCCAAAAGTCAAACACCTGGCTTAAACCATGCCAGGATTTCAATTACTATACTGGGAGTAGCCAATGTCATAAGGCGTATCCTAATAGCTCCATACCAATGAGAAGCATAAACACAAAAATCAATCCAAAAACCCCTCACCTATCCAATTCCAGGTCCATCTACTCCAGTCCCAGAGTCCCATGACAATATGCTGTGCCTGGACAAGTGCATTACACTTTAAATAAATGCCAACAACTTTTCTCTCTAAACTCACCCATATACAGGAAAACTTGGTTGAGCTTTCCTGTGTGCTCTATGAGAGAGGTTTAAAATGAACATGTCCGTCGATTCATTCTGCCCAAATTTCGGACTGTATGAATCAGAGCCTGGCTGCACAACTGCAGCCACATATGGTTTTCCCTAAAACACTCTGGCATCTTAAAGAAAACAGTTTGGAGATCTGACCGGGGACTACAGGGAGAGACCTGACCAGTCTGGCAGCTCCCCGGCTGGCTTGTGTGCATACACAGGTTGTCATCCCCTGGAAAAGAACGTGGAAAAGTCAGCCAGTGGTGCAAGAGACTAGTCAAGTATCTCGCTATAGTTCTTTGTTGGCTCTTCAAACTGATTTATTGGAAATCTTGAATAGAAGATTTGATTGACCCGTAGAAGCGCAATGGCGCAAAACAGTCGTCATCTCTCGCAGACTCCTGTTCCCATTCTCCCTGCCATCATGTTTTAATTGTCATTAATAAAAGCATGGACTTCTGAGACCATTGAGTGCCACCTATCTTTCTTCTGTACAAGATTTCTATGCATGATTACACTGGTTGAGCACCTGAGAGTCCTGTTTTGAATGCCTACTTATTTACTTGGATGGCCATAACATTATTGCATGAGTGCATATCACACTACTATTGGATCTGAAAAGTTTTTTGTGGTTTCTTTGCAGTGATTTATTGGAAATGCTAGAGCGTTTTAGAGAAAAACATATTGAGCTACAATTATGCAGTCAGGCGCGGATTCTTGCAACATGAATTGACTAAAGGCCCCTTTACATTTAGGGATGCACCAGCGATCCGACCACGATACGACCCGGTCAGGATCGCTGGTGCATCGCTAAACGGTCGCTAGTGAGCTGCCAAACAGGCAGATCTCACCAGCGATGCAGTGACGCAGCAGCAGTCGTTACTTACCCTTCACACGCAGCGATGCTGACGTCCTCCCGCCCGCGTCCACACGTCGCTCGTCTGCGCCAGCAGGAAGCGCCCGACGAGAAATGGACCCGGCCAATCTTGTGCGATCAGCAACAGATAGCGGGGGAGTCGGTCGGAGGTAAGTATCACACATAGCGATATCGCTAGCAATATCCCTGCTTTAGCGATATTGCTAGCTATATTGCTATTTGTAAATCCCCCTTCAGACATTCCCTTTAAGTTCCAATTACGTTGCAAGATTAGCATCAAAGGGATGTTTGTTTCAGGATAGTCTTGCAGTTTAAACAGGCTGACAATCACCAGACAAACCAGCAGAACATTTGCCCGTCGTGTGAAATAATCTTTGGTGCTGCACAAAAGACCACTATCCTTGGCAGCACATTGTGCTATGTAAACAGGACCTGTGCTGCCGACAACAATGGTAGACTATTGTAATAGATCATTCAATAAGCATCTGAAGAATGATTGGCCGATGTAAAAGGCTATTAAACCGCGGATCAGCAGACAAGCAGCTGATCAGCAGCCATTTAGTGTAGCGAACCTATAGACATATCTAACTTCTCCCTGCTAAACAAAAGGATTGAGCTATCAAATGCCAGCTATGTGATCCTTTTTGACCCCAACATAATCTGCCAGAGGACAGTTAGGAAATCACCATACATAATAGATGTGTTTGGCCGGCATTTAATATGTATAGGGGGTCTTATGGGGTCATTTCTGGATAGGGTTGCCCCTTGATAAAGCAGCAACTGTTCCTAATTTGTAACCTCCATAGGCTTTAGTAAGAGGGTGAATGGATCTGCCTTATGAAGGACCAGTACTACTGCTATTCCATTCCAATCCTGCCCTGAAAACAACATGAAACTACCCAATAATTCCACATTAAAAGAATATCTGCAGATGTGGTGTTGTACATCTGGTATCGGAACAGTTGGGAGAAGTGTTATTAGACAGAAGAGCTGTAGTGATTGTCTGGTTTTACACTTGATGCAACATTTTTGGTGGTATTATTATGTAATTAATAGAAATGTCTGAATGATCTGTCACATCTGCTGCTTGAGAACTGTGAGCGGTGACGTTGCGTCTGGCTCATCATTAGGATCAGGTTTTGCTTGTGTGTCGCTTATAAGTCAGGAAATAACAGTGTTGACAAAATCAACCCATTAGATTCATCGGAACAGATTGAACTTGCTAACACTATTCTCCTCGCGGAGCCGTAACTCTGCGTGGTCCCTCTAAAAGGAGCCAAGATTAAATTAACCACTACCTACATTCCCTTCCGAGAAAGTTCTCTAGATCCATTTTTTGTTATTACCCATCAGCTTATAGGGGAGATCGGGCAGTGAAGCATCTCGCAATGTTCTCGTTTGAGCTAATTAAACTACTTTCACAAAAAGCAGAGGCTTTTGTTGGATCACTGCTACCCAACTATAAAACATGCCTAGGCTGATAGATTTTCCCAATCCTTGCATGTAGATCATTTAGCAGAGAGTCAAAAGGTGTTTATTTAAAGACAAAATGGTAAAAGCTTTTATCTGAAATATGTCAACGGAGATTTTGAGGAGGAAAGAGCCTCAATTTTTCAAAGGAGAAGTGATTGTTCCTGCCCAGAGAAATGGTCAGCAGGCATGTTACACGGATAAATGGGAAGAGATGATGCAATTAGAGAATCTCAACTGAAGCTGCCTCTCGATTCAGCATGTTACTTCCAGTCCGCAGAATCCTTTCGAAGAGAGCAGACAGCTTCCACTGTCATCCCATTTATGCCTATTTTAATAGCATGGCTTATTCCTGTCATCCTGCCGCCTCTGTGTCAGAACTTTAGGATAATAGTTCTATAATTGGTGCACAGAAAAAGTGCAAGCTTAATAAAGCATTCCTGAATATACAACGATGAGATATTCAAAGAGGCTCCCATAGTCTACATCAACAGATAAAACATGGATTATTGATCATCCGTACAGAACTCATATATCATTTAATTCATGGCTGGCCCTATAAAACTGTTCATCCTGAAATTTCTGGTTCATAAATATAACGTCTGCTCTAAAGAACAGCCCTGACCTACGCTGCACGCTCAGCTTATATCGTAAAAAACGGGACAGAATGTCGGCTCTTTCAGCTAGGCACCACTATTCAGTTATAGCAATTAGGGAAGAAGTAGAACGGTAAATTACTGAATATCCAAGTTTAGGAGAAGTAGCATAAACTGTTCAGATTTATACAGCTTATGCCAATCATGCAGGATTAAACCGAGGAAGGAGGACGGCAATACAAAATAATGGCAGAGTTCACTAATAGCCTACTGATGATTTTCCTCCTACACCTCGAAAATCTGCTTTTATTTTTCACACATGTTGAAAAAAAAAAACAGTAAGCCACTGAGCTGGTAATGTATATTATCATCCCAAGAAATGGAATTGCAGAAACAGCTGGGTGAATCCATGTAGAGGCCATTCGTGATTGTTTGACGACCAGGTAGACCGTGCTGCTGTGAAAAAAAAAGTATGGTAGATCCAAGTGTGGTAATACTTCAAGTAGCTTTTATTAACTCGATTCAGGTTTGTACTGAACCCTTTGTAAAAAGTGAGCTATAGTTTTGTAGGTAGATTGCAGTTTTGAGAAACCTGAAATGCATTAATAAAAGCTATTTTAAATATTAACACACATGGATCTGCTATTTTTTCACAGCAGCGCGGTCTACCAGGACGTCTGTCTACTACTTCTTTTCAATCTACAGGAAGAAGAGGATCCTTTTATCGGCAGACGTGACTGCAGCAGCTGAATAATCTATGGACATCTACTGGAGTTATGACATGCACAACTCAATCAGGTGAGCAACTCCCTAACCCTCCAATTTGACTTTTAATACATTGTTACTCTATGTGCGCTTGTCTCCCCTTTTTCTATTCTTGATTGCGGAAAACAATAGTGAACAACATGACATACTCCACATTACCCACCAACATCAAACATCATACTAACCTACTGCATAGTCTGGAAAAATTCAATGTGATCACTCATGAGAGTCTCAAGTTGGGTCAAGTGTAGCAGTGCCTCGGGCTATAGCAAATAATGAGAATTGAAAACTATCAGCCCCCTGTCCTTATTCACAACCCACTTCTCTTAAATTTTCTTTGATCCTCTACAAACTTATTCTCATTATCTCCTAAACAGCAAAAGCCGTGAATATCTGTCAAAATCCTATGACCGCACTGAACTCAAAGTCTCGAATTCTCCTGCATATAAAGAAATAATCTTACAACCTTTCGAAATAACTGGTTATTTTATATTTCGAGATTATGATCTAACTTTTAACGCCTTCCATGTAACAGTGTTTTTACTTGTTGTTTACTTTTTTTCGGTTACAGACTTTTTTTCACTCTACACCGTCCCTCCTGTGTCAGGGCTGTGTTTACCGGTAGACACCGGACATTGCCTACAACGGTTAAGTGACAAGCAGCAGCCGCAGACCACATGCAGCCTTTACTCTTCCATAAGAGTGGATTTTCGCCATGATGGAATTCTGAAAAAACATCAGGCGATTAGCGGAGCTGATTGGCTGCAGCGGTCTAAAGTCATTTTACTGCTGGGAGACGCACTGTCAATATTGGAAAAATAGCACCGGATCGGAAAATATATATATATTTTTATTTTATGGTGGGAAATGTAGTTGTAAAGAAGGGGGTTCTCCAATAATAGACGACCCCCTTTAATGCTCTCCTCTCACTAAAAGAGCTCGTTCAGGTCTGTAAGGCCGGGATCACACATGCGAGAAACACGGCCGAGTCTCGCATATTAATACCTGGGACTGCCGTCGGGACTCGGGAGCGGAGCGTGCGGCTCCATGTATTGCTATGCGGCTGGACGCTCCGCTCCTGAGTGCCGGCGGCAGTGCCTGGTATTAACATGCGAGACTCGGCCGTGTTTCTCGCATGTGTGATCCCGGCCTTAGAATGATTCTATCTACAAAGTTGTGGCTTGTTCACAAGATGCGATCAGAATTATGACTGAAGCTATGATGAATCATGAATATCTAGGGTGAATAAAGGCTGGATTTTGTACTTTTCACATAAATATAATTCCTAAATAGTCTCTTGCTTTACTCTGTAGTAAATCCATTGAAGCAACAGAGATAAGAATGCTAAATAATTGGGGTTAATAATTCTTTACTTGGTTCTTGCAAGTCATGATTTCTTCTCATTCCCCCTTAAACAAGATGAATTATGACTTTCCGGGCTCTGCCTGTACATAGTTGTAATGCTTGGAATGGCTCTAGGCTGGAAATCAAGTCGTCATCATCTAACAATAACTGGGACCTGCAACAACTCGCCTGGTGTGTGATGCAGAAACACCTTGTGATAAATCTAACAATGCTGATCAGGGAAAAAGGCCATCCATCAATTTTAACAACCTGTCAACTTTCAGTAATTCAAACAATGGACTATTAAACATAAAATGAGCATTTGCCTGATTTCTATGAGAAAAATGTCCATTATTCAGGAATTTCTAACATAAGCAAGTAGTAACATTAACCGTATATATGATACACAGCAAAGTATAAAGAGGAAAAAATAATATATAGGACTAAAACAATACGTTCAGAGAAATGAAGGAGAAAAGCAAACATTCCAGCACTGACCTCCCAGGAGTACGAAGCTAAAATTATGGTGTAACGCTACTATATCCAGGGGTACACTGACAAAATGATTCTATTACCTGTTATGTGATTACTTGACTTATACCAGACATACAATCCAGAACCTCCAACATTTGGAAATGTGAAATAGGTTTAAATGGTCATTATCATTTCAGTCCCCTGAAAGCAGGTCTGTCCCTAGATTTCCCAAAGTTTTCCCTCCTAATATTAAATTAACATTTTATGAGTCCCTGAGCTCATATCAAATTAGCATTATACAGTCATCCTAACATGGATTGTCAAAGTACACCAGTCTCATCAGGTCTAAGAGATCCATTTAATAATGTATGTAATTTATTTGATGGAAAATGTATTAAAACTAAATTCCAAATTGACAATTTTAAAGTTAATCCAAAGCACTTGCTGTGCTGAGATAGAGACACACTGTTTTCTATTCAGGGAGGAGGGCTTTCGATTTGGGGCAGGAGTAATGCATGCTGGAAAGTGTGTGCATGTTCCAGCACAAATAGTGCTGAGAGATTGCTAATAAAGCAGATTTGAGCCCTCAAAAATTAGCAACTCCTGTATTATTTCTCCTGATAAAACTGCTATGCTATACACATGGGGTTCATAACATGACAGTTTAAACATTTGGCTTCCATCTGATGCCTCAGCAGCTACTTGACTAATATTACTGGTTTCATTTGCCATTTTCTCATTATGTTTTATTTTTACAGCAGCATCTATGAATCATTTACAGTTTCCCATGTTACCAGGGTGGTGGAGTCGGAGTCGCGGATTTGGAGCCCATTTTGGTGGAGTTGAAGTCATGGAAATTGAGGAGTCGGAGGTTTGGCTTACCAACTCCACAGCCCTGGCAAGGCTGTGGAGTTGGAGTTGTGGAGATGTAGTCAGAGCCCATTTTGGTGGAGTCGATGTCAAGGAAATTGAGGAGTGGGAGTCGGAGGGCTGGCTTACTGACTCCACAACCCTGCATGTTACAGAACTGCAAGTTATCCATAAAAATTGGATGTTATACTGCGGCTCCGTACAGCATCCAATTTTTTTTTTTTGGCACATCCACAGGCTGGAATGGATGGATCTCATCCAATTTACAGAAGAAACTAGTACATGCTGCAATTTGTTTCTATACAGATTTGGTTAGTGAAAAAAAAAAAATCACTAATCTGCACTGTACACATTGGTCGGAGCGATGTCCATTTTTTTTTTCCATGAACAGCACTCAGACAGAAAATACGGTTGTGTGAACTAGATGCCCTTGTAGTGTTTCATGGATTGAAGCATTGCTTATCAGGATTATTGGTATTTTACAACTAATACTTTTTCATTCATATTTTGCGATATGTCAATATAATAGACTTACCTATTATTGGGGATCGGTCTACAGATCTATTGATTGGACTAATGCTTGGGAGGACATTAGTAATGTGTCAATATTGCTTATTGGAATAGTCTTTAATTGTTTTTCATTATTGAATATCCTTCATGTGTATATATTCTTTAATAAAATGATTATACATTATTACAATGTGCACACTTACATATACAGCTATGGCAAAAATTAAGAGACCACTGCACAGTTTTCAGCTTCTCTACATGTCTGACAGCTATTCCATTCCAGTGTCAGTTGAATTCCAACCGGAGTACACCTCATTCTACTTAATGTGCTTCTGATTAGGCGATCACCTGAACCATATCTTAAGGTACTGTCACACTTAGCGATGTACCAGCGATCCCGACCAGCGATATGACGCGGTCAGGATCGCTGGTACATCGCTAAGTGGTCGCTAGTGAGCTGCCAAACAGGCAGATCTCACCAGCGACATCGCTGGGGATGGGGGTCGCTACATACCTGTCACACTAGGCGATCCTGCGTCCTCTTGCCTGGCTCCACGCTCGTCGCTCGTCTCTCCACAGGAAGAGCCGCAGGAAGCTGACGACGAGAAGCGGTCCTGAACGTTCTCGCGCGATCAGCTATAATCAGCGGGGGAGCGGTCGGAGGTAAGTATCACACACAGCGATGTCGCTAGCAATATCGCTATAACGTCACAAGTTATAGCGATATTGCTAGCGATATCGCTTAGTGTGAAAGTACCTTTATTTGACGAAGGAAAGTATAAAAAACCCTGCTGTGGTGTTCACAACCCTCTTGCAATAGGACAAGCTGGATGGCAAAACAAGTGCTAGTAATATCACAAATGTAATAGGAATGAATAAATAAATTTTAACCATGCCAAAGGAGTTGAAAAGTAAAGTCTTGAGTGAGAAAAAGAACGGCCCAGTTCTGGCTTTACTAGCAGAGGGATACTGTGAGCGTCATGTTGCCTATATCCTTAAAATTACCTAGACAGCAGTCCATTACAACAAGGTCAAGCAGCAGATATTGGGGACAACAAAGCTACAGACCGGCAGAGGGCAAAAACGGCTCTCCACTGACTGGGATTATCGTCATCTTATTCGAATGTCACTCAGCAACCACAGGAAGACATCAAGTGACCTATAAAAGGAATAAAGAAATGGCAAATGGCAGCTGGGGTGAAGTGCATGGTAAGAACAGTTTGTAACAGGCTCCTAGAGACAGGGTTCAAATCATGTAAAGCTAGAAAAAAGCCTTTCATCAATGAGAAGCAATGGTGAGCCAGGCTGAAGTTTGCCAAAGACCATAAGGATTGGACCATAGAGGACTGGAGTAAGGTAATCTTCTCTAATGAGTCTAATTTTCAGCTTTGCCCAACACCTTGTCGTCTAATGGTTAGACTGAGACCTGGAGAGACGTACAAGCCGCATTGTCTTGCATCCACTGTGAAGTTTGGTGGAGGATCGATGATGATCTAGGGATGCTTCAGCAAGGCTGGAATTGGGCAGGTTAATTTTTGCGAAAGATATATGAATCAAGCCGCATACAAGGCTATCCTGGAAAAACAGTTGATTCCTTCTGCTCAGGAAATGTTCCCCAACTCTGAGGACTGTTTTTTCCAGCAAGACAGTGCGCCATGCCACACAGCTAGGTCAATCAATGTGTGGATGAAGAGGAAGACGGATAGTCACAAGCCTTCAAACAAAGAAGAACTGCTTAAATGTTTGTACCAGGAGTGGCATAAGGTCACCCAAAAGCAGTGTGAAAGACTGGTGGAAAGCATGCCAAGACGCATAAAAGCTGTGATTAAAAATCATGGTTATTCCACAAAACACTGATTTCTGAACTCTTACTGAGTTAAAACATTAGTATTGTTGTTTCTAAAGGGTTATGTACTTGTTTTCTTTGCATTATTTGAGGTCTGCAAGCACTGCATTTTTTTTTGTTATTTTGACCATTTCTCATCTTCTGAAAATAAATACAAAATTTAATGCTTGGAAATTCGGAGACATGATGTCAGTAGTTTATAGAATAAAAGAGCAATTTACATTTTACTCAAAAATATACCTATAAGACCGGGATCACACATGCGAGAAACTTGGATGAGTCTCGCATCTTAATACCCGACACTGCCGCCGGAACTCGGGAGCGGATCATGTGGCTGCATAGAAATACATGCAGCGCACTCTCCGTTCTCGAGTGCCGGCGGCAGTGCCTGGTATTATGATGCGAGACTCGCCTGAGTTTCTCGCATGTGTGATTGCGGCCTAAAGAGAAAAATCAGACAAACTGAAAATTTTGCAGTGGTCTCTTAATTTTTCCCAGAGCTATATGGTCTTTCCGTTCTCTTAACTCAGAAAGAGTAGATGACAAGATACAAAGCACAAAAATGGGGACAGTCCTTGTACCTCTTAGGGCAAGTTCACACTAAGGCGTTTTTTTCTGTAGCCAAACCTGATCTCTTGTTTAGTGCAAAAAAAAAAAAAAATCTTAATACACAGAATCAGGTTTTGGCAGAAAAAAACGCTGCAAAACCTGACACCTGTGAATTTTCAGCATTTTTTCACCACCCATTCATGTCAATGGATGAAAAAGACAGAAGTGACATGCTCTATTGTGCAAAAAAACATGCAAAGCACAAAATAATGATGACAAAAAAACAATGTGTGCATGCACGAGATTTCTGAGATCTCAGACATAGCTGGTATTGTAAAACACAGCTGAAAATGTGCATTACAAAAAAAACATGAAAAAAATGCCTAGTGTGAACTTACCCTTACACTGACATGTGGACGAAAAATAGTTTCATCCTATTTTGTGGCATGAGAGCTGTCAGACCGGCTTTTACATGGCTTGGGGTGTAATCACAGGTACGTTTTACCTCTTCACTCCTGCATTCCTAAACTAAAGGCCCCGTTACACACAGCTATCTCGCTGGCGAGATCGCTGATTTTGTGACACATCTGCGATCTCTCCAACGAGATCGCTGTGTTTGACATCAGCAGCGACCGCCCCCCCGCCAGGTATCACTGATCGTGCTGGATCATCCTGGGCCGTTTTTCATCGCTGGTCTCCCGCTGGCCAGCGCGCATCGCTGCGTGTGGCAGCGGGAGCCGGCGATCAGCGACGCTGCACGCTGGTATCCAACGTAAACATTGGGTTTCTATCAGCCAGGCATACCCGTATATACTCGTGTTTAAGCCGAGATTTTCAGCACATTTTTTTGTGCGGAAAACGCCCCCCTCGGCTTATACATGAGTCATTGTCCTAGAAAGCCAGCGGGGGCTTCCAGAAAACATCAATACTCACCCTCTGTCGCTGTTTATCATCCCTGCATTTCTGTCCCAGCGCTGGCAGCTGCTTCCTGTGATCAGTGGTCACATGGTACCGCTCATTAAGGTAATGAATATGCACACGACTCCACTCCCATAGGCGTGGATCGCATATTCATTACCTTAATGAGCAGTACCACGTGACCGCTGAACACAGGAAGGAGCTGCCAGCGCTGGGACAGAAATGCAGGGATGAAGAAACAGCGAGGGAGGGCGAGTAGGACGGGGGGATGTGAGCCATGCTGGGGGAGTTGTGAGCCATGCTGGGGGAGTTGTGAGCCAAGCTGGGGGAGTTGTGAGCCATGCTGGGGGGAGTTGTGAGCCATGCATACAACAGGGGAAGCCCCACATGGCAGAACAGGATGGGTGGGAGTAGCACATGGCAGAACAGGATGGAGCCGCACACGGCAGAACAGGATGGGGGGGAGCCGCACATGGCAGAACAGGATGGGGGGGAGCCGCACATGGCAGAACAGGATGGGGGGGAGCTGCACATGGCAGAACAGGATGGGGGGGAGCCGCACATGGCAGGGGGGAGCCGCACATGGCAGAACAGGATGGGGGGAGCCGCACATGGCAGAACAGGATGGGGGGAGCCGCACATGGCAGAACAGGTTGGGGGGAGCCGCACATGGCAGAACAGGTTGGGGGGAGCCGCACATGGCAGAACAGGTTGGGGGGAGCCGCACATGGCAGAACAGGATGGGGGGAGCCGCACATGGCAGAACAGGATGGGGGGAGCCGCACATGGCAGAACAGGTTGGGGGGAGCCGCACATGGCAGAACAGGATGGGGGGAGCCGCACATGGCAGAACAGGATGGGGGAGCCGCACATGGCAGAACAGGATGGGGGGAGCCGCACATGGCAGAACAGGATGGGGGGAGCCGCACATGGCAGAACAGGATGGGTGGAGCCGCACATGGCAGAACAGGATGGGGGGAGCCGCACATGGCAGAACAGGATGGGGGAGCCGCACATGGCAGAACAAGATGGGGGGAGCCGCACATGGCAGAACAGGATGGGGGGAGCCGCACATGGCAGAACAGGATGGGGGGAGCCGCACATGGCAGAACAGGATGGGGGGAGCCGCACATGGCAGAACAGGATGGGGGGAGCCGCACATGGCAGAACAGGATGGGGGGAGCCGCAAATGGCAGGACAGGATGGGGGGAGCCGCACATGGCTGGACAGGATAGGGGGAGCCTCACATAGCAGGACAGGACGTGGGGGAGCCACATATTGCAGGACAGGACGGGGGGAGCCACACATAGCAGGACAGGGATGAGGGGACAATGCATACCAGGCTTATACTCGAGTCAATAAACTTACCCAGTGTTCCGTGACAAAATTTAGGTGACTCAGCTTATACTCGGGTCGGCTTATACGCGAGTATGTACGGTTTATCTGCCACATTACTGCAGTCATAAAACAATACTAGTGTTTTCTCATTGTAGACAGTTATGGCATATTGATTTTATATTGGTGCCCGATAGCCTTTCTAGCGGAGATGGGCTAAGTTCACACAAACGTATAAAAAAAAAAAAAAATCGCCAGAGTTTCATCCAGAAATAAAAGGACGATTTTCATCTCGTTTGTCACCAGGGCTGTGGAGTCGCTAAGCCAAACCTCAGACTCCTCAATTACTCTGACTTCAACTTTACATACAATCTATACGGCACCCGTTCTTATAGATCAGCAGTTATTAAAATTTATAACATAGGAAGAAACAAGAAAAGTCTGCTCACCCATTCAAATATCCAAGACTCAGAGCACGGAAACAGCAGTGCTGCAAGGATTAATAACCGCTAGGTTCAAAACGCGTCTGCCCATGGAACTCTTCCCACATTGGGGGCTTGTGATTGTGATGCTGAATGGATTACTTACTTTAAAGAATTTTCCTAATAAAATTTGAAAGCTTTTAACAGAGTGCCTGAGTATTTGGTCTTACAAATTTTAATCGATCCAATTTACCTATTGGATCGATTAAAATTTGTAAGACCAAATGAAGTTTGTATGTTAAAGAATTAGTGTATCTATAAAAATCAGATGCTTTATAGTTGATCCAGAGGGGATCCAAATGTTTTTTCTTGCGCATCCATAGACCTCAATAGGCGAGTGTCATGTGACATACTGAAAAAAACAGTGAACAGCGATTTTTTTATTTTTTTTAAAAATTTTTTCACTCACAGATTGTCTGTGAAAAAAACACTGATTAATTGAATAACATTTGTCCCACTTCTGTCCATGTGGTCAGTTTTTGCATAGCCAGCACTCTGACCAAAAATTCAGTCTCCTTGAACTTAGATCCTTATAGTGAGTAGGACATATAAAAACAGTGGAGTAAGTTTATACACCTCCGAATCTGTATAGAGGAGGAACATCTTTAGGCCAGGTTCACATTGCGTTTAACCAGCCCGTTCAACGCATAGCGTTGACGGGCTGGTTAAATGGTATAGCAAAACGCGATCGCGTTATGCTATACCTGCTAGCGCCGATGATTCATCTGCGCTAGCGGTGACTGAGCCTCAGATGCTGCAGCCCACGTCTGAGGCTCCGTCACTGAATGACGGCACATCGCGAACGCGTGCTGCTTTACGGCATGCGTCGCGATGCGCCCGACAATGGAGGGCAATGGCAGCGTTAACGGACTGCGTTACACCGCGTTATGCCGCGGTGTAATGCAGCCTGTCTAACGGACTGCCTAAACGTAATGTGAACCCAGCCTTAAATGAGTGTTCAGTCAAGACAACCCCTCTTACAATTAAAGTCCCCCTAACAATAAGGTGTAGTGGTATTACTGTTGCCTATTTCCTACCCATAGGAAAATGCTTACTGTCATATGATGTTCTCTGTGCCGCTTTGGACCTCATTTACTGTTGTGTTTGGCCATTTTGCTCCACTCCACTGTTAGATCTGATCCACTTCTCAATGTAAGTCTATGAGAGCCAGAACGAGGCCACCAGGAGGCTCACATAGACTTGCGTTGAGAGCTTGTGACCGTTACCTCTGACTTCCGGTCAGTCACAGATGCGGTCACAAGATAACGGAACAATTGAAGATGGCGACTGGCTTAAGTCTCCTCACTCTGACATGCCAGGCTAGGCTTGTCACTCTCCACAAGAAGAAACATTACCCCTTAAACTGACTTAAAAACAATTATTAAAAAGCTTTGATTAGTCACTAGAATATATCAGAAAGTTTTTTAATTAAAGCCTATTGTTACAGATCTGCAACACAGGACTAGGGTAGAAGGGGGGAAAACTGACCCTGCACTATGACTAGGCTGATACCCTACGATGGAGTGGGCGACCCATTCCTTGCGAATAGACCCACCAACGATCCTAGGTTAATCTCAAGCTAAGACCTATAGATAGGGGGAAGGGGGTCCCTGAAAGATCTAAGGAATGGGCACAAAAACGGGTCACCTCCTAATAGAAAACACAGAGAAGGCTGCAGAAACCAACGGAATACAGAAACAAAGACTAGCAGAACCAGAGGTCACAGCATTGCACAAATTACACACACAGAAGGCAAAGCAAAGCACCAAGTCAGAACTCAAGCGGATAAACACTGTTGTCCAGCCAGGACTGGGAGGCACGTGCTGGGTAATAAAGAGTGATACTATCACCTGACAAACCCAGCACCAGAGGAAAAAGACCAGCAGCCAGAACACCACAAGAAAATGGCACATAGTCACAAACTAAACAGATTCTAACACTTATTGTATCACAATGTGAATGATGTTTTGCAGTTACGGACTGGGGCTGAAATTCAGCCCTGGCATTTGAAATCACACAGGTCCATGCAGTCCCCGTCCCCAAGCACCAGGTGGGATATATTAATAATAATATTACCCTGGATGGCGGAAAGCAAGATTTACTATAAGACATTTATTGCTAATGATACACGTGGCCTGCTGGGGTAAGTGACGGAGTCAGCGACTTTATGCTCCATCACAACTTTTAACAATAGGGGTGTCTTGAGAACACAGATTCTTCTAACAACATAGCAGACAAGGCAACCAACGACCAGACTGGCTCTTCTGGCATTTGCTAGAATTGCCAGATGGCCAGTCCGGCCTTGCTGTATTGTATACTTTAGATTTAGTCAAGGAACACTAGAATAAATTTACTCCCATCTTCAACTTTTCTCACAATATATAATGATAATGTGGGTGAAAAATGGGCTATAATGGCCGGCCTTTTGTTTTAGAGGTCGTGAGGGTCACTGCTGTTGAACTGTGACCATTCATGTATACTATCTACTGTATATACATGGATGAGTTTCCCCTTTAATACTTTCCCTTATATAACAGGAATCTGTAATGTGTCTTATTGGATAAGAAATGCTACTGTACACCTTGTCCGGGGAGATTTTATCGTTTTTCCCCTCAAATGCTAATGTCATCGTTACGTCAGGTATGTGCTGCAGCACTTTCTGGGGGCATTTCTGGCATTTGCTGCCCATTATAGGGGCATCTGTGGGTAATGCACTGCTATCAGAGGCAGGTATGTGTTACAGGTCTATCTGCAGGATATGGAAATCTCTGGCGTCATACAGTAATGAGCAAATCTCTGGCAGACAGACTGATGTGAGGACATTTATGGCTTATCCTGTAAACTAAAGGCCCCGTTACAGATATTTCCAGACAATCTTCGTAAGCATTTCACATTGACAGGTAGTGGAATTGCTTTTCTATTGTCCATCATCACTAGCCTTCCTTTGTAATATAGAAAAGTCTGTTCTGTCTGATTAAAGTTTGTTTCAAAGTGTGTTCCTGCGATCTACATTTACTGTCCCCTGTCAGTATGTAAGCACTTTTCCTTCCATAAACTCCAAAATAAAAAATATTATAATAAATGGTATGAAACAATCAATAAAATATTCTTTTCCCCAATCATACAATAATGCGTGTGATACGTTAATATTTCTTCCTGCTGCATCCAGTCTATTTTAGAAATCTAACGAAAGCTAACGGGAATGCCGCAGTCAGATGACTCCACAACATGTTTATTTTCAATGTCCCGGGACACGATGCAGATCTCCCGCACTCCGAGTGTTTGTCATTACCAATGGTATAAAAAAATAAACAGTTTTCATTAGAAATATAAATCACTGGCTAAAAAAATTAAATAAAATCTCTAAAAATATATATTTACAGATTTCTCTCGCTGACAGAATCGCTGATCCTGCTAGTCAACTCACTAAATCTCTTGGTATGAGGTGAGCAAGTGACCAACAAATGTAATCAGTTGTGAGTGACTGACACTGTCCAATGAAAGGCAGCAAATAGTTGGGGTTATTATTTATTTTTTCAGCAATGTATGCTGTTACGGAAGTGAGAAAATAAATTGTCGCTAAATCACATTTGCCACATGAGCAATAGGTATATTTAGAGGCTGAATTTGTCAAGTATCTGAAATCATCAAAGCATACCTGTAGTTTCAGAAAACTTTAGACATGTAACATGTTTGGATCAGTGGGGGTCTTGGTGTGGAAAACACCACTGATTGCCAAAACAATGAGGTAGAAGCTGAGTGCTGTGCCACTTTGGCCATGATCAGCTCCGTTCATCCATTTTCTGAGAAGCGAGTTTAGGAATAGAGAGACACAGACTTATGAGCCCCTACACTTTTGATTTGACTCTTCAATGAGGGCAGAGCTATGCAGAACACAACTGATGGGGCACAGTATTCAGAGAAGCACTTTTGGCCCTTCAGTGGGAGTTTAATCAATCACAATATACACTACCGTTCAAAAGTTTGGGGTCAACCAGACAATTTAGTGTTTTCCATGAAAACTCATGCTTTTATTAATCAATTGAGTTGCAAAATGAATTTAAAATCTAGTCCAGACATTGACAAGGTTTGAAAAAAAGATTTTTATTTGAAATAATAATTTTCTCCTTGAAACTTTGCTTTCATCAAAGAATGCTCCCTTTGCAGCAATTACAGCATTGCAGACCACTGGCATTCTAGCAGTTAATTTACTGAGGTAATCTGGAGAGATTTCACCCCATGCTTCCAGAAGCCCCTCCCACAAGTTAGTTTGGCTTGATGGGCACTTTTTGCACACCATACGGTCAAGCTGCTCCCACAACAGCTCAATGGGATTGAGATCTGGTGACTGCGCTGGCCACTTCATTGCAGATAGAATATCGGTTCTTGCATAATTTGTAGGTCTACTTTGGGTCATTGTCCTGTTGTAGGATGAAATTGGCTCCAATAAAGCGCTGTCCACAGGGTATGGCATGGTGTTACAAAATGGAGTAATAGCCTTCCTTATTCAAAATCCCTTTTACCGTGTACAAATCTCCCACTTTACCAGCACCAAAGCAACCCCAGGCCATCACATTACCTCCACCATGCTTAACAGATGGCGTCAGGCACTCTTCCAGCATCTTTTCAGTTGTTCTGCATCTCACAAATGTTCTTCTGTGTGATCCAAACACCTCAAACTTAGATTCGTCTGTCCATAACACTTTTTTCCAATCTTCCTCTGTCCAATGTCTGTGTTCTTTTGCCCATATTAATCTGCTCCTTTTATTAAACAGTCTCAGATATGGCTTTTTCTTTGCCACTGTGCTCTGAAGGCCAGCATCCCAGAGTTGCCTCTTCACTGTAGACGTTGACACTGGCATTTTGCGTGTACTAGTTATTGTAGCTGCCAGTTGAGGACCTGTGAGGCGTCGATTTCTCAAACTGCATACTCTAATGTACTTGTCTTGTTGCTCAGTTGTGCAGCGGGGCCTCCCACTTCTCTTTCTACTCTGGTTAGAGCCTGTTTGTGCTCTCCTCTGAAACGAGCAGTACACACCATTGTAGGAAATCTTCAGTTTCTTGGCAATTTCTCGCATGGAATAGCCTTCATTTCTAAGACTAAGAATAGACAGTCAAGTTTCACATGAAGGTTTTTTTTTTCTGGCCATTTTGAGAGTTTAATGGAACCAACACATGTAATGCTCCAGATTCTCAACTAGCTGAAAGGAAGGTCAGGTTTATAGCTTCTCTAATCAGCCAAACTATTTTCAGCTGTGCTAACATACTAGCACAAGGGTTTTCAAGGGTATTCTAACCATCCATTAGCCTTCTTACACAGTTAGCAAACACAAAGTACCATAAGAACACTGGAGTGATGGCTGTTGGAAATAGGCCTCTATACACCTATGAAGATATTGCATTACAAATCAGACGTTTGCAGCTAGAATACCGTATATACTCGAGTATAAGCCAACCCGAGTATAAGCCGACCCCCCTAATTTTGCCACAAAAAACTGGGAAAACTTATTGACTCGAGTATAAGCCTAGGGTGGTAAATGCTCCATAGATTATTCCCCATATGCTGCCCCCATAAGAAGCTCCATAGATTATTCCCCCATATACTGCCCCCATAAGAAGCTCCATAGATTATTCCCCCATATACTACCCCCATTAGAAGCTCCATATTGTTCCCCCATATACTGCCCCCCATAAGAAGCTCCATATTGTTCCCCCATATGCTGCCCCCATTAGAAGCTCCATATTGTTCCCCATATACTGCCCCCATAAGAAGCTCCATATTGTTCCCCCATATGCTGCCCCCATTAGAAGCTCCATATTGTTTCCCCATATGCTGCCCCCATAAGAAGCTCCATATTGTTCCCCCATATGCTGCCCCCATTAGAAGCTCCATATTGTTCCCCCATATGCTGCCCCCATTAGAAGCTCCATATTGTTCACCCATATACTGCCCCCATTAGAAGCTCCATATTGTTCCCCCATATACTGCCCCCATTAGAAGCTCCATATTGTTCCCCCATATGCTGCCCCATTAGAAGCTCCATATTGTTCCCCCATATACTGCCCCCATTAGAAGCTCCATATTGTTCCCCCATATACTGCCCCCATTAGAAGCTCCATATTGTTCCCCCATGTGCTGCCCCCATTAGAAGCTCCTTAAGATTATTCCCCCATGTGCTGCCGCTGCTGCTGCATGTAAAAATAAAAAAAATGACATACTCACCTCTCCGTCGCTGGGTGTCAGATTCTCACCTGTCCTGCGTCCATGGCTGCTCCCCGCTATCTGCCACGTCATCAGTCAGTGACGTTCACACTGCAGGGGGCGCGGCGCGCACTAACCACGTCACCGCGCCCTCTGCTGTCTGAAGTCACTGACCGATGACAGACAGCAGCAAGCAGCCATGGACGCAGGACAGGTGAGTATCGCTATACTTACCCGTCCTGACGCTGTGTCTTGAGCCCCCAGCTTCTCCGCGCTCTCTCTTCCTGCCTTCAGCGGTCACGTGGTGCCGCTCATTAATATGCGCATATTCATGAGTTTTAATGAGCGGCACCACGTGACCGCTGAAGGCAGGAAGAGAGAGCACGGGGAGAAGCTGGGGGCTCAAGAGACAGCGTCAGGACGGGTAAGTATGACCTGACACCCCCGCCCCCCTCCCCCTCTGACCCCCCGGTGTATATGACTCGAATATAATCCGAGAGGGGGACTTTCAGCCCAAAAAAACGGGCTGAAAATCTCGGCTTATATTCGAGTATATACGGTAGTTATTTACCACATTAACAATGTATAGAGTGTATTTCTGAATCATTTAATGTTAGTTTCATTGGAAAAAACTGTGCTTTTCTTTCAAAAATAAGGAAATTTCTAAGTGACCCTAAACTTTTGGACGGTAGTGTAAGTTTTCCGAAACTTTGAACAATTTTTAAACAGACATTTTGCTTCTTCTCCAAGAGTCGTAGAGAAAAATTGTAAAATCCATAAAGTCATCTACAGAGACGCGACATATCAACCTCACATTGAACAAATGGGATTAATTATAACTGGGGAAATGATATACAGCTGATACTTCAACCTCCATTGAAGCAGGACAACCTGCCATGAACAAATAATTACCACAAGGGCTCTGCGGAGAACCAGCCAACAAGACTAGGGTTCTGCAAGGTAGCGCTGTCATTCACATAGGGGATTACTCGCTTGGCAGCCAAATTATCACGTCCGGCACGGGTTTTCCACAAAATCATACCTCCATGCGGTTTATAAGGCATCATAAACCCACAGCAGCAACATAAAGTTCATATCAGCAGCATAGCGTCCATGACAGAGCTTCACTCTGTAAACCCTGTGGTCACACAGGTTGTGCACTGTTCAATGCGCAGGCTCTCAAGCTTCACCACAGTTATATCATCTTGCTGTCAGGGTTACCTCATGGCTGTTTCTCACTGCAGATGTTCTTTCCCTCCTCTGGGAACTCTCAGAGACATCCAGCCATTACTCACAGCATTCACAGTTATCAGGCAGGAAGCCCCATCTTCCCAGCGGGCCCTTCCACAACGGACCAACCGGGTCCAAGCATTCACTCATGTGACCTACCCTGGCCACTTTATATGGTCCGTAGCCACGCCCACCGGGTCACATGGCTATGACCTCACCACAGGTCCTTGAACCATTCTCACACTCTTTACAATATCGTTCTTAACCACACCACTGGGTGGATTTGTAAGTAACTAGTTCCGCCCATCTCCCCAGCTATCTGGAGACTTCTCCCAGACACATTGAAACAGCACCTCAGCAGTATCACTGCTGATCAACACACACATAAGTCTCCATCTCAAGGCCACCCACCTTGAGATGCACAACGGTCATTCAGTATTCTGCCATTCATCCTCTCTCCTAGGACATCCACACAGCGCCCCCTAGCGAACACAGTGGTCACTACACCACAGTTCGTATACTCAGAGGCGGAGAAGTACAGAGGCTTCCTCTGTTCAAAAGATTCTCAGACTCTATGAAGCCAGTGGTCAGTGATGAATACTGGGGTTTGCATCGTTCTGAAATTTCCCTTCACTAAGACACCAAAAATATAACTCATTCACACACACAACACAGTAAAGTCGGCCAAACACCTCTAACTTAATATCACAGGTGGATGATGCTATCCATGCCATGTTTCATCTCTGCAGAAAGGTAAAATCGTGATAAGAAACATAATATCTTCCCCGCCTGGGACCTCCAGGGGTGAAGATATTCTCAAAGTTTGGGATCTCTCAAGCAGCCCCCATACGAGTTCACCAAGGGGAAGTCATGCAGGCGTGACCTTGACTTAATAAAAAGCAGATTGTGTTTTTATCAATTGTCAGTCCTGGAAGATACGGCTTGCTTTGGTTCTGTCCATGTTCCAAAAAAAAAAAAAAAAGGGAGTGCCCTCCTCCGCTAAATTCGGAGACATTTCCATGGCACAGATTTAGTATCTCTCTCTCTATCTATGTACTAGCTGTAGAGCCCGGCGCTGCCCGGGCATAGTAACTAACTGTGGTTAGTTAGAACAAATTATAATTATCCTCCATCCCATAGTCCCGTGCCCATACACCCATCATACATATCCACCATCCCTTAGGCCCGTGCCCATATACCCATCATACATATCCTCCATCCCATAGTACCGTGCCCATATACCCATCATACATATCCACCATCCCATAGGCCCGTGCCCATATACCCATCATACATATCCTCCATCCCATAGTCCTGTGCCCATATACCCATCACACATACTCCATCCCATAGTCAACCATTATGACATCATAATGAGCGGCAGGGCTTGCAACCTATGATGACATCAGCGTCACCATAGCAACCATTATGACATAATGAGGGACGGGGCTTGATATACACACACTTTTTCCCCATTATGTAGATAGGGGCAACATTGTTTGGTGAATTGGAATGCGCGGGGTTAAAATTTTGCCTCACAACATAGCTTAGGACACTCTCGGGGTCCAGACGTGTGACTGTGCCAAATTTTATGGCTGTAGCTGCAACGGTGCGGATGCCTATCCCGGACATACACACATACATACACACTTTGAGCTTTATATATTAGATATACACTCACTGGCCACTTTATTAGGTACACCATGCTAGTAAGGGGTTGGACCCCCTTTTGCCTTCAGAACTGCCTCAATTCTTCGTGGCAGAGATTCAACAAGGTGCTGGAAGCATTCCTCAGAGATTTTGGACCATATTGACATGATGGCATCACACAGTTGGCGCAGATTTGTCGGCTGCACATCCCTGATGCGAATCTCCCGTTCCACCACATCCCAAAGATGCTCTATTGGATTGAGATCTGGTGACTGAGGAGGCCATTTGAGTACAGTAAACTCATTGTCATGTTCAAGAAACCAATCTGAGATGATTCGAGCTTTATGACATGGCGCATTATCCTGCTGAAAGTAGCCATCAGATGTTGGGTACATTGTGGTCATAAAGGGATGGACATGGTCAGCAACAATACTCAGGTAGGCTGTGGCGTTGCAACGATGCTCAATTGGTACCAAGGGGCCCAAAGAGTGCCCAGAAAAAATTCCCCACACCATGACACCACCACCACCAGCCTGAACCGTTGATACAAGGCAGGATGGATCCATGCTTTCATGTTGTTTACGCCAAATTCTGACCCTACCATCCGAATGTCACAGCAGAAATCGAGACTCATCAGACCAGGCAACGTTTTTCCAATCTTCTACTGTCCAATTTCGATGAGCTTGTGCAAATTGTAGCCTCAGTTTCCTGTTCTTAGCTGAGAGGAGTGGTACCCAGTGTGGTCTTCTGCTGCTGTAGCCCATCTGCCTCAAAGTTCGACGCACTGTGCGTTCAGAGATGCTCTTCTGCCTACCTTGGTTGTAACGGGTGGCAATTTGAGTCACTGTTGCCTTTCTATCAGCTCGAACCAGTCTGCCCATTCTCCTCTGACCTCTGGCATCAACATGGCATTTCCGGCCACAGAACTGCCGCTCACTGGATTTTTTTTCTTTTTCGGACCATTCTCTGTAAACCCTAGAGATGGTTGTGCGTGAAAATCCCAGTAGATCAGCAGTTTCTGAAATTCTCAGACCAGCCCTTCTGGCACCAACAATCATGCCACGTTCAAAGGCACTCAAATCACCTTTCTTCCCCATACTGATGCTTGGTTTGAACTGCAGGAGATTGTCTTGACCATGTCTACATGCCTAAATGCACTGAGTTGCCGCCATGTGATTGGCTGATTAGAAATTAAGTCTTAACACACAGTTGGACAGGTGTACCTAATAAAGTGGCCAGTGAGTGTATATTCCATATGTCGGAATGGGAGTTGTATATACCATATGCTGACTGCAAATTCCTCACTCACCTGCCTAGTAAGGAAAAGAGCCGTGGCCTGATCCATCACCCATCAGTCAATTGCATTTTTGCCCTGATGATTGGAGGCAGTAGATTTGCGTTCCCAGGCAAACTGGTGGAAGCGGTGAGATTTGCGTGATCTCTCAGGCGTTCTCCCTGATAGCAAGCAATACTGGTGAAGGAAAACTTTGATTACATTTCAAGGCTAAAAATCCTGCTCTAAACTAGTCCTGGTGACAACTGTAGGGCTAGACAAAAGGTGGGTTGATCAACCTCCATTTTACTTTGTGAAGAAGAGATTTGGTGCCGATTCCATTGGAATCACCATACCCATAGGAAAAGGAACCCAGTGGTACCTCATGCAGTGGATACACTATAGGGTTGTTATACTGTATTAGTGAAGGTGTCAGCTATCATTGTGGAGTTGAGGACAGGCTTACATAAGATTTCTTAGACTGACACGTCAGTCATTTTTAAAGGTAGGAGGTCTCATTTTAGTGATTTACCGTAACCCTTTATTTTTTGTTATACTCTTTAGAAGGAGCACAGGTAATGTAGTTCATGATCTTACGATCTTATCATATATCATCTTGGATATTATAGTTTGGAACTTTCATTTCTTTATAACAAGTACAATACAACAGAGAACCATGGATTGTCCACCAAGTAAAGAATCTCTTGGGACATCTTTCATGGCTCTGACTTTAGACTAAAGAAGCCATTAACTTTGTCTTCCTCTTTCAGACCCTGCACAACAAATAAGTGGCCTACAAAACGGTGTTAATCTGGAAATCCTTCCTGACAAAGAGAGGGGTCACATTATAAACATTCTTTAGGGCAGCTAGGGGGAATGTTCGTCAATGATTAAACACTGGAGCTCAGGCCAGCAGAGGTTTATCACACAAAGGAATTCCAGGCCTCACCGCTCTGTACACATCTAGGCTGCACAATTACATGGAGGCAGCATACATGGAATACATTACACTATTTACGTCATCAAGTAAAATAAAATGCCGGCATACAATCTCCATGGAAACCTTTATTTTCTCAGAATAGCAGCCCAATCCATTCCCTTGGCTTTACGAACAACGTAAGGCAGTAATACATACATAATAGGGCTATAAATGTGAGTAAATGGAGGTGGCAGTTCATCTGCCCCTAATACTTCTGAGGCCAAGTAACATGCACATTCCTGCCTTATCAAGTATCGCAGATGATAAAAAACACATTAAAAATCACCTTTTATTACAGGAAGGAGACAGAGAATTACTCATTGCAAGTTTACCCGTCCCTCAGAGAATCGCACTCCTACACCGGATACATGGCAGCCGCACATTCTTACCACCATCGGAAAGGAATTCGGGGGCTTTTCAAACCTCCAAAATACTAATTTATAAAAGTGATAAATGATAATGATATTCCGATGAAATCACTGCATTCTTCAAGTTCCTACCCAAATTCATGGAATAGCTTATGTTAACCATGCAAAAATAACCTGAAGCCTTAGTATGTGGAAGAAAGGCGCTCACATCCTAAATAATCTAATGAAGGGACGGTAAGAAGTACAAGACTTTCTATTTATCTATTTTGTTCTTAAAAAATTGGATTCTATCTAACAGAGAACTCTCTAAAGACGTGTTGAGGAGAGCCTTAAGATCAAATACTTAATTAATCTCAAGACATAAGAGATTGAGGGGAACTACCCAAAAAGAGTATTATCTCTCCTTACATGAGCTTTCTCAGATCAAAGTGTGACACTAAATATGGCTGCCATTTCCTGTTTCACCACACACCATGCGCTTCATGGATCCGCCGTTTCCTGTTTCACCACACACCATATGCTCCATGGATCTGCCCACGATGATGCCTACCCAGATGACCTCATGGATCTGCCCACGACGAAGCCCACTCTGATGACCTCATGGATCCGCCCACGGACTAGCTCATTGCCCAACCCACTAACGAATGGAATACATCCGAACACTCCCATTTTAGAGTTAACTGAGCCCCCTTACAGGGGATATATAAACCTATGTTTGGATCAATAAAGCTCACTTTCTCTTGGAGCTGCGCCATAGATTAATCAAAGAGAGGTTACATCGACTGTGTTTCTGGTGTGATTCTTTTACTGCGCACTGATCAATACCCATTGGGCCAGGAGCAGGCAACTAGGGAACATTTCTTATTGTTCAACCTAACAGATGGACTAAGAAAAAAGGAACATGTCCCCAGGATTTACCTCTACACGAAAGATAGACAAGGTCAAGATCATTCAAAATGTAGAATCATGGTGGGTCTCCAGTAGTGATACATACCCTACTAAATAAAATTTAGGGAAAAAAAAAAAAATCTCCTGCTCCCCATGTTAAGTAAGGATCCAGTGTCCACTTGGGGTATCCAGACTTTATAAGCATCTGGGTCAATCACCACTTAGCCAGCACCCTCTTAGGCTCTTATATCAAGTGCTTTTCTTTTTGGTCTGCACATTTGAGGATCTAGATCTGAGTCATCATCCGCTCCCTCACTCATTCAGGACTATGGCATGAACAGATTAAGGCTGTGTTCACATAGCTATTCGTTGACTAAACAATTGTGCAGCCTCAACTTTTTTTTATCCAGCTCAAAACAACTGATGTCAACTGAATCTTTTTTTTTTTTTTTTTTTAAACACGGAAGTCTATGGAAAAAAAAAATCCATTTATTAGCCATCTGTTTTCTGTCATTTGAAAAGGATTTATTTTTTGGCCTACAGGATTAGTTTCAAATGGAAGAAAATGGATGGCTACTTAAATCAATTTTCCATAGATTTCAATGCTAAAAAAAAAAAAAAAACGGGATCCAGGTGAAATCAACTTTTTTTTAGCTGGACAAGAAACGGATTGTTTTTGAATCCAGATAATTAATGGACATGTGAATATAGTCTAAAGGGGATTAATCTTAATTTAAAACTTGTATATGGGCCTAAGATGGACAATTAGAAATTGTAAACCTTTTTTGGCCATAATGTGAACTCTGCAGCCATTGAATGATATTGTTTATGCCAGAATAATAGTGAGGAATACAGAAGCCAGTGCGAAGGAGGAAGGAGCAGGGTCATAAAGAAAGAGTGCAGGGTGGGTTTTTTTCTTTTCTTTTATAAATTGCCCACCCTGGGCCTATACATAATGCATTAGACAGGTTAGATGATGAAAAAGATAAAGATGATAGACAGACAGACAGACAGACAGACAGACAGACAGATAGATAGATAGATAGATAGATAGATAGATAGATAGATAGATACAAAAGAATAGCTAGAGAAAAACAGATCATAATATAGTAGTTCGATAATTACCGTAGATATATAGATAGATGTTTAGAAAGATGACAGATAGAGAGAACATACGGTAGATATACTGTAGATGGAAAGATAATACATAGGTATTAGATGGATATGAACTTGTAAAGTTATAAAATTATTATCTTGTTAAATTAACCTAGAATGATAGCAATTACCGACAAAACTGAAAAAGCCCCGTAGACATAAAATAATTAATAAATAATGTTGTACAAAATTTTACTATTTTGGAACAAAATCACTAATCAAGAGGTAACTGTACGGAGGCGCTGATTTCCTGACTGATGACAGTGGCAAGTATGTACAAGTATTCTTGGAACTAAGAAAGTATTGCAATACCCAATTCCCTCCATGTCAGGGCTTTGCCTTCCCCCACTGGTTATGTGAAGGCTGGGTACATACTCGGCCTCACCTTGGTAAATGCTACTGCCCTTTTGAACAGCAACAACTGTGCAATCATGGACACTTCGGGTGCATTAAGGTTAAGGGACAGGCCGGGATAAGGGCAAACTACAACAGATGACTGATTAGTGTTCGCCATTAAGGAGGGCAAAGTACTTAAATACATGACAAAGGGTATTCGAGACTCTTCGTAGCTTCCAACCCCTTTTACCATTTTAGACAAATCTAATACCTCTTTTTCCAGCCTCATGGCCCCTATCCACTTCTTCATGAATCGAATAAAGACAGATACACTTGTTGTTGGATAATTTGGCCACAGCAGCCATTTATTAACATATAAACAAACGTTTTACAGTAACTCACGACCCGGAGGGGCGGTCCTCGAAGCCCCGAATCCAAAACACCCATGATGATATTATGCCAACATGGCCCCAAGGTCGAGTCTTGCCTCCAGCCGTAAAGCACCAGCTCAGAGGCGCCAAAACAACCCGCCTGGCCATGAACCATTACCATGTCCAAGTCCCCTTTATCCCTCCTTCAGGATACCACAAATATCTGACCACTTGGGCTCGCACTGGAGGGAGTCCAGGACCTCTTCCGATCCCCTCCCCCAAAGCGTCCAGCCTCACCAACTTCGAGGACCACCCCCATGCCACACTGCCGTGACAAAGAACAAACAAGCAAAATAATATTACAGCATAATAAAATACAATTAATATTCAAGTAAAGCAAGCAATTGAAAAAAACACATAAAAAACCCGTAGCCCAAATATAACAGGGAGGGTGGGTGGTAGATTCTTTCAGTTACTAAGGGGTACCTAAAATGGTCGCCCTTGTAAGATGGCTCTTCCTATTTATACCAACTTCTCTCGACCCGCCTTCTCTTTGACCCCCCCCCTTGGTAAACCCAGCCCAGCTCTGCCTAACTCAGATTAACCCCTTACGCAACACCTCCTTATCCAACAACTGCAGCTTCCTCCTTCCCTCTCAGCCTTGTCATGACGGCCTCCCTCTTATGGCCTATGGCCTAGTACGACCTCACTCACCAGAGGATAGTTCTAGTGGAGATCCACATAGCAAGTGCGTACCAAGCTGTTCCTATGAGATATTCCGGAAAGCTGAACCTACTCAGTAGCTTTTTGAACTGATCCAACCATTGTGTTAAAACAGCGTGGATTTTTGCTATCATTTTTACTGCAATCGCATCGATTTCAACAGGATTGCAGACAATCTCAGATCAATGTCATCAGTCCAATTCCTACACATTAGGAAGTCACTGAAGACGTCTCTCACTGGTGCCGCAGCTATTTTATGTCTATGACTAGCTTAACCTAGTAAATGGTCATATTGTCACAGTTAAGAGCTACGTAATGAATGACAGGGATTTACAGACAATTGTAATATCAATAGGAGTCTAATAGCTCAATAAGAGGAGTCAAGAACTGGGGAAGGAGCATTTGTAGGAAAACTTGTTCCCCACGATCGGCTCTTTCTAAACAGGTCGGCAATCATCCAAAGAAGGAGCAAAACACTTGTTTGTCAGGTACGTTGACTTTTTATCAGCACATTTTCATTGAAAACACCAAATACAAATTTTTAATTTTCAATTATGTCTGACATAATAATTCCATATTGTAAAACATGGACAAAACATCACAACTTTAATTCCCTAAGCTGATAATTTTTTACGCAGCACATCATCGCCCCGTCAAAATGGGATGTGTGCTGCCGATAACATGATGTTCTATGCTCACCGAACGATCTTATCAAATCACAGCCAATTGGTCTGTATATAACAAAATTGGTGGCTATTTTTGTGGCCTGTATGGGCCCACGTTTAAATGGATAATAATTTCAGACATACTATCTCTACCGGTGGTAAAATGCATGGACTTTTACGTCTGGAAGGTAAATCAAATAAAAATAAAGTTGCGCATAAGCAGGATCTTAATTTTAAAGAAAATAAACGTGAGACTACCACAATTTTATAGGCAATCATCTTGGCTATCTCATACATAAATTTATTTAGCATATAATTATTTACGCAGATACCCTTATGCTTATCAGTGTATATATGTATGGGAATCAGTAGGTGCCCTTTTGAAAACATAAGTAAGGTATGGCGTATGTCTATACTGGCAGCAGGCGCTGATTGACTGCTGCTGACGTGTTCTTTCTTATGGAGTGAGCAAACGATATGATTAAATTTCAGTGTTCAAAGCAAAGAGCAAACATTACCTAATCATTCTCAGCCTTTTGTTACTTTGACCCAAGAAAACACCTTTAAAGTAAAGCAGATGTCCTACTTCAAAACACAATCATGAATCAAAGACCAAAAATACATGGAGAGTAAATATTCTTGATTAGCTCGTTCGTGTTTTTGTTAAGAATCAAAACAAAAATGTAAAAGAAAAAAAATCAGAGAATCATGGTTTTGCTTTGGCTTAAAAAATATTGAAGTCACCAATGATAGAACAGTCTAGTAATAATTATAATATATATATATATACACACACACACACACATATATATATACTGTACATACACTCACACACCGTGTATATTCAGAGGAACATTTAATTTTCGGTTACAATCACTTGTGTTAGATTTTGTGCAGACATTTCTGAGGCAGTCCTAATCATCTGAATAAGCCTTGCAAAAATCCAGGTGTTTGTTACCAAAACAACCTCACTTAGATTAATGAAACTGGTCACTCCCGTGCACAGTTCAGAAAAGTCAGCCCTATTTTCCAATTTCGTCAGGACAAGCCGACTATCCTATGAGTTAGGGTACCGTTACACATAGCGATGCACCAGCAATCCCGACAACGATATGGATCGCTGGTGCATCGCTAAGTGGTCGCTAGTGAGCTGCCACACAGGCAGATCTCACCAGCGACATCGCAGGGGTCGGGGGTCGCTACTTACCTGTCAGACGCGGCGATCCTGACGTCCTCCCGCCCGCGTCCACGCGTCGCTTGTCGTCACAGCAGGAAGCGCCGCAGGAAGCTGACGACGAGAAACGGTCCAGGACCTTCTCGCGCGACCAGCGATAACCAGCGGGGGAGCGGGTCGGAGGTAAGTATCACATGTAGCGATATCGCTAGCAATATCGCTGCTACGTCACAAAATCGGTGACTTTACAGCGATATTGCTAGCGATATCGCAGTGTGTAACGGGGGCTTGAGGATTTACTTATTCTCACCCAATGGAGGATCAGAAGAGGGGATTAGGATCAGGAGGTTTAAAATGCAAACATCCGATCTTTTTTTATACATCTACCATAAGCTACTATCAGAGGAGTCCGGAAGCAGTTTACGCATGCTTGGCCTAACCAAGCGGGCATATCAACGAGGGAGGGCGTTAGGAATTAGTGCTGTGGTCTGAATCTAAGGGCAACATTAAAGGAATTTTTACAGCATCTCTGTTTGTGTATTTGTTTTTATTTTTTTTTTCTCATTTTGCTTTTTACTTCCAGTACATTGAATTCAGAGACTGCTTTTAATACTTTCACAAAACTGTTTCCAGTTAGGCGTCTGCCTTTCAGTAGGGAGTCCTATGATAGAATACATTTATCTGTAGACTGTAAAGTAAAGTAGATAAAGGGATGCTAACACAAAGCCTTAGAAAAACTTCAAAAGATATATATTTGCAGGCAGTAGATACAGGAATAATATTAACGGCTTTCCATCTCACCTGTGAATCAAGGTTGAAACCACCTATGCAATTCTACTTTGATGCAAATGTGCGCAAACATCTCAGAATTTCATCTCTCTTGGCTCTATTTTTTAACAATTTGGACTTTTATCAACTGAAAAAAATAACGGTCAGGCTCAGCCTTTTCTTTTGGATGGTAAAAACAAACCAATGGTCAAGACAAGTCTTTCATTGGCTAGAATCCTGCCTGGACCTTTTGTCCAATATACCCCTGTAATTCTAAGTGGACTTGAGTTTGGTGACTTAAATATACAGTTGTCTAATTCTGCTGCCAATATAATGTGTGACAAGGTACCAGGAAAGGTGGATTTGAGCTGCAATGCTGAATTATCAGTCAAGGATCCAAAAACCAAGGATTAATAAAAGTGGTTTACTGTCAACGCGTTTCAAAGTCATCAGACTCCTTCAGGCCAACCACATGTGGCAACCACATTGCCTATCCTGCCTAACTTGGCTAAGACCCTATTTTCGGTCTATGGTTCTTTTAGCATCAATATAATATAACATATGACACTCAGTAAGCAGTCTAATATCAAGATTCCACACAAGCAACATCTAAACATTAGATTTGTCTGATGTGTATGTATTCTTATTAGCAAAAATTATGGTAACAACATCACACCAATGGACTAAGGCATGCAACAATCTTTTTTAGACTCCCCTTGAGAATTGTCCAGTCTATAGCAAAACAAAAAAATTCAAGCTACAGACCCCTACATAATTCAGATTCCACAATTAAGAAATATGTCCATACCTCAGACCAAGCACAATAGGTAATAACAGCAGACAACAAAGACACACTGTACATGGGACAAATAATAAAGCAAAACTTGGGGACAGACACTAAATTAGAAGAAACGAGAAACTCCATATATCGCCTCATCAGGCCAATGGGCGCAACAAAGTATACCAGGTTTAAAAGGAAACGGTCAGCTGAGTCATGGCGACTGAACCACGGACAGTGTGAATGAGAGACAAGATTCATTATAGGAGATATGTAGATTTAATCCTGAAACACTGCAGTCAATCTGAAAAGTTTATTTTAAAAATGCCAAGGCAAGAGGACAATGATGACTCGTCCAAGAGGAGATTCCCTATAGGCTTTTCTTCACTCGATTCAGTTACAATGTCAGGTGTTTAGCTATACACGTAGGAGAGACCCATCAATCTAGGTGAGCGTGAAGGCTGGTGATGAGAAGCTACAGAAGCTTATTCTGGTGTGCCTAGGAAATGTTGAACTCACTTAAATTAGAAATAATTATTATAGAAAAATCAATTTTTTACTGGACTTTCTCTGATATGAAACAGCATAAATAGCAGTTGACTAATGTAATGATATTATTGGAAACACTCCTTGTAGCCTTGGGATCTTTCCAATAATAACATGAATATCTGAGGGAGTTCTTACAATTCCCATAGTTGATCTGCAGAACCCGGCTGAACAGTCTCTGGCCTGAGAATATTCTCCACGTCTCTCCCACAGACCAGATTCAGAAAGCGGTGATTTATGTTAGTTTGCATCAAAAGGATTATTCGGGTAAGATTTCAAGTGAATGGGTAATGCCTAAACTATCCCATAATTTGGCATTCAAATGTTGTTAAGCATGTTTAATAGTATCTAATCCTCTCTCTAATGCATTCATATTAATATAAAGAAATGGGTCCAGCTCACCGTAATAGACATCCTTAGGTGTTCTGAGCACAGGAAACGCTGTGTCAAGGCATGGAGCAATCACAAAACAGAAGAAAATCCAGCTCAACGAACTTGTGCACAGTAGCAGCTAGTGGATCACCTATATACACCGATAGCTGCTACTGTGCAGGTGCAGCCCGCGCCATTTTGAAATGGATTTTTTTTTTCCTATCTGATTAACACCCACATTTATTATTGGGACATTAAACATGTGATTATGCTGGCATCTGCCTGCAGAAGGGTTATTTTTTTCTTCTTCAGTATGTACAGATATTCATTATGGAAACTAGGGGGCAGGTCAGTGAGGTATCCAGCAACCACACACATGAATACCTAATCAGAGCACCACATGAAGACCTCCTCCAGACTCAAAACTGAAAATATTAAAAAACAACCACAAGATGGATTTAATCAACCAAGATATCACTTTAATCAGTATAACTGCGCCGACCTGACACTGTGTGTAGGTTACTGCGCACAATCCTTCCCTTTAATATATAACTTATTAAAAGTTGCTCCCACAGAAAGGCATAGCTTGAATTTATTCTTGACTCAATTTCCATCACATGCCCTCAATGAGATTTTTCCACAACTGGAAGTGGAATTGAAATATTTTATTCACAATAACCTTTCAAGTTTATTCTTGCAGTTTTTAAAACCTTGGTTAATGAAATCCGCCATGTGGTTGTAGTTTAATCTCTATTTTCAGTTTTGTGTTAGTGATATACTTGTACTCCGGGGCGGCCTGTGGGGATGGTGCTCTGTCATGTGTATGACTTCTGAGAGGTTACTGACACCTTACTGACCTGCCCCCTAGTTTACATAATATTATATTTGGCTTTGGAAAAAAATAATGGTTTGAAAATGGCGTCGGCCGCGCCATCTTGATAGAGAACAAAAAAAATTTCCTCCTCCAAGATGGCACCGCCGGAGCCTAAACAGTAGCAGCTATCGGCGATCACCGATAGCTGTTACTGTGCAGGCGCGGCCGGTGCCATTTTCAAATCAATTTGTTTTTAATGACTACCAGGAGAACAGCAAACAAATTAATTATATACACAGTACATATGTGATCAGGGATCAGTGATCTGTCAGAAGCCATACACATGAATACATAAGCAGAGCACTACATGAAGACCAGCCCCACAGGCCGAAGCACGAGCATATAATTAACTCATAATTGAAAATTAAGATTAAACAGTCACAAGACAAATTTCATCAAACAAGGTATCATTTTAATCAGCGCCAACTTGACACGGTCTGTAGGTTACTGTGCACAACCCTGCTGACAGGTTCCCTTTAAGTCTGCCTGACCCTGCAGGATAAGAACTAAAGGTAATATCTCTGCATACAAACAATAACAAAGGGGCATACTTCTCAAAATGGATGATGGCCAGGGATCACATTCTCCTTTGACGTATGAAGCAAATCCTGCCAATTGCTGCCTATGGTCAATGAGACCGTTTTCGAGCAAATATTTAAAACGTTATCACCCCCATCCCAAACTATTTATATGTACAGTGCTGTGCAAATTAATTGGGACAAAGCATTTTTTTTAAGTAAAATCGTAAGTTGGTTACCAGTCAGTGATTCAAACCGGTTTTAACTGCTTTGAACAGGTGTTCATGCTGGTTGTCATGGTGCACTGGTGGATGCGGGTACGTTTGTGTGTGGGGTCAGGAGGGGTTTACAGTGTGGATGTAGCGGAGCTACGCGTGTACGAGGTGTACGGAGTGGAGCCGCGCGTGTACGAGGTGTACGGAGCAGAGTTGTGTGTATACTTGGTGTATGGAGCGGTGCCGCGTGTGTATGGGGTATTGTATGGTTTATGCGGAGCGGAGCCGTGTGTTTACGGAGTGGAGCCATATGTGTACGGGATGTACGGAGCGGAGCCAAGTGTGTACGAGGCATACAAGACGGGCTTTTCCAACGGACACTGGAGTACACGGCGGAGCCCCGAGGAGCATTTTAAAACTCGCACATGACGTTCCACCGGAAGTGATGTGCTGGAAGCTGATTGGAAATGAGGTAATTTCATGAGGAGATTGTGACGGAACTAGGAATGCTTCAGATCCATCACCATGTCCTCCGACAGCGCAGACAGCAGGATCGCCTTGGAATCGGGGATGCCAGCCATGTGAGCAGATCATGATATGTCCTGTATCGGGAGGCTCAGGTGGGCACTACAATGGGAGCCGGGCTGCTATAGTATTTTTATAGAATCTTTCTTTATAGCTTTCTCTCTGTTTCTTTCTCTGTTCTTTCTTTCTCGTTCTCTGTTCTGTCTTTCCCTCATTTTCTCTCTCTCTGTTCTCTCTCTAATCTTTCTTTCTCTCTCTCTCTGTTCTTTCTTTCCCCTATTTCTTTTTCTTACCTCTTTCTTGCTCTCTGTGCTTTCTTTCTTTCCCCTCTTTCTTTCTCTCTCTGTTCTCTCTTCTTTCTTTCTCTTGCTCTCCTTTCTTTCTCTGTTTTCTTTTTTCTTTCTCGCTGTTTTTTCTCTTCCTTAGTATCAGTCAGTGTGCCCACAATACCAGCAAATGTGCCCATAATGCCAGTCACTGTGCCCTCAGTACCAGTCAATGTTATCAGCAGTGCTAAATGGGTGCGGTTGAGTGTGGACATGGGTGTGACTAGTCACAAAATGGGAGGTATGATAGGGGCGGCTATGATCAGGGGGTCTGGTTGCCCAATGGATAGCAGTTCGGCCAGGAATTCTGTCACCGTGCATACAAAAGGGGACAGAGCTTTGGGAGGAGTACTGCAACTAAAAGCAATAACTAGGACTGAGCTGAAATACTGGGCACAGCTGTGACTACATGTTATATAGTCGTGTTAATCTCCTCTCACTTCTTGTAACCTACAAGTGTACAAAGATATTATATAGTCACCATGTGACTAGTGGGCCTGTGTAACATCAAATGCCAGGGCTGAATTTTAGTCCCAGTCCGGCCCTGGATGCGCCCGTCACTGTCCAATCAGTACTGATAGTATGAAGAATGGGTACAGACACGTCCTTTTCACCAGTAGAAGGGAAAACCTAGTTGTCAATTTATTCATCAATTTCTAGCTGGAAAAACAGAGGAACGGAACACAGAATTCGGAGAAAATATCTAGAATTTTTACCTTTTGTTACACAAGCCGGAGAGCTGTTTTGTGCAATGACGGCAAATTTTTAATGATGAAGCTACATAAATCTTTAATAATCATAATAAACAATCAGAATATTAATCCTATACAAACTGTATTGACAAACTTTATAAACCAGCGCCATTTTATACTCAAAAAATGTGGACTTTTCTTTCGTTCAGTGTGGATTTCATAAAACCACATGTAGAAGCGGGGTTGGTGGAGTTGAGTTGACAATACATGAATGCGATAAAAAACATAATACGGGCGGGGACAAAAGTTCCATCTATTTACCTGCCATCCGGCCTCACTCAGCAGGATGTGAAAAAAATGCTTAGGCTGCTTCAGCAGATTCCCAGCCAACAGCAAAACAAACATGTTTGCTTTAGATCATCAAAGAAGGCCAAGCAGTTTAGAAAAGCTATAGAATTTAAACACCGATAAAGGCGTAATATAAAGTACACAACAAATTCATAGAAAATGGATCTAAAGTTAGTCTTTGAGATAACAACATTTAATTATTTGCTTTTCATGTATAGAAGAAAAAACGTAGCATGTACTTCAGATAATATATAGACTATAATTTCCTTCACTTTATCTTTCCGAGTCAGACTGAAAAAGGAAGATGGCAAATACAGGTACAAAGAATTTCTCCAAAGATTAGCATAAAGGCTTTACTGCAAAAATATCCAGAAGAGAAGAGGAGAATTCAGTTTTTCTGCGGTAGTAATTAAAGGGAACCTGTCCCCTCTAAAAAAACGTTATTTACTGGCTGGTACACAGCGTTTAAATTATCTCTGGTTGACTTACAAGAGCTGCGTCTACAGAGAGAAACTGAACTTTTATTTACCCTGCAGCTGCTTGCTTTTAGTCTTCGGGCGGCGTAGAGAGCAGTTATAGTAACACTAAAGGCCCGGTCCCACACAGCAAGATCACCAGCGATATCGCTGAGTGTGACATGGATCAGCGACCGGCCCCCCTGCCGGGTATCGTTGATCGCGCTCGACCGTCCTGGGCCGTTTTTTGAACGTTGGTCTCCCACTGGCCAGCACGTATCAATCTAAATAGGTCCTAATTAAAAGTATTTTTGGACTATAAGACGCACCCCATATTTTCAGGAGGGAAAAAAAATGTAATGCAAAAAAATGTAATGCATAAAATGGGCGTCCGTCTTACAGCCCGAATTAAGCTTACAGGCGTGGGGGGGTGAAGTTGAATCACAGCAGGTGTTTGGAGTTGTTAAGCTGTAGGGTGATGTTGCGAGTCCCATCCCAGGCTAGTAGAAGGGGCTCTGACGATATTTTGTGAAAGTACGAAGCCTTCGCACTTCCATGGTTTCAATTTGGTGCACTCTGGGAAAATGACCTTTAGATGAGATCTCAGTACCCGAGATCTTAATCTGCACATACGCCGCCACCGGCAGCCATTTTCCCGGAGTCCACCAAATTGAGGCCATGAAAGTGGGTTGGCAGAGCTACCACACAGTCGAACACCCCCTTCTTCCATCCCGGGATTCGCAGCATCGCCCCATAGCATCGCACCTCTGAACACCCCCTCCTCCTAGCCCATTGCCTGCCGTATCGCCCAACTCATATCGCCGCACACCCGGTAAGGAAGATTCAGACTATAAGACGCACCCCATTTTTCATTTTTTCTTCTAAAGGTTTGCACATGTTGAAAACACTAATAAAATCAATAAAAAAAATAATAATAAAACACATCAATATGCAGGCCCAGCACAGCCTCTCTGCTGCCACTCGTCTTTGTTTATAATAATAGTCTTTATAAGGGGGCATTACTCACAGGATAATAAAAGAGAGCAGCCTAAAGACATGGCCCTAGAAAATACAGCGAGCCACGCCTCATTTGTAACAACCATAAACATTAATACTAAATAAAAAGGCTGCATCTCTGGTACTGTATGGTGGTTTAAAAAAAAAGAATAATCAGGGGATCAAATGGAATGCAATTAGCAAAGACTGGTCATTTTTGACCTGGTGACTCTTAAATCAACCATTGCAGATTGGACTGGTATACTGCAACATATGCACAGCAAAATGTCTGGCCAATGATTCTGGGCAGTCAAAAGAAAATGTGTATTATTATTATTATTAACACCAACATTGTTACAAATCTATGTGCTATTGTGGAATAAGATATGGCTCATCATTTCAGGCCACCTTAGCACTTCCAAGGAGCATTAATTGGACATTGTGAAATATTTTCTCACAGTTCACAATATAGGAACATATCTACAATATGTTTAGATAGGGTAGATCATAAAACTTGACTTCTATTTAACTGCAAATATACATGAAAACAGTTCTACATAACAAGAAATTGACTCTTACCTTTTTCTTCATGAATGGTATAGACTCCAACCCCAGATCCATCCCTTATAGAGTATCTGATTTCACCATCCCGTCCTGAATCCTCATCATGAGCAGAGACCGTCATCACAGGTGTTCCAATGGGAACATCTTCTCTGATCATCGTTTTGCTTACAAAACTAGAGAACAATGGCGAATGCAGGTTCTCGTTCACATCAACAACTTCAACAGTGATGGAACAAGTTGATGAGAGAGAAGTCGGTTTTCCTCGGTCTTTGGCCCGGGCAGTCAAATTGTAAACCTGTTTTTCTTCATAATCTAACTCTTGTATTATCCTTACTGCTCCACTCAGTTTATCTACTTCAAACTTTCCATCACCATTTTCCAGAAGGCTATATCGGACTTGACCGGAAAGCCCTATATCAGAATCATAAGCATCGATCCAAGTTACCAGGGTTCCCACAGGAAGGTCTTCTCGAACTTTAACATGATAGTTGGGTGGAAGGAACATTGGGGAATTGTCATTTACATCTTCAACTAATACTTTTAGGAACATGGTAGCAAACAATTGGGGTTCATTCTCTGGTTGGTCTCTGGCTTCAATTTTGAGTAAGTGCATATGTTGCTTCTCTCTGTCTAGTGAGCTAATAGCTTTGACTATTCCCGTCACACTGTCTATTGTAAAGATATTAGTGTCTGTAAGGATGGAATATCTCACTTCACCATTAGCTCCCAGATCACTGTCAGAAGCTTCTATTTTAATAATTGCTTGGTTCCCTTCCTCATTTTCCTTGACCTCAACAACATAACTTTCTTGTAGAAACTCGGGTGGGTTATCATTGGCATCAAGAACTCCAATGTCTACAAGGCGCCAAGCAGATTTTTGTGGTATTCCAAGATCATAAGCTGTGACATTCAAAGTGTATAAATCTTTGAGTTCCCTGTCGAGTGGTGAAAGAATTTGTATCCAACCATTATCCATATCTATAGTAAAACAACTATCATCATTTCCTCCAGAAATAGCATATACCAACTTGCCATTGAAGCCAGTGTCAAGGTCATTCGCTTCCACATGCATTATTCGTGTTCCGACAGCTTCATTCTCCTTAACTACAATTCTGCTAGGAATTGTGCTTTTAAATAGAGGGGCATGTGAGTTTGCCAAGTGAGTGTCAAAGTAAACTTCCTCTTGTGATCCACGGTTAAACAACTTATTGGCCTGTAGAAGTTTCTCAGCAAGCATTTTGGCAACTCCAGTTTCCTCACAATTTAAGTGAACGACCTTGCGGCTAGAAGTTACAGTAATATTAATATAAATTGGTTTGGCCAAGTGCTCACCATCCGTAGCTGTAATCCTTAAACTATGAAAGGAGACTTTTGCTGCCGGGCCTTCTGAAAGAGACTGTTTTAAAGAAAGAACTCCAGAATTTGGATTCAAATTAAATAAATTTAACTCATTTCCAGATTCAATTTGGTATTTTACTAACTGAAGCTCATCCGCATCAATAGCAGAAACAGTAGTGATTTGATCTCCAATGCCTAGATCCTTGGGGACCGAACCTTCACAGTTTATCTTCTCGAATAATGGTGTGTTGTCATTTAGATTATTTAAGGTCACTGTGATGGGAATTTCAACTTCTCTTCGATAAGGCAGACCCCAATCTGATGTCCTAATCTTTAATGTATAGACTCTTGGCATTAATTCGTAATCCAATTCTTCTGCCGTGCTAATGATGCCCGAAAAGGCATCAATGACAAATGGCACAGGATTTACGTTGGCTATGCTGTAAGTGACATATCCATTCTCCCCTTCATCATAATCAATGGCACTGACAGTAAGAACGTGACTACCTATGGGCACATTCTCATCAACCACAGCCTTATATGATGTCTGGGTAAACTCTGGGGCATTGCTGTTCATACCAAGCACTTTGATCATCACTTTTGTTGAAGCTTTTTTGTCACTAGTAATAATATCCAGTTCAATGTGGGAGGCATATTTTGCTTTTAATGGGGCTAAAGTTGTAATCAGACCAGTATTGGGGTTTATACTGAATCTGGTTCTGTCTGCAGTATGTTTAAAGGCATATTTTAAATGTGGGTGACTGGGAAGTGCTTTTACCATTACAATGGGCGTATTGGGAGGTGCAAACTCGCTTACTTCAGCCCTGTAAACATCTTTCTCAAACTTCACTGGCCCATGTTTAAATTGAGAAGATCTAATGTGGATGACCTTGGGTTGGGAAAACTGCGGTGGAGAGCCCTTGTCTTTAGCTTGTAGGGTTAAGTTAAAACCAAAAGAATGGGTATCCCAATCAATCTCTCTTACAGCTACAATCTTATATTCTTTACTTCCCGGAGAAGTCCTATTAGTCCTGAAGTACTGGAGAGAGTCCCCTGCTATGATACTTAATGAAGCTATTTCTCCATTGGTGGCATGGTCCTGGTCATCCACATTTACAATTGCATATGTCAAGTCTTTATCAAGTTCTGAGGGAGTGAGAGTAACAGTAGAGATGATAGGGGCATGCAAATTTGCTTGTTCCACATGTATAATTAGCCGAGCCATACTGCTAATTCCGCTGCTCCCATATAACTTCATTCCTCGGTCTACTGCAAGAATTTCCATGTCATACTGCTTGGTCTCTGAATAGTCAAGTTTGCCGGTTAGAATAATAGCACCGCTAGTTGGATGAATAGCAAACATTTCAGTTCTCTCTTTAAAACTGTAATAAAACTCCCCATTGGTTCCAATGTCGGCATCAGTTGCACTGACTTTAGCAACACTGCTCCTTATTGCTGTGTTTTCGGGCAAAGAAACGCTGTACAATGTCGGTGAAAACAGCGGCCGTAAGTCATTTGTGTCTAGTACCTGAACTCTAACTCTTGTGCGTGTTTCGGCATTTGAGCTCTTCTCCACCGCTTTGACAGAAAGGAGGTAGTGATCTCTAACCTCTCGATTAAGAATTGCTGTGTTACCGCCCTTGGTACGTATCCTCAGGAAGCAAAAATCTCCCAAGATGTGCTCTTCTGCTTTAAATATATTCTCATTGTCTCCAGAGACTATTTTATATTTGATGTCCCAATTAGGGTTTTTAAGATAAATACCCATTTTGGTTGGGTGTCCGACATAAGTCTTTGCAGCGGAATTTTCATAGATAGTGGCATTGTACTGGTGCTGGGTGAACTGAAATGATGGGGAAAAATGCAGTCCATGGCTTTCATCGCAATCACCAAACTGTTCCAGTAACATCAATAAGAAAAGCGAGGTCAAGTATCTCCCCATGATGGATGACGTAGCACAAGATCACCTGGGAAAGAAAAAAGAAAGAAAATAAATTAACCCGCAGAACACAATGATTAAATAGTCCTAACATTTATTCCGTATCCTTGCCTTAAATTGACTGTGTCAGGTGGAGACCACCAAAGGTGTACAATTAATTAGACTTTCAGCAGTTACCAAAAGATTAATATCAGAATTCTTGAGGGATGATATCCGAACCACTGGGTGGCAAAAAGAAATAAGCTAGTATCATTAAGACAATCAATGCTCACACCACTGGGTGCCATGCAACAAGTCATCTGATCCCATTAAGCCCATTTCATTTCAGGTTCACTAATTTAATTACTGTGGAACCTAACTATGCATTGGGAATATAGCTTCTATTAAAGAGATGTGAAGAAGGTTCAATGGAAGCTGAGAACATAACTATATACAAGATAGAAGACACAGCCATCTAAGGCTATGTTCACATGCACCATTTTTTTTTTTTTTTTTGCTTCGGTTTCATCTGCTGACCAGAAGCTGCATTTTACAGTATCAGCACAAAAGCTATGAGGTTTCAGAAATCTTTTTTATCCCCAGACTGAATTTGAGCACTGCAGTGTTTTAGACAATCTGCAGCCAGTCAAATCTTCCAGCACTTTACAGCATTTTTTCACTCGAAGAAAGCAAGGAAAAAGTGCAAAAACTCTGCAAAAAAAAAAGGCATAACATTTTTTGCTTTTATGGTGAATAAGGCTATGTACCCACATATGCAGAAAAAAACGGACTTCTTCCCAGGAAAAACGTGCGTTTTTTATGCTTTTTTTTGCACTTTTTTTAAGCGTTTTTTACAGGAGCATCCTCCTGCTCATAGAATATAGTTAGAAATGCAGATTTTTCCGCAAAATTAATGAACATGCTGCGTTTTTTTCCGTGATGCGTTTTTTTCACGGTAAAAAACGCATCATGTGCACAAAAATTGCGGAATTCATTAAAAAGAATGGGATGCTTCTTGTATGCATTTTTACCGGGAAAAAATGCTTAAAAAACGCGAAAAAAAAAATCGCTTACGTGGGTACACAGCCTAAAACTAATTTTTATTAATACTTAATGTAGATAAATCACATTTAAAGCTCCAGAAAAACGCATAATATAAAACACAAAAAAAAAAAAAAAAAAAAGAGAGAAGCTCAGCGTCGTTACTGACAAGAGTAAAAATGTTAAGAAGGCTTAAATTCATGCTCACAGTTTTTTCAGCAACAAAAACCAATGTGGTGTCAGAAATTTCACTGCATTCAGTGCACACTTTTTTTGTCGCTTTTTATGTCTGTTTTTTTACTTGATTTTCTTCATCCAGTCATTTGAATGGGTGAAAACTGATGCAAAAACGCTGAAAGAATTGACATGCTGTGTGTTGGCAAAAATGCAACAGGGTCAAAAATACAGGGGAAAAAAAAATTACCTGCATGTACGTAAGATTTCAGAAATCATATTGATTAGGCTGACTACTGTTAAGGCCATGTGCACACGATGCAGATTTGCAGCGTTTCCGCAGCGGATTTTACCGCGCAGAAACGTTGCATATCCGCATTGTGATGTACAGTACCTTTAAAATGAATGAAAAAAAAAACCGCTGTGCAGACGCTGCAGATTTTTCCGCGCGGTTTTCCTGCGGTACAAAATCTGCAGCATGTTACTTCTTTTGTGCGGTTTTCTATCTCCCCTGTTACCAAATCCGCAGGGGGAAGACCGCAATGGAAAACCGCACAAAAACCGCATGAAAACCGCGTGAAAAATGGAAGAAATCCGCAGGAAAAATGCAGGTCATTTGACCTGCGGTTTTCTTCCATTCTGCACGGAAAAATCCGCAGGGCTCAAAACTCCGTCTGCACTCAGCCTAAATGTTGCATACTTTGCGCATCAAATATGCTGCTGCGTAAAAGACGCAGCAAAAATGCCAAGTGTGAATTTACCCTATCATATCATATAATATTACATTTTTGCTAGTATTACAACACATTTGCTAAGAGCACTGACAAATAAGATAAATTAAAGAAGTTGCCCAGGCTTTGGGCAAAAGTCAGTAATTCCACTACGTGACTGCAGACTTGTGAATCCTCACAGCACGCACAGTCAGCTTTGTCAGGATTCTCTTTATGCCAGTGCCGGGAGCAGGTGGGTGTGATTTGCATACATGCAGTCATGTGCCAACTACCCTGTTTCCCCGGAAATAAGACACCGTCTTATATTAATTTTTGCTCCAAAAGTTGCACCATGTCTTATTTTCGGGGGAGTGTCTTATTTTCATGAGAAACATTCCAGCGCGCTCTACCCTTACATAAGGAACGTTCTGTAGCATAAAACCAGTAGTCAGACATAAAGACCGTTCAGCAGAAAAGCAGACAACAAATCAAAGTAACACATTACGGTACGGTACTGTAATTGCCTGACTCCCACACAGGGCCACAAAACATAAGGGCTCAAAAATGGCTCCCACACACTTTCTGGACACTGTACCGCTACCGTAACAATCACCCACAGCAGTTCCTTTACCGTAGCAGCCTCATCATCATTTTGCAGCCCCAAATATTCCCATCATCCCATTGCAGCCCTCATCATACCTTTACAGTCCCCAATACAGCACCCCTTCATTCTACAGTACAGTATTGCAGCCTCCCATCATCCCACATCATCCCACTGCAGCCTCCCATGTGTGTACCGTACACACACACACACACACCCATACATAGACACACACACCCATACACAGACACACACCCATACACAGACACACACACACCCATACAGACACACCCATACACAGACACACACACACCCATACACACACACCCATACACAGACACACACACACACAACCATACACAGACACACACACACCCATACACACACACCCATACACAGACACACACACACACAACCATACACAGACACACACACACCCATACACACACACCCATACACAGACACACACACAGACACACACACAGACAACCATACACAGATACACATACACACCCATACAGATACACACACCCCATACACAGATACACACACACACACACCCATACACACACACACACTTTCACTTTCTTACTGGTTTCCTCCGCGGTGCTGCTTTCAGTGCTTTGGTGGTGCAGGAGCCCTGGGCCAATCAGAGCACAGGAGCCCTGGGCCAATCACAGCCCAGGAACAATCAGAGGCTATGGATGACGTCAGCTGGCCCATGGTTCCTGCACTGTGATTGGCGCAGGGCTCATGGGCGGAGATCGGCACACAGCTCCAAGGCTGTGATTAACTCCTGCGAACAGCGCGGCTGCAGTGGCGGGGAAAGCGGGAGCGAGACACAACTGCCTGCCCCATGCACAGAACAAGGTATGCCTTATTTTCAGGGGAGTACCTTATATTAGCAGGCACAGTGCTCCCCCTAGCATGCCTTACTTTCGGGGGCGCCCTATTTACGGGGAAACACGGTAGATGTGTCCTGTCTCACTAAATACAAGCGTATTTAGGAAGACCAGATACGTCTAGTTGGAGGTGACCAGAAATATGCAAATCACATACTTCTGGTCAAATGATCTCCCACTCAAGGGGCTGGCAAATCCTGACAGTCCGCAGTGTGCACACTGTTAGGATTCACAAGTCGGCAGTCACATAGTGTAACTACTGTATGTAACTACAGACTTATACCCCAAAGTCTGGCCAAGCTCTTTAACTACAGATATAGGATAAGATGGATTTAGAAACAACAGTGGGCAGCAGAAACATTTCCGTGGCAGCGTAGCCCATTGCTTAGCACTACTGCGCTGAAGAAATAGGTCCAAATAAGTGATAAGATTTTAAAAAAAGTCTATCAAGTTCAACCTTTACATAATTATAAAAGGGTAATGAGGCAAAATGAAATTACTATACAGTGATGATAATCATGGTTGTCATTTCATGGCACTGCATACTCTTTCTTAAAAGGAAAAGATTCAAGCAGTACTTTTATTTAATGGATGGCCATCTATCTAAATGGGAACCATTTAGTGGTCACTGAAGGATAAATACCTGGGCACAACCTTCCCAGCCAAATCAGATATTAATCAAGGAACGGGCGCTGGACCGGAGATGGCCAGACGATGCAAATATAGTAATGCCAGGATCTCACGTGCCAATTCCAAGTTTGGCCATCATGTGGATAAACCAATTCTCGTCTTGTCCTCACACTGAAATTGATCAGGTCTATGATTTTTAGCTGCACAGCCTCGGTGAGCAATGTTCTATGTCACTAAGGAGCTAGCAGATTCTTAGCGGGTCTTCAATGAGGCCAGTTGGGGAATAATTCACACTGGATCTTTATGTCATCTGTCTAAATGAGAATGCAAAGTGGTATGCAAGAATAAAATGAGTAGAAAAGGATAGTAAAAGTTTACTACAGGGATAAATCGGAGTGGCTTGTCAAGACAAATGCGGCAATTGTTTAGAGAAGAGGGGGGAAAAAGATGAATAGGACCTCTGGGGAAATGATTCACAATGTACATACACCTACCAATTTTAGTGTCAATTGTAGTCTTAAATCAGTCTACCAACTTGTCACATCTAACAATGGTTAACAGCTTATTGACCAATTCGCCGTGCGTGCTTTGTACTTTCCGCCAGCACCAAGGGGAATATTAGAAAATCTATGAAACTTTCTCTTTTGAGATGGGAAGAAAGAGCTGTGCATCTTCATTTACCTAAAGGTCAATATTACACAGGAGTTTTAGACTCAGAAGGTCTGCAATGAAAATAAACCTAGAAGTGTTCATCATATGAAATGACCCAACAGACTTGATCTTGCTTCACGTTTTTGGGAACCAATGAAACTTTGCAAAAGACGAATGCAGAACTACTAGAAGGAAAGCCTGTTGGAAACACAGGGAGAAGCTTAGGAGTTTGATTCTGTCTGGTATTTAGTCCAATACTCATCAGAGGTCGGACATGGAAAAACAATTCAATAGGACACACTAGTAAGATTTGAAAAAGGCCCTTCCACCAAGTCAAAAGTGGACAGTTTTTGCTCCTATTTTATTCCCATTGCTCCCCCGAGAGATCGGTTTTTAATTCAGCCATATTATTCCAGAGATATGGGACTTTTTGGGGTTCTCGGAGTAATAAAGCAGAGCATCCTGAATACACGCACCCAGAGGATACAGTGAGCCATTCCCTCTTATAACGACATGAAAAATTAGCACTAAATACAAAGGCCCATATCCAAAAAGGGAGCAGCACATCCAAAATAGTTAAATATCAGTTGGTGTTGGTGAATACAGGGATCCAGCGTTTCTGGTGCGTATAAAACCCTTAAATCACTGAATGCACCAAAAATGCGTAGGTGCTACTTCTTGGTCAGTGGATTTTCTCTCATGTTATCACTATTTTATTGCATTTTCAAAAATGTATGAAATTTTTTTATTCCGTTTTGAGCTGGATCTCCTTTACATCCTTAAACATTTGATGTCCATGGCAGTGACTATATTCCGGGCTCCCGAGGACATATTGTTGCATTGGTGAGATGGCTTTTCTTGTTTATTAATATATTTAGAATACTCAAGGGACCAGCAGGAATAAAATAAAAGCACACACTGGCCAATTTTGACTTGGTGACAGGTTCTCTTTAAGTTGCCCATAAACCTTAAAAGCTGTCACACAAATGTTTTTCCATTGACAGCAATTTCTCTGGACCTACCATTAACATACTTGTTATGCTCAGCCAAGAATACATTTGTTCTCAATAAGCAAAGTGGAGGAAGCTAAAATCTCCCTTTTGCTTTTTCACCTTAATAAAATGTCACTTTTCCAACATTGCATAGATCTGTTGGATCCAGTGTTGTTATTGCCAGTCATTGTAGGTATGAATGTAAAGCAATACTTTAGGGATTGTCCTAAACATACAATTTGTCATCTATCCATGGGATAAATGATAATTGCATTATTAATGAGTTCTGGTTCCTGAGATCCCAACCAATCCAGGGAATGGTGGTCCAAAAGCTCTTGTTGGAAAGTAGCTGTATTGAGCATGTGCAAATGGAGCAGAGGCAGCATATGCTCACTACCACTCTACTGACGGCAATCCTAAAACTTCCATTTTCAGAATCCGTGAAGGTCCCAGTGCTTAGACCAAGTAGGTGATCTAATCAGCAGCGCCCGAGCACATGGCACAAGCAGCAGCGCCCGAGCGCATGGCACAAGCAGCAGCGCCCGAGCGCATGGCACAAGCAGCAGCGCCCGAGCGGATGGCACAAGCAGCATGGCCCGAGCGGATGGCACAAGCAGCATGGCCCGAGCGGATGGCACAAGCAGCAGTGCCCGAGCGGATGGCACAAGCAGCAGTGCCCGAGCGGATGGCACAAGCAGCAGTGCCCGAGCGGATGGCACAAGCAGCAGTGCCCGAGCGGATGGCACAAGCAGCAGTGCCCGAGCGGATGACACAAGCAGCAGTGCGCGAGTAGATGGCACAAGCAGCTCACAGATTGGTTGAGATCACTGATGTGACGTCAACGCTGCAAACAATCACTGGAAGCAATGGTGGACACCTGGGAAGGATGAGTAAAGAAAATTTCGTTTTTTTACCCAAATTGCTCCTGGATATAGGAGTTTTCTGGAACCTTAATATATTACACACAAGGAGCGCTTTCCTTAATTACAGGCCCCAAAAAACTTGCTGCAGTGAAGTAAAATCCTCCCCTGCTGTTCTCTTATGACTTGATACTTCTTGAGATTTGATCCTCTTTAAATAAATATTGTATTTGTATCTCCTTTGTGTTGACTTCCTAGGAATGCTCTCTATGAGCATAATAATACATTGTACAGTGTTACAATAAAGAAACAGACATTGCAAGGATAAAAGCAAATCCAAGAAAACATCATGTTTAATAAAACAATATGTGCATGAAATATACAGTGATGAAAGTGCCGGAGATCTCCGAGGCAGAGGATTCTGTCTGTGAAATGCGATGCGGAGAGACACAGAAACCACTGGATTTGGAGGATGTGTATGAGCGAGGTCCCTGCACAATGCATTTTCTTACATTAATCAAACTTCACAGGGAGACGCTGTCCCTCTAAATTCTACACGATCTACATATCCTTACAGGGCTGCGCTCGCAATAGGAACGGATTCACTGCACAGCAATACATGAAATTCTAAGAAAGGTGGGCAAAGGTGTCACGCAAAACACTCTGCCTACTAAGCAAGTATAAGGCAGCATGACGAAAACCATAAAAGAGTAAGAAAATTCATGAAAGCACAAATAAGGAAATCTCCAAGTAGGACATGAATTTCAGGTACTGCTGCACATTTACAGGATTGCAGGTACGTATAAATCACATAATTATATATTATATGATATCACATATGGTAGTGTCAAGTGGTGCTGTAGAGTACATTCCTATGGTAATGGTTTTAAGGCACATAAATCAAACTCTGGCCCGCAAGGCGAGAATATTCGACATGCGATGCCGGGTGGGAGCCTTTTGTATATTTGGCCCGCGATGCCACAAAAGTCCCCTGACTGGCATTGCACTTTCCATTTTACTGTATGGAGCATGTCTTATATACTGTATGGAGCATTATGTGAGGCCATGATACTCTATGGAGCATTTCGTAAAGCCATGATACTGTGTGAGGCACTATGTATGGCCCATATACCATATGATTCATTATGTGAGGCCATTATACCGTATCAAGCATTTAGTGGTGTGTTACGTGGGGCCATTATACCATATGGAGCGCTATGTGGGGCCACTATACTGTATGCAGCGTTATGTAGGGCCATTATACTGTATGGAGGGCTATGCAGGTCCATTATACTATATTGAGCGCTTTTTTGGCCATTATTCTGTATGTGGGGCCATTATACTGTTTGGATGGCAATGCAGGGCCCCATTATACTGTATGGAGGATTATATGAGGCAAATTATACTGCACTAGATGGTAGCCCGATTCTATCGCATCGGGTATTCTAGAGTCTCTGTTAAAATAAAAAATAGTGATATACTCACCTTCCGACGGCCCCCAGACTCTGTCCCTCCTCTCACCACGCTCCCGGCATCTTCCGGTTCCAGTAATGCTTTGCGCGAAACACCGCTGATGAAGTCGCGCTCTTACGAGAGTGATGTCATCTTCAGCCCTTCTCGCTAAGCTTTACTGGAACCGGAAGATGCCGGGCGCGTGGTGAGAGGAGGGATAGAGTCCGGGGACCGTCGGAAGGTGAGTATATAACTATTTTTTATTTTAACAGAGACTCTAAAATACCCGATGCGATAGAATCGGGCCACCATCTAGTATATTATACTCCTGTTACACCCGGAGCTGCTGTCACTGTTCTGCTGTTACCTAATGAATTGTACTCCAGTTACAGCCAGAGCTGCAGTCACTGTTCTACTGTTACCTAATGTATTTACTCCAGTTACTCCCAGAGCTGCAGTCACTGTTCTGCTTTTACCTAATGTATTGTAGTCCAGTTATACCCAGAGCTGCAGTCATCATTCTGCTCTTACCAAATGTATTATACTCCTGTTACAGCCAGAGCTGCAGTCACTGTTCAGATCTTACCAAATGTATTGTACTCAAGTTACACCCAGATCTGCAGTCACTGTTCTCCTGTTACCTAATGTACTCCTGTTACACCCAGAGCTGCAGTCACTGTTCTGCTGTTACCTAATGTATTGTACTCGAGTTACACCGAGATCTGCAGTCACTGTTCTGCTTTTACCTAATGTATTGTAGTCCAGTTACACCCAGATCTGCAGTCACTGTTGTGCTGCTACCTAATGTATTGTACTCCAGTTACTCCCAGAGCTGCAGTCACCGTTCTGATCTTAGGCTACTTTCAGACATCAGTTTTTGTGTATCAGGCGCGATGCGGAGAAAAGTGTAAAAACTGGATCCGGCGCCTGTTGCCACCAGGTCTGTTTTTTTTTCCCATAGAGTTTCATTATTGCCGCATCGCGCCGGATGCCTATGTGGCGTATCTGGTTTTTGCCGGATCCGGCAAAAACAGCCTGTCCAGCGTCTGGGAAAAACGTTGCATGTAACGTTTTTTGTCTGTGGTAAAAAACCGGATGACGCCGGATCCAGCGGAATACGGTTTTTGCCTGATTCCAGCGCCGGATCCGGTTTTTACACTGAGCATGCTCCAAAAAGTATCAAATTTAGAGAAAAACACCTGCCAGTCTCCACCCACTCTATTGGAAAGGTAGAGGGCATTCATCACACTGAATGCAGAGGAAGAGCTGACTGGATCCACACAGCCACAGGATCTGCCACATATCCACCAACCTACTGGATTTGCCAGCCAGACATCCACCACCCACCAACCAACTGGATTTGACAGCCATCCACTATTGGACATCCATCGATCAGGAGTTTGAGTGTGAGTTTCAAAATTTCCGTGCAAGCATAGGTTTTCGTTTTGTCTGTCTGCATGTCCTTGATTCACACAATCTACTGCGCCTATTGAAAACACGCTGACCGCCAAATTGAAATACCCAAGAGATGGCTATTTCAATATGGCATCCACTGCTGGTACCATGCCCTTCCACAGTACCACCAGCAGGTCCTTGCTGGTACCCCACCACTGCCACGGCCCCCCCCCCCGCCGCTGCTGCTGATGGACATGCAGCTGTGGTTTACCCTCCCCCGTTAGATCTGCCGATGCCTGCGCACCCATCACCATCACAGCCAGCAGGAAAGACTGTGGCTTGCGGCCTTTCCTGCTGACTTGTCACCACCATGACCCCCACAACCGCCCCTCCGCTGCAGAACCCCCATCACTGCCGTCACTGTTGGCCACCACGCTGAAGTCCAATGCTGTACCTGCTGCTGCCTGCCCCACACACACACACACACACACACACACATGTATGTTGTTCTTACATTGTACTATTGTTTTTAAAAAGTTACAGCTGTGGTCATCAGTGTAGGGAGGGATTTTAATTATGTAGGACAGTGCGATGTAGTTTGCGTGGTTGGGTGTGTGTATTTATGTGTAAATACTGTAGGGGGAGGTACCATATATACTTGTGTATACGCTGAGATGTTAAGCCCATTTTTGGGGCTTAAAGTCCCCCTCTTGGCTTACACACGGGTCATATACCTGTGGGTCGGAGGGGTAGCGGGGGTGTCACAGATCATACTTACCAGTCCTGCTGCTGTATCTGTAGCCTTGCTCACTTCTCCACTGTGTCTCTTCCTGTCTTCAGCGGTAACGTGGTACCGCTCATTACCATTCCTGAATCTGTGCGATGTGACTATAGCAATATCCACCTCTCCTGGGTCCACTGCTGCTCACTGCGGTCTCTGCTGCATCCTCTGTGGCGTTTAGGCAGCAGGGGGTGCGTTGACGTGATAAGTGCACACCGCCCCTCTGCTGGCTGAACAGTCACTGACAAAAGAAGTGGCAGACAGCGGATATGGACCCACAAGGGTTTTTTTTTTTGGCCATCATATGAGGGCATATTCTATGGAGCAGCATATGGGGCCATAGTCTATGGATTCCACCCTGGGCTTATACAATAAGTGTTACCTTTTTTTGGGGCCTAAATTAGGGGGTCGGCTTATACATGGGGCGGCTTATACACAAGTATATACAGATTAAGTTGTTAGAATTGCTTGCGATGGTTTGTTGTCCAAGCTGCATTTTATAGGGTGGTGAGAGTGGAATTCAAAATATCTTATTTTTAAATATTTTTGTTCTTTTGTTGGATTGTAAAAATCATTGTTGCACACATCACAAATATTAACTACATCGTGCTTGTTTCATGCAGGAAGTTTCCCAGGCCACCACTGCCAAAACCCTGCGTGAAGCTATTTCAACCCATAATGTAAGTATTAAGGCCTGAAAGCTTTAAATATGGTTTGTGTTGTAGGTAACAATTATTTGCACTTACAGATTTTCAGCCAGTCATGTCTTCTTCTGGGAGCCCTCCCTCACATCGCCAGCGAAATGAGGTACATTTTTTTTTTGGCCAGACCATTCTTGGTACACATAACCCTATATATGCATTCTTGTTTAATAGGAAGCTGAACCAGAGGGTCTCTCAGAAGGAGACGGACGTAGCGGAGAAATGCCTGGAGTGGGCTCCCCGAGTGTAAGTATCTTTGCATGCATTGCAAAATGTTCATACACATCACTGGACTCAAAAAACAGGTCAACATAACAGCATTTAATTTTCCTTTTCTTGTTGTTTTTTCATTAAAGGCTTCTGAATCTGTTGCTCGTCGGAGAGTTCCTCAAAGTGCCTCCCAGAGTCGTCGGCAACCACGTCGGGGCGGTCGCCATAGAGTAAGTAATTTTTTTTGGACTTTTGTGGTTTGTAATTAATGCTGTGATTGTTAGGTTTACCTTTTTTGTCTTTAAACAGGCTTCAGAGCGTGCTCACGATTCCGACAGTGAGGATGTAGCTATTGATGTGGACCTCCTAACTGATATGGTGAGAGATCGTGAGCCGCTATGGAATATGGCGGACCGCTTCCATGCAGATGCTTGTGTTACTAGACGACTCTGGGAGGAAGTGTGCCAGGCTGTGGTATCTAACTGGGAGGAACTCCATTCTCGGGCACAGAAAGAACAGCGTAAGTATTCACATTTCAGTAATGTTTCTGGATGTATTGGGCTTGATCCTAAACATTTTGTGTTTTCACTTTTCAGGGGAAAGAGTTCAGTTGCGGTGGCGGTCAATGCGGGATCGCTTCAAGAAGGAGTTCAACAAAGAGATGCAGGCTGCCAGAGGATCAGGAGGACGCAAGAGCCGGAATAAAAAAATGCCCAGGCGCTGTCAACTATGGTGACAAGAAGGTAAAAATTCCTACCAGAAGTTACAAAATAAAAAATGTTAGAATGTGTAACTTTTTTTTGGCAGTCAGGGCTAATCAATATCATGATATTAATGTCTATTTTTTTTCTACATTTTTCAACAGCACCTTCAGCAGCACACGGGAGCCTGCATTGCACCCTTCTGGAGCGATCCCCCAGGAGGCTGTCACCGGGGACCACGACATACCCAACCCCTCTGCACCCTCCATGTCTTCCCTTGTGTGTGATCCCTCAGCCCCATAAACCTCTGCTGGAGCATCTGTGCAGGCTTCATTACATGAAGCTGCTGTTGACGAGGTAGGCTTACCTTTACCTCACCCCTCTGACACAGCTGCCCTCCATAGAACACCTTTGAGCTCTGGGCGGCTGCGTCACCGGGGTCAGGAAAGGCAGTTAGCTACGGAGCTTTTGCATCTACATGCATCCTTTCAAAATGCTATGAAAGTCATGACCCAGCAAATGTCTGCTGGGTTCAATCTTGTTAGTAAAGAGGTGCTTGATTTAAGCACGCGTGTTGAAAGGATGCATCTAGATGCAAATAAAGCACCGCATCATTCTTTTTCAAAGAGCGCCTTGACAACCTAACTCCTGAACAGCAGCTGCATGTAATGCAAGCCTGCCAGGTGGCCTTAGCACAGGTGACATCAGTAGCCCCTACAACCGTCCCAGTAGTTGCTCCAGGCCCGGTCCTTCCTACCCCTCCTGTACCATACCATTTTACCCAGTACCAACCTCCTGCCCCTTTCCAGTCTCCTTCCCTGTACCAGTTCCCAACTGCATCCGTGCCTCCACTCCCTTCCCAACCTACACTCCCTTCCCAACCTACACTTCCTGCCCAATACATCCAGTCTCCTTCCACATCCCAAATTCAACCGTCCTTAATCAACACCCACAGTTTTGTTTCCCCCCAGTCTATTGTTTTCTCCACCCTTTCACCTTCTTTCTCCATTCCTATACCTTGTCCTTTGGTCTCTGACCCCTCACAAACTCCATCCTCCCACACTAACCCCGCTGTTGAAGTGGTCCAAACTGAGAGCCCATCCAATAGTATTTCCGCTACACATTACACAAATCTTTAGGGTATGTGCACACGTTGCAGAAAATTTCTGCACAAAAACCTGAATCCCTTCCCAGAAACCGCACCTATTTTTTCCGCGGCGGTTTTTGCGCATTTTTTGTGCGGTTTTGATGCGTTTTTTACCGCAGCGGTTTCTAAAAGCATGGGAGAAGCCTAAACCGCGGAAAAAAACGCAAAATTAATGTGCATGCTGCGGTTTTTACCGCAATGCGTTTTTTTCGCGGTAAAAAACGCATCAATGTGCACACAAAGTGCAAAATGCATAGAAATGACTGTGCAGCTTATTTTTAGCGGTTTTATAGCGGTTTTATAGTGAAAACCGCGGTAAAAACCGCTAAAAAAACGCTGTGTGTGAACACAGCCTTAAGGTGTTTTGTTACAAATAAAAGTTTTCTTAAAAAAATATTAAAGAAAAACTTTCAGCTAAAAGCTGATAAAAAATAAATTTTGCTTTTGAGTCAATAAAATGTATTTTGTTTCTTTTACTGTTGAATCTAAAATGTCTATCTATAAAACTGAATGAGTGTGTGAGTATGTGAGTTAGTGCGTGAGAGTAGGTGAGTGTGTGTGAGTATGTGAGTGAGTGTGTGAGTGATTGTGTGAGAGTAGGTGAATGTGTGTGAGTATGTGAGCGAGTGTGTGAGTGATTGTGTGAGAGTAGGTGTGTGTGTGAGTATGTGTGTGTACAAGTATGTGTATGAGTAAACGTACGTGTGTGGCGGTGGGGGGAGGCCTGCTGCTTGGCAGTACTGTGGAAGGTCCTTGGATCATCAGTGGGTGCCACATTGGCATACCCATCACTGGGGTATTTTAATATGGCGGTCGGCGTTGTGCCGGTCAGAATTGTTAAAAAACGAGAAAATAATTGCTTTCTTAAAGGGCCAAAGAGGTCAATAATATAGTAGAAATCATCAAACCCATCCTCCCTCCATAAGGGTATGTGCACACAGTTTTTTGTCTCTGCGGATTTTGTAGAGAAAGCCGCAGGAAATCCGCAGGACAAAGTGCTGCGTTTTTTCTGCGGTTTTACCCTGCGGTTTTACACCTCATAATGGATGAGGTGTAAAACTGCAGCGTTTCTGCACCAAACAATTGACATGCTGCGTTTTGAAAACCGCAGCAAAACCGCGCGGAAAAAAACACAACATGTGCACAGCTTTTTTTAACTTCCATAGGAAATAAAGGTACTGTACAACGCAGCAGAATCTGCTGCGTTTCTGCAGTGCCAAAACCGCTGCGGAAACGCAGCAGAAACCGCAAAGTGTGCACATACCCTAATACCGCTGTATAGCCCCTATATTATTTTCTACACCCCACACTACATGAATTTGTATCAAGTTTTTAAATAAATGATTCTTTATTAGCTTTTAAAGAGCTTTATTGTCAGGAATTTCATAATTTACAATACTTTGGGTAAACGAAAGTTAGTTAAAGAAGTTAGAATACTGTTACAAAGGTACAATACTTTTACAAAATGTAAGGTAACAAGGTACAGTAACTTTAACCAAAAAAATTGTTAAGTACAACAAGGTACAAAATAGGTTTTAACATCTCAAACCATGTCATCCTGCCATTCAACTCTACCTTCAGGTGACATAACGTACTCGGCAAATGTGTCCCTCATTCTGGACACTGCTAGAGTACTTCGCACATTAACACTGCGATAATCATGCAATGTGGTTTCGACATCATTGTCTTCTATGGCAATCTGTTCCTTAGTAATAACAAAATTGTGTAGGACCACACATGCTTTTACCACCTCATCCACATTTTCAGTTTTCAAGTTAATTGCGGTCAACAGAACTCTCCATTTTGCAGTAAGAATTCCAAAAGAACCCTCCACCATCCTCCGTGCTCATGTCAGGCGATAGTTGAACACTCTTTTTGTTGGTGTCAAGTCTCTGCTTGCGTACGGCTTGAGCAGGTGTTCTGACAGTTGAAATGCTTCATCACCTACGCAAACAAATGGCAGTGGTGGCCCAGAAGTTTGAGGAAGCGGTCTTGGAGGTGGGAATTGGAATGTGTTTCCATACAAATTATGGCCCATTGCTGCAATTTTAAAAACTTGTGAGTCATTGGAGCGTCCATAAGCCCCAATATCCACCGCAATAAATTTGTACTTGGCGTCTGCAATCACCATCAGGACTATAGAGAAATAGTTTTTTATAATTAAAAAATTCAGATCCCGATCCTGCTAGATTAGTGATCCTGACTGATGTGCTTGCCATCAACTGCACCCAGGCAATTAGGAAACTGACAGATGCTGTAAAATTGGTCAGCTATTTCGAGCCACCTCTCTGTTGTGGGCTGTGGGATAAACTCTTCATGTAGACTGTCCCACAATGCGCGGCATGTGTACTTGATGATTCCTGATAATGTTGAAATCCCAATCCTATTCTGGTAATGTAGCGACGAAAGGGATTCGCCTGCTGCAAGGAATCTGTGGGAAAAGTCAAAAATAATAATGCAAAATAACTGCAACAACAGGAGGAGACATTTCCAGTATACTGAAGTCTGCTTTGGAGGAGAAACAATAAAAATTGGCTTACCGGAGAGTGACCATCAAACGCTCCGGTGGTGAGATGGAGAAGTTGCAGTAGGTGTCACGTCTCCGGATCAGTTCTCCAACCCTGTCCAGCAAAAAGTCAAAAGTTTCCACTTTCATCCACGTATAAAGCAAAAACTTCTCTGGATTTCCTCGCAATGCCAGATATAATGTTGCAAAGACTCCTAGTGTCAGCCTCTGTGCGGTTATAGGGTGAATCCAGAAACGACGCCGGCGCAGACGCATGATACACTGCCTTTGTCGCTCCTTCGCCATGACAATTGCTGCCAAAGAAATGGCCTCAAAAGTGAAATCAATGTAAGCCTGCGGGATGTTTCCAATAATACCTTCCATCTTGCTCCAAAACAACCTCTCAACAGGGTGTATACCAAGGTATATATAGGTTTTCCTGTGAATACCACTAGCCAATGGTGGCTTTTGGGCGTTGTTTAAAAATCGGATCCGGCAAAAAACGGACGAAACGGATGGAAAAACTGATTCACCGGTTCCGTTTTTTTGCCGGATCCGGCCACCGGATTATGCCGGATCCGGTAAAAAACCGGAACCGGTGCATCAGCTTTTTACATTTTATGCCAGATCTGGCATGATGCGAGATAACTGAAATCTGAAAGTAGCCTTACCTAATGTATTATACTCCTGTTACAGCCAGAGCTGCAGTCACTGTTCAGATCTTACCTAATGTACTGTACTCTAGTTACATCCAGAGCTTCAGTCACTTTTCTGCTCTTACCTAATGTATTGTACGCAAGTTACACCCAGAGCTGCAGTCACTGTTCTACTGTTACCTAATGTATTGTACTCCAGTTACACCCAGATCTGCAGTCACTGTTCTGCTGTTACCTAATGTACTCCTATTACACCCAGAGCTGCAGTCACTGTTCTGCTCTTACCTAATGTATTGTATATGTACAGGACTGTGCCTGTGTAATGAGCGACGCAGCAGTGATGCCTTTAATGGCTGTAATGTGCCTGTACAATAAGCGATACGGCCATGTTGCCGCGACGACTAAGCGACTGTCGCTGATTGGTCACGGCCTAACTGCCGCGACCAATCAGCGACGCAGGATTTCGGTTACAGACAGACATGATAAGACAATTATATATAGAGATGGAGGTCTGTATAAGGATTACAGTTGGAGAATCATACCGTGATGGCGTCAACATTCTTTGTCTGCGGGAATAAGGAAGAAGGGGTACAGTAGTGTCATCATATCGTGCATGTAGAGGGTACTGTGGAGATATACTGTGTTGGCATCCTACCTTATTATCTGTATTAAGCCAATGGGCTATATGCGTTTTACTGCTCTTATATGACGTATTATATTATTCCAATATTTTATTGTAAAATGTATTAAAATGTACTTTGTTCGTGGGACAGCCCCTTTAAAGTTTGTTTCCATATCAAAAGGTTCATCATTACATTTGATGAAAAAAAAAATGTTTACAATTCAAGAAGTTTTCCTTAAGAAATATCAAGATTGTCCAGCGAATTTGTCCATGCTTTTAATTTTATCCCCTCTGTCTATTTGAGTTTGACATCCGAGTCTTAAGGGAATATAGACTATAAAAAAATATAATTTAACAGCCTTGTAATTCAGTGAAAAAAGAATTAAATATTCCAGGGATGTGTCACTTACATTGCTGCTTGTTTCAGTTTCAATAAAAATCAATGTTTTATCAGCAGGAGATAATCAATAGAAGACTAGTTGTCCAATGCCTGGTAGTCTTGATCTGTGTAACCACACCCACACCACTGATTGTATAGGCAGAAAGCTGCCACAGTGTGCACAGAAAGCTGCCAATCAGTGGTGTGGGTGGGGTTATACAGAGCTCAGCATTCAGAGAACTGGTAGGTCTGCAGTAGAGAAAATAGGGATTGTATCAATATGACAGCATGCAGCTCATAAGTGATACATCACTGGAATCAGTGTAGCTACAGGTTAGGTTTTATATTATTCACAATTTTTTTGTGAACTATCAAAGATTTGGACCACATATACTGTATTTCACATTATATGCATTCATGAGGTTTTTCTTTCCAAGACCAATGCTCTCACTCTTATTTACAGTTGTGCTCAAAAGTTTACAAACCCTGGCAGAATTTTTGCTTTCTTTGCCTTTTTTCAGAGAATATGAATGATAACACTAAAACTTTTTCTCCACTCATGATTAGTGGTCACCTATGACCTGTTTGCTTGTAATCAGTGTGTGTGTGCATAAAAGCTGAGTGAGTTTCTGGGATCCAGACAAACTCTTGCATATTTCATCCAGCCACTGACGTTTCTGGATTGCTAGTCATGGGGAAAGCAAAAGATTTGTCAACGGATCTACGGGAAAAGGTAGTTGAACTGTATAAAACAGGAAAGGGATACACAAAGATATCCAAGGATTTGATAATGTCAGTCAGCAGCGTTCTAATTGTGATTAACAAATGGAAAATCAGGGGCTCTTTAAAAACTAAATCACGGTCAGGTAGACCAACAAAAATTTCATCCACAACTGCTAAAATACAGAACTCTCTGAAAGCTAGCAGTGTGGCTGTTTCAAGATGCACAATAAGGAGGCACTTGAAGACAAATGGGCTGTATGGTCAAGTCATCAGAAAAAAGCCATTACTGCGCAAATGCCACAAAGTATCTACAATACACCAAACAGCACAGAGACAAGCCTCAAAACTTCTGGAACAAGGTAATTTGGAGTAATGAGACCTAAATGACGCTGTGGGTGTGTGTGAGCTACAAAAGCACAGGAAACTTGGCCAAAGTTGAATGAAAAATAAATGCAGCACGTTATCAGCAAATACTGAAGGCAATTTTGCAATCATCAGCCTGGAAGCTGCGCATGGGATGTACTTGGACGTTCCAACATGACAACAATCCAAAACACAAGGCCAAGTCAACGTGTCATTGGTTAAAGCAGAACAAAGTGAAAGTTCTGGAGTGGCCATCTCAGTCTCCTGACCTCAATATCATTGAGCCACTCTGGGGAGATCTCAAGCGTGCAGTTCATGCCTAGCAGCCCAGGAACTTACAAGAACTGGAGGCTTTTTGCTAAGAAGAGTGGGCAGCTTTACAATGTGAGAAATTAAAGAACCTCATCCACAACTACCACAAAAGACTTCAAGCTGTCATTGATGTTAGAGAGGGCAATACACGGTATTAAGTAATGTGGTATGCAAACTTTTGATCAGGGTCATTTGGATGTTTTGTGTTGTCCTTATGATTTAAAAAGAGAAAACACAGTAGTTTGACAATAAATGGCTTCACCCAACCACTAATCATGAGTGGAGAAAATGTTTTTGTGTTATCATTCATATTCTCTGAAAAAAGGCCAAGAAAGCAAAAATTCTGCCGGGTATGTAAACTTTTGAACACAAGTGTACTAACTATATGTTTATCTATGAAATAATCTTATGTGATTGTGCTGAAAAAAATACAGGACTGAAGATTTATAGCCAAAATTAGGTCCTTATATAATGATATACCTGTATGTATAATACAAGCACTAATGTACAGATGGAAAGTGATGCATTTTGAGTAGGGGCATAAAGTTGCGTGCTGATGGTGTCCTTCGTGTAATATTTATTTATCTACATCTTCAGAATTCCCATAGGATTCTTAGCTATTGGATACAAAAGTGAAAAATTAAAGGAAATTACAGTATAAAATTAGACAAGTGTGACACAGAACACACAAGCCTGTCCCGGGCTTCCTAATGCATTTTCATCAGCCGGATTCAGAATCCACTTTTTTTTTTCAAGACCAAGAGTATTGATATGTGCTCTTTTAACAAAAGCTTTGGCCTACAGCAAAGCATCCTCAGAATAGATTCTATGTTTGGCAAACTACCAGTAAAATACTTCATAAAACCAAATTAAGAGAAATAGTGGACCAAACTGAAAGATGAAGAGACAGTTTATCACTGTATCCTAGTATGTAACACAAACTATATAACTACCCGGGGTGAAGGAATATATTAATATACAAATCATGGTGTGCCAAACTCCATCCAGGATATTTCCTGGCAGAACTAAAGTCATCAGTCACCTTAAAATATAGAAAGATAGCTATGCCTGCAAATTATTCAATGGTTAGGTTTACTTTGTTCTTAAAGAGGTTGTGACGACACAGCATTTAATGCCAATTATCCAGATGTCTATTTTCAGTAGGCCAGGAGACATAGGCTATTATCTTTATGTTGACTATTGAATGTGTGTGTTGCTTTCTTTGGTTAATCAAGAAACACAGACTGTTGTTCGTATGAGCCTGGATATTGAATTTTCATAGAATGGTAGAGTTGGAAGGGACCTCTGGTCATCTAGTCCAACTTCCTGCTCAAAGCAGGATTCACTAAATCATCCCAGATAGATGTCTGTCTAGCCTCTGCTTTAAGACATCAATTGAAGGAGAACTCCCCACTTCTCGTGGCAGCCTGTTCCACCCATTGATCACCCTGTCAAAATGTTTTTTCTAATATCTAATCTGTGTCTCCTCCCATTCAGTTTCATCCCATTGCTTCTAGCCTTTCCTTGTGCAAATGAGAATAAAGATGATCCTTCTACAATGTGACAGCCCTTTAGATATTTGTTGACAGCTATTAAGTCTTCTCTCATATTCTTTTTTGCAAACTAAACATTCCCAAATTCTGTAACCGTTCCTCATAGGACATGGTTTGCAGACCAGTCACCATTCTGGTCGCTCTACTCTGAACTTGCTCCAGTTTATTGATGTTTTTTTTAAAATGTGGTGCCCAAAACTGGGCACAGTATTCCAAATGAGGTCTGACCAAAGAGGAATAGAGGACAATAATGACTTCACGTGATCTAGACTTTATGCTTCTATTAATACATGCCAGAATTGTATTTGCCTTTTTTGCTGCTGCATCACACTGTTGACTCATGTTCAGTTTATGATCTATTAGTATACTCAAGTCTTTTTCACATGTGCTGTTGCTTAGCCCTATTCCTCCCATTGTGTATATGTTTTTTTTTTTTTCATTTTTATTGCCCAGATGTAGTACTTTTCATTTTTCCCTGTTAAAAACCATTCTGTTAGTTGCTGCCCACTGCTCCAGTTTATTTATTTTTGAGTTTATGTTTGTTGGAACTTAGGGTAATTGAAAAACAGATGTTCTTAATATGTTGATTACACATTGTACCAGGCCAGCTAGTTTGTTAACATGCAAAAGAGTGGAAGACAAATTAGGCAGATTGATTAAATACTCAAACAATACAAGTTAATTTCATCACACCTTCCCCTTGACCTCAGGATGATGGCTTGAAGGACAGTTGTGAACTATATAAGGGGGGATATGCCTCCGTATCAGAAAGACTTGACAGAACAACAGCCAGGACACCGTGACTCCATAAAGGAACACTTTACCAAGACAACATTGGCATATCTGTGTCCCTCTTGATTGAGCATTCTACAGGATGTCAGTTTAGGAGACAATTACCCCAGCTGAAAGAATACAGATCTGCTCCATTGACTTTCAGTGACCCCCCCATGGATAAGTTTATAAAAGCCAGGTTAGGACCATTCAGTCACCCATGGATACATCTGGGTAAACCAGGCTGGGATCCACTGGTCACCTGACCCCATCAATATATTTGGAGAATCCAGGTTGGGACCATCTGGTCACCTGGCTCCATGGAGATGTTCAGGCAAGTCAGGTTGGGACCATCCGGTCACCTGGCCACATACCTCAATGGACTGTCAGCTTCCTAAGCTTGTCATTAGCTACTCTCTGTGGGTGCCCGCCAAAAGCAGGGTTCCACAGGTGGTATTTGGTCCTGGAAACCCAAAATTGCAGCTGCTCTAATCCCAGTGAGCTAGTGGAAGGGTGAGACTGTAATTTTACACCATCTTGGGTATTTTGATGGGACTTTTTTATATGTTATTGTCTTTATTGATGGCTTTTCCTATACACTAATCAGTGGAAATCCGACTCTTGACCCCACCAGTGTTTAGCAGCTGGAAGGTGCATTGTCCCCAATAGTAGAACATGTGCACTGCCGCTCCTTTCATTCTAATTGGAGTGCTGAAGACCATCCTAGCGCAACCATTGGTATTCTACCGTGCACCCATTAAGAGTGAATAAAGCAGCAGTGCACTTGAGTAACCAGAGCTCCATTCCCATGGGCTTTTCAGATCCCCAGTTCTAGGGTTCGCTTGAGCACCCAGCATTCAGAACCACAGTGATCGGAAAGTTATCCCTAACCCATAAGGGACAACTTTAAAACTTAAGAAAACTCCTTTAAGGAAGTTGTCCACTACTTGGGCACCTCCTTGTCATACCCCACATTTGGCCCCAATAAAAAAAAGCCAAAAACCTATACTCACCTCCCGTGCCAACCTCGTTTCTGCGGTGTCAGCACTCATTCTCCTTGGGGCCAGGGCTGTGGAGTCGGAGTCGGAGTCGGTGCTCATTTTGGTGGAGTCGGAGTCGGAGTTGGAGTCGGTATAAAATGGACCGACTCCGACTCCTAAAATATATAATAAATTGGGTACAGTAATTCAATGCAGGATGTGCTGAATATTTTTTCATAGGAGTTTGGGAAAGTTATGAAATGTCCTATAAATGGCTGTTATATTCCTGATCTAAGGCTACATTCACACACAACGTTTTTCCTGTGTTTTTTGAGGATACGTTTTTTAGCTGCAAAAGCTGATCATCTTTTTAAAAAACTGCATCACCTGAAAGGTTTTTGAGCTCATAGATAATGTCTTCAATAGCAAAAGCAGATTAGAAATCTGCTCTATCTATATATCCATTTATCCATATCTGTCTATCCATATCGTATCTGTACCAAAAAGAATGAAAACCGGGTAGTACACCAATATATATTCTGTTCTATCTAAACATCTTGATTATTGGATCATAAAAATGATTAAATGTCTGAGGTTCACATTGTACTACAATACATTTTTCACTTAAATATAAGCAATATGTGTGGGAGTCGGAGTCGGAGTTGGAGTCGGTGTAAGGGAAATTGAGGAGTCGGAGTCGGAGTCGCAGGTTTGGCTTACCGACTCCACAGCCCTGCTTGGGGCTCCAAAGTGGTTGTTGTGACATGTGAGCTGTCGAATTGAACATGAAGAGGAAGTCAGAGATTATCTTCAGACTGGACTTCCTCTTCATATTCAATCCAACAAAAGGCTGGTACAGTGATGTCAGCGTTGATTTGGCTCTGGGTTCACATGTCACAACAACCACACGAGAACCCCGGGGACAGCGAGTGCCAACACTGCAGGAACGTCGACGGAACGTGAGGTGAAAATAAGCTTTTTTACTTTATCAGGGCCAAGCATGGGGTATGTGAAGGGGTGTGCTAGTAGTGGACAACCCTTTAAAGTAGGAATTGAAATATGTGTGATTTCAGCAAAAACAAGCCCATTCAGATGAATTAAACAGATTTTAATATCTGCAACACATCTACCCTATGGTTTTATACTTGGATTAAGTAGTTACCAGTGGGCATTAAAATTTCCTCCTATTTATAACACATGTTGATAACTTATCAGTCTTTCCAGAGAATCACCAGTATGATGTAGTTCGTGTTTGCTTTGTAGCTCTGTGAAAAACTACTGTATAATGTAAACTCTTGGGGCAGAAACTGGTGTGACTGAATCAATATTGAGTTACTGCATAAAATATTCTAAACATATTATTACTATTAGTATTGCTATTGTCAAACAAAGCCTATGAATGATCATCTATATCTGCACCTATTGAGATAAGACAGAGAGGAATGGCATTATTTATAAAATGTGATGTTTCACTGTGAAACTAAAATAAAGAAATATAATGAGAGGGATAAAATGCCTTAAAGCTCCTATGTCCAACTCTGGTCAGATGGCCAAGTCCGATTCACAGGATGTGTATATTTGGCACGTGACGTCAGACGTGTCCCCCCCCGAGTGTAAATGGCCCGACATCGCGCTTTCAACTATATCAGCATCCTATACTCAGATACAGTTGAAAGCAGTGATGGAGGAAGGAGCATCAACTGACGCTCACTCTCCAATCATTATACCGTATGGAGCACTATGTGGGGCCCATTATACTATATGGAGAACTATATGGGGCCCATTATACTGTATGGAGCATTATGTGGTTCCACTATACCGTATGGAGCACTAGGTGGGGCCCATTATACTATATGGAGCACTATGTGGTTCCACTATACTGTATGGAGCACTATGTGGGCCCCATTATACTTTAAAGAACACTATCAGAGGCCTATTATACTGAACTGAGCAGTATGTGGGGCCATTATACCGTATGGAGCACTTTTCTGGTCATTATTATACTGTATGGAGGGCTGGGTGATGATTACAGTTGAAGATATTGCGATGGGGTCACCACTCTTTTTTAAGTTGAATGAGGGAGAGTGGTACAGTAGCGTCATCATATCATGCGTGTGAAGGGTACTGTAGACGAATTCACTGTGGGGGGTAACTGTCATGCTGTGACAGTCTTCAGTAAGAAAAAGAGGTCTTAAACTGTCCCTAGAGCAGGGACCCTAACTATCCCTGTCCCGTGGGTACTCTTAAAAAGGTAGAGACCCCAGTCTCTGACCTTACCGTGCTCCTGCAAAAACCCTAATCTGCCCCTCACCCACCCTATGAGGAATGGGACAGAAATGAAAGGTAAAACAGGCAAAAAGACAAAACTTGGATAACAGAAAATTTCTATCATACAAAAGCACTAACCAACCATACGGAGGAGGATAGGGACTGGGATGAATAAACTAAATGGGAAAAGGGGACCAGGAGACAAATATACATGTACAACAGAAAACTACAGAACACCACAACTCCAATCTTCAACTTTTTAGCTTTAGCACACAGCACAGCATCTACTAAGAACAAGAAAGAGGACTTTCACCATCAGGACAGAGAGGGTCTTGCCAAGTTTTATAGGAAGAGTTAATGACCAGATCAGAAGAAGCCGAGATGGAGCTGCCTGTTTCTGATCAGCACAGAAAGGGTTAACCTCTTCAGCACCAAAGGAAACCAAAATTAATTTAATATGGGATCTAAATACATCAGTGGTTCCCAAACTCCAGTCTTCACGGACCCCAACAGGTCATGTTTTCAGGATTTCGATAGTGTTATACATGTGAGAATTCCTGATGCCTTGACGATATTTCCATCACCTGTGAAATACTAAGGAAATCCTGAAAACATGACATGTTGGGGGCTGTGAGGACTGGAGTGGGGAAACACTGGTCTAAATGGAAGATCTGTGATTAACAATACATAGAGATCTTCTGTCCCCGGATCTGAAAGGTTGGCATGACACACTCATGACAGTATCATACCGTGTTTGGGGGCACTTTTGATGGCATCATACTTTATTACCCGTATTAAGGTTTTTTATCCTTTGTTATTACATACTTAATTTAGGTAATTGGGCCATATGCTTTTTACATAACATATTATTCCCATATTTTATTCTAATATCTATTAATTAAAATGTACTTTGCTCATGGGACAACCCCTTTTAGTTTGTTTCCATATGAAAAAGGTCCTCATTATATTTGATAAGGGAAAACTTCCTAAATTGTACTGTAGACTTTTTTTTAATAAATATCAAGGTTGGCCCGCGACTTTGTCCAAGATTTTAATTTTGGTCCACTGTGTATTTGAGGTTGGCATCCGTGCTTCAAAGGGAATCTGTCAATAGGACTACCCCTCCTGAGCTGTCTATATGGTCATGTAGGTCATAGAAAGCTGAATAAAATGATACCTTGATATGTACGATACAATATCTTATTCCAGAGAAACAAACGTTTTTCTTAATATGTAAATGAGCTGTTAAGATCTATGGGCCGGACAATGATCAGCATGAGAATCTGCCTCTGGGACTGCAGCGGCGCTGGGAAAAGCTGAAGACGGTGGCTGGTAAGTATATATATTAGTGGCACCACTCCAGAGCTTGAGTGAAAAAAAAATTGCTGGAGTGGTGCTTTAAACTTGTTCTGTGTAAACAGGACGTGCTACATCGCAATCTATTACCCATTGTTCTATGTGCATCAGACGTGCGGTCGGCCCCTAGGTACAAGCTATTTAATTAAACCACTTCAATTCAGCAAACATGTAGCCGATCATTTAATAGCCGTCCTCAGCCGCTGCAAACAAGCCCTTATGTCACTCTGGAACTGCTGATACATTACCATACTGTAACAATACACTTTATTTTCGCACCTTTAGTCTATTTTCCTCATCTGACTTATTTCCACAGCAACCAAATACGAGATAAGAGGAAAAAGGTGTGCGTTCGCAAGAAACAGATCAATAGGCCCGACATAGCAGGGCCAGTGGTGAGCTATCAATTATTTGCTTATTGACAGCAGCCATGCAATCCAACACAGGAACGTAGCGCTTTTCTAACAAGAGGTTGCACACCTATGTTTGGTCAAGCGAGATATGAAAAATGAATCACGATGCAATTATTACTAAACAGGTTCCCTCAGCTCCAATACACAAAAGAGCAAAACTAAACAGAAATCTGATTATAATGTTAATTTCTTCTACAGGAAAAACCTATTAAAAGAAAGCTGATATATGCTGACTGTGGATAAGGCAGCCTGTATCAGTCACTGAACGGATGATCTCAGCCATATATGTTTAACACAGAAACGCTGCAACATGTCAGAGGAAAACACAATTCAACAGCCGAAGGCCACCCTATCCGCTGCCCTGGAGTGACAGGTCTCTCCCTGAGCGCATGTATTAAACCACCATGTGCCAGGTCTGTTTTGGAGTTTAATTGGGAATTACCCAACGCTTGAATACCATTTGGCTTTGTCCTTTGGCAAGCTCATCCGTGGATGCAAAATAATAGCTGTATCGTGTAGTAACTATCAGTGGGGCTGTACTCACCTGGCACAACCTCTGAAGGTGAGCACTCCTAATTTATGTGGATCTGCTTTGTTACCGTTACGTACTCACCCTATGTGCACTCCTTTATTTGTTTTGTTATTTTGCTTATGTCTACTGTTGTATAGAGACCTGTCAGTCACTGGCAGCAGGCGGGGAGAAGCTGGCAGGGACCCGCCTTTCAGACTAGTCTCCAGCAAGGTTCGGTCCCCAACTTTCCGACTAGTCTCCAGCACAGCTTGGTCCCTGCCTTTCCGACTAGTCGACAGCATAGCTCGGTCCCCACATTTCCAAACAGTCTCCAGCATGGCTCAGTCCTCACCTTTCCAACTAGTCTCCAGAACGGCTCGGGCCCTGCATTTCCGACTAGTCTCCAACAAGGTTCAGTCCCCGCGTTTCCAACTAGTTTCCAGCACGGTTCGGTCCCCACTTTTCCATCTAGTCTCCAGCACAGCTCAGTCCCCACTTTCTGACTAGTCTCGAGAACGGCTCAGTCCCCACCTTTCCAACCAGTCTTCAGAACGGCTCGGTCCCCAACTTTCCAACTAGTCTCCAGCACGGCTTAGTCCCTGCCTTTCCGACTAGTCTCCAGCAAGGTTCAGTCCCGGCCTTTCCGACAAGTCTCCAGCAAGGTTCGGTCCCTGCCTTTCCAACTAGTCTCCACCACGGCTCGGTCCCCACCACGGCTCGGTCCCCACCACGGCTCGGTCCCCAACTTTCCGACTATTCTCCAGCACAGTTCAGTCCCCAGCAGCTATTGAACTGGTTTTGCTGAAATGCTGTGATATTTCAATGTCAAACATATATGGCTGAGATCATAGAGCCAGTGTCTGATACATGCTGCCCGAGGATCAGGTTCACTTTAATGTATTTACTCCAGTTATCTGGCATAAGTATATGTGAAAATATGGCATTTGTATCATATTGTGTAATCGTAAAAGCCCCCCCAGCATTTGTTAAGGTAATATGTGAGGCCCCCATACATATCAGACTAATGTCGGCTAAACACACCAATATCAATGGGTTCGGACAACATTCCAATGTAATGTGTACAGGGACCTCTCTTTTATCCGGGGACAGAAGGATCCCACTTATCTGATTGCCCCGGCTCAGACACATTTTGGGTTGGTTGGGTTTGGCTGACAGTCTAATGTGTATGGGGGCCGCAGACAATGGATTGTCGGGAGAGTGAAGAAGCCGGCATATTCAATTAACAATTGTTTTCTTGGACTTTTAAATTTAAAAAAAAAAGGGAAAAATAAATCATTAGCTCTGTGGTCTAATTAGGGCAACAGCAGGGCTCTGCACATGTGCAATAAACAGCCTACTTGGGACTTTTAGTTCTCCAACAGCTGTGACGCCACAGGATAATAATGCACATATAAAGCCCAATGACATGGCTATAAAAGTCATTAATTATTGCTCGAAATCTTCCATCGTGCCATAATCTCCGTTCAGACTGTTGCCCATGCATTTGCACTGTGCGGAGACTGCCCCCTTTTGTTTCTTGTTTACATGCCCCTCCAGCAATGAATAGGTTAATGATGCAATTAGACTTTCCATTGTACCCTATATAGTGCGAGCAGATCGGGTAACACTGTGTCCTGCATTGTTGGAGCCATGCAGAGGTAATAAAGGTTTTCATTTCTTTCTCTCCACCCTAAAGGGAGCCTCCTGTTCTTTCCCAGCTCATGAAGTCTTGTCCCTGCCCCCATTCACTGGGATCAGAGCCAACAGCAATCCCCCCACCACCACTCAGACCTGGGGCTCTGGCCAACATATCTGTCTGCGCCCCAGCAAACAGCCCTCATCCACCAGGCTCTATCTCAGGGCATCAGTTTTCTTGTCACTGGAGGCATGCATGTTTAATTCCACCTTTCCTCTTCCTCCAGGCGATCCCAGAAAAGTACTGCACAATTTCCACAAGGACACATTATTGTGCCTGATACGAACCTCCCCCACTTTATGAGATCTAGAGCGTAAGCTTTGCTGCCCACCCCCATACTCTTCCCGTTCTGGAGGACCTGACCACATTTTTAAAAGTTCTACATATTGCTGGTCCAGCATGGTGGTCTTGGACTCTTGTCTTTCTTTCTTTGCTCTCCCCTCCCCCACCACTCATGGACAGACACATCACACTCCATGTGCTGAGGCCCAGGCTAGGAACTATTTTCTCTTGGCACAGTAAACTAAAGTGCAGCCTGTGTAAAAGCTGCAGGAGCCATGTGGCTGCTGGAAGATTATAGCCCTGTGTGAATACAAAAGCATACGCCTAGAGTCCTAGATCCAGTAACTGCCAGGACTTGCTACTTCCACCCAGTAACTAGAAAGTCTCAAATCTGAGGCCTGCTTTAACCCTTTTATTCTCTTTGCTCCTGCATAAAAAAAAGGTAACAAAAAAAATCTAGAAAACTTTCTAAAACAAGCAGAATATTATGTTTATACGATACTAATGTAACATTAGGATAATGTCTGTAAAGTGCTGTGGAATATGATGGCGCTATATAAGAAAAGCATAATAAAGCATTGCATAGGGGGGGGGATAATACCAGCCACAAGACCCCCAATAATTCAGGGAGCAGACACAGGTGAGGGACAGGTCGTAAATGAGATGATCCACAGACAGAAGCATATACGAGTGTCATGTACCCTGCAGCACAAAAAGCACTAACCTTAACATTACTGCCTCGTAAATCAGGGGGTAGAAGAACAAATTCTCGGCTTGGTAGACACAGACTATGCAGTATTTGTCAGCCTGCTGTTACATTCCCTCTAGCAAGGTCACAGATGTGGGTGGGGGGGGCAGAAGGCGATCCAGGGGCGACTGAATGGGATGTCAGGTATCAGTCACTTATTGGAGCGGTGGGTAAAGGATGTGCACAGCTGTGATTACTGCGGGTACAGGCGTTCCTTCCCCATGTCACCTACTTGTCTACGGGCCTACGTCTCGCCCATCACCTGCTAATAACTCATGAATCAAAATTTTCCCTTTTTTCATGGAATGAAAGACATTAGGTGGCATTTCCCTAGAGAACCTGAGTCTGGCAGATAGTGATAGAGGACATATGTATACACCTGAATCATTGCTCCAATTATGGGGGGAACTCTAGAGAGTCCTACAGATCTTCCCTCAACTCTGAGCACGTCTAAGGCCAGGTTCATACTGCGTTAAGACAGCCCATTCCATGCATAGCGCTGACCGGCTGCGTTAACGCTATAGCATAACGCGACCTCATTATGATATGCCGCTAGCGCAGATGCTTCATCTTCACTAGCGGTGACAGAGCCTCAGACGCTGCAGCCCGCGTCCGAGGCTCCATCACAGAATGACGGCACATCGCTAGCACTTTCCGATTATAGCATGCGTTAGCGATGTGCCCGATAATAGGGGTTAATGGCAGTGTTAACGGACTGCCATAACGCAGTATGAACCCAGCCTAATAAGACTTAATCACTCCGCGCCTCATGGTAATGTGCGATATGCAGGGAACGAAAGTACAAAAGGTGCCCAAACGTGCCAACATTCGGAATAATGGTCGTGTCTGAGAAATCACAAGGATCAGATGTGTTCAGCTGGTGGGATTCCAAAGTTTCACTGACGGTTAATTGTGAGATACAGCGTTTCGCCCTCTGATAATGATCTTTATTCTCATACAGCGCGCTAACATATTCCACAGTGCTTTACAGACATCATCATCTCTGTCCCCGATGGGGCGCACAATCTAGATTCCATATCAGTGTGTCTTTGGAATGTGGGAGAAAACCCACGCAGACACTGGGAGAACATACAAACTCCTACATACAAACTCCTTGCAGTTGTTGTCGTTGGTGGGATTTGAACCCAGGACTCCAGCACTGCAAGGCTGCAGTGCTGACCACTGAGCCACCGTGCTGCCCTCCAGAAGCACTGAACCTATAGGTCATTAAATATATGGGTGATCCAGGGAGCAAATAATCACAATTTAAAGTCTTATTTATTGGTTAAACTTAGATGATGCTGTGATATACAGTACAAAGCATAAATTCCAATGTCGGGAAGGTACTGACCCAACGCAAATGATAACTAGTGCACTGTACATAAGATAAATATTTTCCCTTCCAAAATGCATCATGTATATAAATAAATAATATAAAAATAAATGTGACAATTTGTGCTCAAATTACGTATTAATCATTTGGTACATTTCATGTTTATTATTTCAAAGATATCAGACACGTGATACTTCCAGCTAATGATAGGCAGCACAGTGGCTCAGTGGTTAGCACTTCCCTGGGGTCCTGGATTCAAAACCCACCAAAGACAACATCTGTCTGTATGTTCCCCCTGTGATTTTATGGGTTTCCTTCCATACTCAGACATACTGATAGTGAATGTAGAGTGTGAGCCCCAATGGGGACAAGGTTGTGGAGTATTTTTTTGTCATTCAGCTCTATCTCAAGCCGTAGCGACTTAATGGATGACCGATCTCATGCAGGTAGGTCCACCAGGGTCTTCTCCGCCATTATCTTGATACTGGTGCTATTTAAGCGAACGTAATAAATATAAATCCATCAATGTGCAAAATGCTTCTGGATAAATACTGCTAATGACTATATGAGTTTCTGGGTTTTGTATTTGATCAGTTTTGTTTCCAATACCGATTATCGCCCGGATTAAGAAGACAATCAGTCGGTGGTTGACATCCCAGGAAGGTGAGACAAAGACAAGCCTCTGGATCCTTCTAGTGTGGAGACCTGGCACATTATGAAAATTCTTCACTGCATTATTAACCATCAGTCTCTGAGCTGTCCCCTGCCAGGTGGGAACAATACAGACCAGATGTGATCATGCAGAAGAAACCGCACATCTAAAACACTGCTGCAGAAATGCCAGAACCACCCCAATCCACAGGCAGACCCCTAGACCAGCACTTACCTCCCTAGGGTTTAGGTTCTGTCGCCTTTAGGTTGAGGTAGAACACAGAACTCCATGAGGACTTTCACCTCTTTCTTTTCTTTCTCAACATATCCACAGGCAATAAAGCCACAAGTCCTAGAGCAATCCCCCATCCTGGATCATGGCCCCTCCAGATGGTCTATACTAAGAGGAGAGTCCTCTGTGGCAACAATGGTGCAGAACAGCCTCCTCCAGAGAATCAGGAGGACATGTCCCAGCAAAGCACAAGAGATACAAGTTGTTGGAGGGAGTGTGGTGCTGCCTCTGCTGCTCTGGGACAGGGCTCACAGGAGAGCTGCTGACATCACATCCTTCTCCTCCCCCTCACTTTTGTGGACTTAGGATAAACTGGAAACTTCAAGGGGGGAGTTACAAGGTGTCCTGGGCTGCAGCAGCCTGGTGTGTGCTCGGTACTAGATCTGCTGCTGTACTTCTAGCCATACAGGCAGTAAAATGGCATGTAAACCAGGCCATAACATTTCCTAGTAGAAATATACATTATATCAAGGTTACATCAATATTTACAAATAGAACACATTCTTACAAAACACCAAATAGAGATTTTTCCCCCAATCTCATTGTTTAACCGGGTTCTTTATGATAAAAATAATTTTTTTTCCGTAAATCAGGCGGCGTATCGGCGCTGTCACATACAAATCACCGCACGGCTTGGATTGTTCACTGCTCGCTATCAGTCTTTATCCTCAAAATGACTGAGACTACGTCACTCGGTCTATAACAGGTCTAGATTCTTATTTATTTATTACGCTTTGCTTATTTGGCGACATCATATTCCACAGCACTTCAGACACTATCATCACTCCCCCCATTGGGGCTCACAATCTAAGTGCTCTGTCAGTATGTCATTTTCACCCAGGACCCCAGTGTTGCAATGCTACAGTGCTAACCACTAGGCCGCCCTACATGAATTTTTTTGTTAATTTTTTTTTTTTATTTTACTATGGCTAAAAAAAAATTTCACAACACACACACATACTATATATATATATATATATATATATATATATATATATATATATATATATATATACTGTATATTGCACATTGCACCAATAAGTCTGTTCTTGTAGCTTTTTGGTGGTGTCACTTCTTCATAGAGATGGCACATATTACTAACTCATAACCTCCAAGTTTCTGAATTACAGTAGATATAATTCTTCCATACTCCTTACAGCAGGTAAGTCCGTACGAAAGCTCAAGCTTGTCTTCTCCAGTCCAGAGTAATGTCACATCTTGTTTCCTTAGAATGTCCCCCCACCAGGGGATTGGTAAGCATATGTGATTTTTGGCAACCACCTGTTGACCCCAGTATATACTAGCATGCCCCCATAACATTGGGAATTTCATCGCTATGCTGAAAGTTGGTACCAAGGTTATAACTATACTATTGGCAATTGACACTAAGCTAAGAACTGTCACCATTACTGGGCTTCTTGGTCTGGAGAACCATTAAAGATATTTGGTAGCTAGGCCAGCACCACCAACTTGAGCTCGTATTTTTTTTATTATCTCAATAACTGTATTAGAATATAAAACATAGCAAAATATTATTTTTCATTTCCTCCAATAACCAAAATCTCACGGCTCAACTTCTCCAAAATAACCAACACTTTATTGGTTTCTATTAAAGCGGATTTCCTACTACTACAATATTGATGACCCATCCTAGGACCTCTCCTAGGGATAGGTCATCAATATCAGATTGTGGGACCCAACAATGACTTGCACCCCCAGCGATCAGGTGCTAGCATCTCCATTAGTGGGCACATCATGTAAACACTGTGGAAGAGCGGAACAGCACCACATCTGTTTAGTGGCTGTTATCAGGTACTGCAAATCAGATCAAATTAATTACGCTGATCTACAATACCTCAGGGTGGCCAGTAAACGGTGTGACAGAGCAGTGCTACTCAGCACCATCACAATGTTCATATCCTACTGCCCGGAGCTGCTAGTCACTGGTCCCTAGGAGTGCCGAGGATAGGTCATCAATATCAGAGTAACTCCAATAAAGCCTATAAGAAGGCTGCCAACTTTCAGACACTCATTAAAGTTGTCCAGGATTATGATCTTGATGACCCATCCCTAGGGTAGGTCATCAATATCAGATCTGGGCGGATCAATGAGGTTCATTTAAATAGGAGCATAGCTGCACCTCTCAACAATGGCCACTACAAGGTGTGCGGAGCTGTGCTCTTCTGGCTCCATTCACATCCAGCTACCACTGACAACAGCTGATCAGTGGAGGTGGTGGGTTTCAACCCTCCAATCTGATTTTGATTACCTATTACAAAGATAGATTATATCAATATCATAAGCCTGTAATGCCCCCTTTATCAAAGCTGGATTCGCTTATTGAGATCAAAGCTAATTATTTTAAATCTTTGGATATTATATTCCCTTGATGATGGTTTGCTTGTTTCTCATTGATAACAAATAATCCATTTATTGTAGCAATTTATAAAAGCATTTACTAATGTACGATTTCCGTCATTGCCTATTTTTTTCTGTAATGGCTCATGCATTTGACTAGAAGTATATGGTGTCCTACATACAGAGATATACAATGTTTTCTCTGTTGGATTACTTAGAAATCTGACTCGAAAAACAATGACCCATATTCTATTAGGTTGAGCATTACGGAGGCATTATTGTGCAGTATTATGGTGCGAAGGCATGTAGATTGCTCAGGCTCTGCTATGTATACGGTGAATGTGGCTGAAAACCAGGGCCGGACAAAGTATTTTGGTGCCTTGGGCACATGAAGCTAATGACAAAGCTAAGGAACCACCATAAGTCCATGAATATGTAAGGAGGAAGACCGGGCTGCGGGTACCTGTACTGAGCCGGGTCCGGAACTGTCAAGGCTGCGTCCCATGTTTCCCGAGGGAAGGAATAGGGGACTGGACAGGCCCCATGACCTGGGCAGTGGGGGCGTGTTTAGGCAGGGAACCCGGCGGGAAGCTGAGGGAAAAGCACGCAAAGTAGCAGTGGGGTTCCCGTTGTCAGCGTGTGAGCAGCAAGGTGGGCACTACGCATGGCACTCAAAATGCCAGCGCTGTCACGGACGGCAACGGACAGCTCCCGGTGCCACCAGCGAGACAGCTAGTGTAGGAGGCACCACACGCCCAGTGACAGTAAAGTCGATGCACATGTAGAGAGCCCAGGCCGGTTGCAGGACAATACCCTGGGGACCTTACTGCCAAACAGCGTACCACAACCCTCGTTTAACCCCCGGATTGCTGCAGCTATTGTTGCGTTGGTTGCACCAGCTTATGGACTAGGGGCTCAGCGGAAGGTACCGGAGACCGACCGCTGCCACCAGAAGATGGATTGCTAACCTTGGACCCACCCTTGAGGACATTTTGTCAACAGCTACAAGGACTACTATCCTCATCGGAACATTTGCAACTGAGGAAACCATAGACACATAAGTTTACTGAGTGAACTGTAGCTATTTTTGCTATTCACCTTTATTTTTTCCCATTTTATTTGTTTATCTCCCTGCGAGGAGTACCTTTATTGTTAATTAAATGAGTTAACCCTTGCTCTGCCTCCTGTTTGTCACTGCATCCAGCAACCTGCTTACAAATACATGACCAGAACCAAGAGTACTTGATTACAAGAACCAAGCTTAGTGCAACAATCCACTGTAATATCAAGTCAGCCCCTTAAACAATTGTATCGCATGAACCTACAACCCTACAACTCACAGTATGTCCTTAACAATGTTTATTCCCCCATCTGCACAGCCCCTCAGTTTATTCCCCCATCTGCACAGCCCCTCATTTTATTTCCCCCCTGCAAAGCCTGTGTTTAATCCCCTTATCTAGACAGCCCACATTTTATTCCCCCCCTTGCACAGCCCCTCTGTTTATTCCCCCATCAACACCACCCTTCACCTCATTTTAATATTGCCGAGACCCTAATTTTATTCCCCCATCAGCACCGCCCCTCCCCTAATTTTATCCGCACAGGCCCTCTTTTTATGCCTCCCTGCATGGTAATATAATAATATAATAATTAAAAAAGCTCATACTCACAGATTCCCGGCCCCATTCACTATCACATCTTCTGTGAAGTACAACAATGGATGCTGACGGGGCGATGTCGTCACTGCATCGTGCCATCCAACGTCTCCTGCGTGCGCCTTCTCCAACAAGGCGCTAGAGATCCCAGGAGAGCAGGTGAGATGACAACTCCGTTGCTCCGATCCGGGGCAGCACACACAGCAACTGCATTCGCATCTGATAGACACAAACGCAATTGAGAGCAGTGAGAGAGCGATGGTTGGGTGCAGGACAGAAAGAGGGGTACGCGGTGTCAGTGACCGAAGACGCTCACCTCCGTGTCCTCACCCTGGCCGTCACTGTGCTGAATGTCTGACGAACATGTCGGGCAACTGCAGACATTCAGCATTTCATTTTTCAAAGTGCACCCCAGTCCGGTAGGCAGAAGGTGGTGCCCCAGGCAGGTGCTTACCCTGCTACCCCTCATCCTGGCCCTACTGAACAGCATCTAAATGCAGCTCCTAGTATAATGATCTGTATAAGTGGAAGTTTGAGGTTGTTTCAGAGATTCAATCGCAAATTTCATTAGATTTGCCTGCTCTACTCATCAAAACAAAGAAAAGTTTAAGAGAACCCAAAGGACCCCTTTATAAATCAGTGGGTGCCAGTGGTGTTAGAGTGTCATACACATAACACAGAAGGAGGTTGATGGTTGGACATCTGTTGAATAAATGATCACCTGGGGAACGATCATTATGTTGGTGCCATCGTGACACTTGTCCATAATGACCATTGCATTAAAATTGGCCATGAATGTTCAATGACTTTGGCGAAAGGTGACGATTTTGAGAATGTTTCGGGAAGATTCTTTAACTGAAAGCACACTGGTTACTATAGGGCCAAGATTTTAACCAGGAGTGCCAAAATAACTATGACACCTGTCGACTATTCTTTACGCTAAAATGAACCATTATTATCACCGTGTCATGGCACGTGGCGCTGTGGATTTCATTTTAAACAGAGACTAATTTACCAGCATTCTAAGAAAACAGTCACACAAATTAGCAAAATATTCCTTATTCATCCTCTTAAACTCCAAAAAAGAAATGTCTAATTGTGTAAAGTGTAATTCTGAAAATAAATGTGTGCCTTTCCAGACGTTAGATGTGCACTTCCAACCCCTTATTGAAAAACGACACAGACCCTTCTGTTACAAAGGCGCAGTGTGCTGCATATACACATATAGATTGTATACAGGTTTTGATGTAAAGGTTGATTCATGATGACAGCTCTACTTTGAATACACTGACCTATTAACAGTGCCGGCGGCATCACATAACAAAAAAGAGCCACACATATTTAAGTTCTAAGGGTAATGTTAATGCTGGTTCAAAGGGCAAATGCAAAGACCATGTGGAGACTTTTAAAGACGTTACAACTATAGAAGTCCTGGTACTTTTCATCAGACTGTAAATTAAAGGGGATGTAGACTTTAACAAGCCTGTCTCATATTACTGATTCTCTTACCACACACTTTAAGCACCCTCTCAGTCATTTTTGGCAGGGGAATAACATTTTTTTATGCTTTTGTACACAATGCTGCAGGCAAAAGTTAGTGAAAACTCACAATAAGTGAGCGCATGAAAAAATGGTGAAGGTGTCAGTGTTCTGGATCAGATTGTCATCAGTGTATGGTCCACCTGTCCGTTTTAATCAGTGTTCTTCACAGATGGATAATTACATGGCAAAGGGTCTACTATTCTTTGCAATGATAAATATGGTCAGCACACTGATGCCATCCATGTGTTTTATGTGTTTTTCACAGACCCAAACACTTATATTGGCCCCTTTCTCCATGATGCCAAAGAAAACGGACATGTCTCCGTGAATTCTAAATGGACACACAGTCCATAAAATACATGGACATGTGAATAGCACCATAGATTATAATGGGTACATGTGGTATCCATGAAAAAAAGTCTACAACACGTATGAGTGACAAAGATGACTGACTGAGGCCTAAAATATAAGAACATTGTCATGTCCGCCAATGTCTGCCTTGTCTGTTTTGCCTCAAGAACCCCAGGAGCGGTGTGCACGCACATCTCATGTCTGCTATCCTGCATGTTCCCTAGAGCAGTGTGCACACTCACCTCATGTCTGTTGAGCTGCAGGATGCCTGCGTTTCTGCTCTGCCTTCTGTGATCACCTTGTCATGTCTAGAATCCCTGATCATGTGTCCTTCCTATGTTCCAGCATAGGCTGGTTCTGCATTCGTCTCTGCATGTCTGAAACCCTGATCATGTGACCTTTCCTAAGATCCTGCACTGTCTGGTTCTGCAATCGTCTCTGCATGTCTAGAAACCCTGATCATGTGACCTTTCCTAGGATCCTGCACTGTCCGGTTCTGCAATCATTTCTGCATGTCTGAAACCCTGATCATGTGACCTTTCCTAGGATCCTGCACTGTCCGGTTCTGCAATTGTTTCTGCATGTCTGAAACCCTGATCATGTGACCTTTCCTAGGATCCTGCACTGTCCGGTTCTGCAATCGTTTCTGCATGTCTGAAACCCTGATCATGTGACCTTTCCTAGGATCCTGCACTGTCTGGTTCTGCAATCGTCTCTGCTGGTTTGAAGCCCTGATCATGTGACCACGCTCTGTGATCCTAGAGGATCTGAACTGGAAGCTCTTCCCTGGTCCTGACCCGGAAGTGGTGGTGCTATGCCCTATATCAGACCGCCCCTTCCTATGCTCAGGGCCTGAGTATTGTGTCCCTGCATGGCTGCTTGGTCTGTGGGGTGCTCCCTCTTTTCTGTGCCCTTGCACTCTGCTCTGTCGTGTGTCTCTGCACACGCTCCGTGCTCGTATTCCACCTAATATGTCAAAATAAAATGTAATCACAAATATAGACTTAAATAATTTGGATTAGAACATCCTAACTGTTTCGTCTTGGGAGTTAATTACTATAAAATTAAAATGGTCCCCATCTTGCAGCACTGATAGGCTCCTGTCCTACCATTCTTAGACAGGTTTCTATGAGCATGTGCAGTAGGCAGCACCTCTGCTGTGACCTATACCATGTATTGTCGTTCAGAATAACATGGTGGACAGCAGTGTTAGCAGCCTCTCCTTACCTCAGCACCCTGGTATCTCCAGTATAAGGGCTCATACTCACTTGCGAGAGACTCGCACGATTCTCGTGCGAGTCTCTTGCATGAAAACCTGGCACTGCCGCCAGCACTCGGACTGGAGCGTGTGGCTACATGTATTTCTATGCAGCCGCACGCTCTGGTCCGAGTGTTGGCGGCAGTGCCAGGTTTTCATGCAAGAGACTCGCACGAGAAGTGACAGCAGCTTTTTCTTACCTCAACACTCCTAGAATCATTAGTATTAGATCAGTAAGTCAAAGTGTACAACAGTGTGAGTGGCCTCTTGGTAGCACAGCACCTCTGGTATTTCCAGTATTAGATGAGATAGACAGGGTGGACAGCAGTGTGAACAGCCTCTTCTTACCTCAGCACCCTGGAATCTCCAGTATTAGATCAGAAAGACAGGTGTACAGCAATGTGAACAGCCTCTTCTTACCACAGCACCCCGGTATCTCCAGTATTGAGATAGACAGGGTGGACAGCAGTGTGAGCAGCTTCTTCCTGCCTCAGCATTCTTGGTATATCCTGCATTAGATCAGGTATATAGGTTGCATAACAGTGTGAGCAGCCTCTTTTTACCTCGGCATCCTGGTATCTCCAGTATTAGAGCAGACATACAGGGTGGACAGCAGTGTGAGCAGCCTCTTCTTATCTCAGCACCCCTGGTATCTCCAGTATTAGATCAGAATGACAGGGTGCACAGCAGTGTGAGCAGCTTTTTCTTGCCTTAGCACCCTATGTTTCTTCAATATTAGATGAACCAGAGTGTGGCTCTTCATACTGCACATGCTCACAAGCATAACATTCTAGGACAAATTTCTGTTCATGTAACAAGGAGGTTAATTCTATACTGATTCTCTCCTTATTAAACCGAGTGTGATTTGCTAATTAAAGGTGTTTAGGAATTTATTTATAATGACATTTCTTTTCGTAATTTATTTTTTCAATTTCTTGGGAACCTCTTTAAGGTCCTAGCACGGAATAAATGATGGAAAACGTGTTGAGGACAAGTTTGTGGTTGTGAATGTAGACACGATCTGCCTGCCAGTGGCGGACTTCATAAGTGGTTGTTGCATCGAGCGTCATGTGTGGGGATGTCGACTTCTTCATATTTAGGTGTTCTATCGATCGACGCTAATCTAAGTTTGACTTAGTAGAAAAGTTGGGGAGGGAGTGGGAGTTCTTTTGATAAGGCCAAATACACATGTATGATAGCCAAATATGAATTACTTGAAGATTCCATGCTCCAGTGAAAAATCTGAGCACCCCAACTATTATCCATGGGTCTACTCATATAGGGCAGACAAAATTTTTGTTATCCCCTCAGATTGTAGAGCTTGGTATAACTCTATCCTCAAGAGTTATTCTTCTGTCTGTACATATCTACCAACCCAAAAGCGTAATATGGTCTTCCATACACGACACACTGATGCCGAAAGAAATGGCCTATAAGTTGGCGTCGTACACGTATTGTGTAGGTTCATCTTCACACTGGCCATTAAACAGACACAAAAGAAGATTTTTGTTTTCATTGTACAATCCCAATATTATTCCTATGTTTCCTTATAATGCTACATTAGGTAAACTTACGTGGCCAGACAAAATGTTTCCAGGCTCCGTCACATGGCACTTAGCAGGCCCTGCTCCCGGTGCTGACAGATGTATCATGTCCTCTACATCCCAGATAAACTGTAGGATTTTCTGCAAGCAGCTTCACCAGAAATGCAGATAATCCCATTCTACAAAGGCCAGATATAAATACCATTCATCAGGGGTCTGAGAAAACACCCCGACATCTATCAAGCACTCGAAGCCATTTCCATAAATAGACATTTACCCTAACAGAAGGAGATTCTGGCAGTCTGTGATTGAAAGGGCCAGAGACCCGTAGACAGAGACATACTCCTTCAAGTCTAAATTAGCCGCAGAGAGTACGGAGGGACAAAGGCAGCGATATCTTGGAAATAGCTCCCAAGCGTTATGGTGGCACTTCAGTCATGGAGCTGAGTGGGAAAACCATCAGGAAATGTATCTGACACTGGAGAAGGACTGGGCTTTGACTCTGAAGTCTCAGGAGACTTTCAGCAAATGTCTTCACAAGCTGGATTTTGAAACTGTAAACTTGGTCTTTAGATATGGTAACAGGGCAGCCACCAGGAGTATCCGGGCCCTTTAAAAACAAACGGCCATCTTGCACCCACCCCGTTGCATGCTTTTCCTCAACACCTTCTGTTTTCCATTTTTACAGATTACCCCCGTTATCACATACAATGACCAATGGGTCCTGTAATCCGTATGTTCCATGCCACATTTGGTTTATTGCTGGCGAAAGACTAGGTGAAAATGGCTTTGCTGGTGCCATCTAGTTGAGGTCAAGGTCACCATCCTCCCTCAAAGAGAAAGTCAATTTGCATGCTTTTTCCCATGGGGCTTTGCCAACAAGGCTCTATACTCAGCTGGGCCTCTATAAGGGCTTGTATTATCGGTCAGAGTGCGATCCGACAGAACATTGGATGGCATCGGGACTAATGTTGGTCTATGGGGCCAGACACATGTACGATATGTTCCTTGCCCAGAGTCTATCTAAGGAAAAAATAGCTGTATGTCCGAGTTTTGTTCTGATATTCTGATATTCACACGTCACTCTGACATGCATGTCAGTGAGGGCGTGGAAATCATCAGGCTGCACTTGGATGACATCTGAGTGCAGTCCGATTTCCGTGCACTGACACGTTGGAGAAGATAGAGAAATTTTGTTCTCCATTTTCTCCTAAAGGTCCCGTTTCACTTAGCGACGCACCAGCGATCCAGACAACGATACGACCTGGTAGGGATCGCTGGTGCGTCGCTAAATGATCGCTAGTAAGCTGCCAAACAGGCAGATCTCTTCAGCGACGCAGCAACAATACAGCGATCCTCGGCGGTCGTTGGTATCTTGTTCCACAGCAGCTCTTCTTAACGATTCCAGCCTGCGTCTCCGAGCTCTGCGTCGCCAACGAGGTCGCTCGTCGGGTCAAACACAGCGATGCGCACTAGCCAGCGGCAGGGCCGGTTTTAGACAAAGTTCGGCCCAAGGCAAAAATTTAGTGTGGGGCCCCAAATGCTAACATTGTAAAATCATACATTTAGGTTACATTACATGAACAGTTGGCAGAGGGGCCTGGAGCCAGTGCTGCCACTAATAGGATTACACCGGAGCATTGCTAGGGTCAGAAAAGATTGGGGGGCCCAAGCCCCAAAGACAAAGAGTTGTCCCCCAACCCCCTCTTAATTTTTTTTTTAACACTGCAGATAACACAGCAGGGCTCCCAACCGTCCTGGATCCAGCGGGACAGTCACGATTTTGACACTCCCACCTGCGGGATTGTAGATTTCCCGCACTGCAAATCAGCCTCCACGCCCACCTGTCATTTCAGAAGGGACTGTGTACCGATCGCCATACAATTCCCTCTATGCACAGCACACTCCAGAACAGAAGCCCTCCCTGGCTCACGTGACCAGTCACATGACTGTGACCTCATCCTATGTAACACCAGAGATAGCAGTGATAACTCTCTGAGAACAGATAATGTAGTAGCTGTCACCTGCAGTCCTATGTAACACCACAGATAATCTTACTCTGAAACGCTATGGCTATGTTCACATGCATTTTTTCCAGTAGCCAAAACCTGTTCTATTGGCATTAAAAATGTTGTGTTCAAAACACCTGTTTTCAGCTTGTTTCTGGTGTTCTTTACACTTTTTTCAGCTTTTTTTAAAGTGAGGATGTTTGCTTTGTCTACAGTATGTTTAAGGCCACGTTCACACGTTGAGTATTCGGTCAGTATTTCACATCAGTATGTACAAGTCAAAACCAGGAGGGTGAGAAATACAGACGTGGTGACGTGTTTCTATTATACTTTTCCTCTGATTGTTTCACTGCTGTTTCTGCATTACAAATCCTGATGTGAAATCCTGACCAAATACTGAACATGTAAACGAGACTTAATAGTTTAATTCACCAAAACCACTTAAAAAATTTCAGCGAAAAATGCCGATGCAATATCTGCAGCTTTCTTTTTTATATTCTTTCATTGCTTTCTACAGGTGACAACACACTGAAAGAAGTGACACGCTGCAGATTTACAAAGCGCTACAGTACTGAAATTCAGTCAGAAGAAAAACAAGCGCATGCAGGAGATTTCGGAAATCTCATATGTTTTGCTGACACTTTAAAAAGAAGCTTTTGGCCATGTTCATATGCAGAATTTCTGCAGCTTTTTCTTCTGCAAATAAGAAGTTTACAGCATTTTACAGCACAAGCAAAGACTGAGATTTTCAGGAATCTCCTGCACACCCTTTTATTTTCTCCTGCCTGAATTTCACAACTGCATCGTTTTTAAATCCGCAGCGTGTCACTTCTTTCAGCAATTTTTTTCACCCGTAGAAAGCAATGAAAAAGTTTTAGAAAAGCTGCAAATGTCGCAGCGTTGTTTTTCGCTGTGTTTTTGGTGAATAAATCGAACTTTATTAAACATGTACTGTAGACAAAATGAATACTATACAAAAAAAACAGCAAAAGCTCTAAGGGTCTGTGTGTCCGCAATCAGTAAAATCTGGATGCTGCGTACATCCACAGCGTCCAACCCGCAGCGGCCAGATGTTACAGCATAGTGGATGGGATGAACACATGTGGAATCACCTGCGTAAGATGGCAGCACTTTAGACGGAGCACATGTCCGCTGCATCCAAAGTGCTGTCATTTCTGGATCATCTGCACATACTCTAAAAAATGGGCGTTTTGAAAGCAGTGTTTTTACTGCCAAGAGAGCGGGCTTTGGCAGCAAAAAAAAAATGCACCAAAAACGCTGATTCAAATGCACACCTGTACTAGTACTATATACAGTGGGGCAAAAAAGTATTTAGTCAGTCAGCAACAGTGCAAGTTCCACCACTTAAAAAGATGAGAGGCGTCTGTAATTTACATCATAGGTAGACCTCAACTATGGGAGACAAACTGAGAAAAAAAAATCCAGAAAATCACATTGTCTGTTTTTTTTTCATTTTATTTGCATATTATGGTGGAAAATAAGTATTTGGTCTGAAACAAGCAATCAAGATTTCTGGCTCTCACAGACCTGTAACTTCTTCTTTAAGAGTCTCCTCTTTCCTCCACTCATTACCTGTAGTAATGGCACCTGTTTAAACTTGTTATCAGTATAAAAAGACACCTGTGCACACCCTCAAACAGTCTGACTCCAAACTCCACTATGGTGAAGACCAAAGAGCTGTCAAAGGACACCAGAAACAAAATTGTAGCCCTGCACCAGGCTGGGAAGACTGAATCTGCAATAGCCAACCAGCTTGGAGTGAAGAAATCAACTGTGGGAGCAATAATTAGAAAATGGAAGACATACAAGACCACTGATAATCTCCCTCGATCTGGTGCTCCACGCAAAATCCCACCCCGTGGGGTCAGAATGATCACAAGAACGGTGAGCAAAAATCCCAGAACCACGCGGGGGGACCTAGTGAATGAACTGCAGAGAGCTGGGACCAATGTAACAAGGCCTACCATAAGTAACACACTACGCCACCATGGACTCAGATCCTGCAGTGCCAGACGTGTCCCACTGCTTAAGCCTGTACATGTCCGGGCCCGTCTGAAGTTTGCTAGAGAGCATTTGGATGATCCAGAGGAGTTTTGGGAGAATGTCCTATGGTCTGATGAAACCAAACTGGAACTGTTTGGTAGAAACACAACTTGTCGTGTTTGGAGGAAAAAGAATACTGAGTTGCATCCATCAAACACCATACCTACTGTAAAGCATGGTGGTGGAAACATCATGCTTTGGGGCTGTTTCTCTGCAAAGGGGCCAGGACGACTGATCCGGGTACATGAAAGAATGAATGGGGCCATGTATCGTGAGATTTTGAGTGCAAACCTCCTTCCATCAGCAAGGGCATTGAAGATGAAACGTGGCTGGGTCTTTCAACATGACAATGATCCAAAGCACACCGCCAGGGCAACAAAGGAGTGGCTTCGTTAGAAGCATTTCAAGGTCCTGGAGTGGCCTAGCCAGTCTCCAGATCTCAACCCTATAGAAAACCTTTGGAGGGAGTTGAAAGTCCGTGTTGCCAAGCGAAAAGCCAAAAACATCACTGCTCTAGAGGAGATCTGCATGGAGGAATGGGCCAACATACCAACAACAGTGTGTGGCAACCTTGTGAAGACTTACAGAAAACGTTTGACCTCTGTCATTGCCAACAAAGGATATATCACAAAGTATTGAGATGAAATTTTGTTTCTGACCAAATACTTATTTTCCACCATAATATGCAAATAAAATGAAACAAAAACAGACAATGTGATTTTCTGGATTTTTTTTTCTCAGTTTGTCTCCCATAGTTGAGGTCTACCTATGATGTAAATTACAGACGCCTCTCATCTTTTTAAGTGGTGGAACTTGCACTATTGCTGACTGACTAAATACTTTTTTGCCCCACTGTATATGTATGGTTTACCCTTATTATTTCACATGGGAATTCATTTATTTCTATATCATAAATCCCCTGATTCAGCAGACAATTATCATGTCGGACACGGTTCGCACCAGGTTGTCCGGCAGACAGCGGTAATACCCCATCCTACCACTTTGTTCTCAGCGGCGCCGGTTGGTCTTCGGATCCGGCTTGGATTGGGTTAACCAGGTTGTTAGTCTGGGTGAGGGCTTGCCACGCCCCCTGCCTTTATATTGTCCTGAGTGACTATGGGCGTCACCGACTATAGCTCTTGTCTTGCTAGCGTTACCGGTCTGCAGGGGGCGTCTTAGGAGCATACAATATCTGGTGTAGTATATTCCGTTGTTGCCATTATTTCCTCCCTGCGTGGTATTATTTGGTTGCCCTTGCACCTTATTGCTTTCTCTTGTGTGTACGCGGTGTGGTGCGTTTCCCCATGCTTATTTGTGGGGTCTGGTGTTTGGTCTCCTCACTGGGTGGAGGGTGGTGGGTTCAGCTTAGGGCTGGACAGGAGACCAGGACAGGGTGGAGGCCCAGGCAGGCACACCTTCAGTGTAAACCCTGGGTTGAGGGAAAGTCAGGGTTTCCTCTAGTCTGAGGGACACCGCAGGGCCCCGGGGTTCAGCCTAGAGTTACCTAAGCTTCCCGTGACAACAATATCCCTGTCTTGTGTCATCCAGACAGTAGTGACAGGAGGTCGCCCTGTCACATTACAAGCAGTGATTAGTGACTGTGGTCAGAGCTGAAGCTGATCGCTGCTGTATGTGGCTGTGGATCTTGATCCTGCAGCAATCACCACAGAGCTCTGGGACCACAGTGAGGAAATCACTGCACTCTGACCTGTTATTGCTGCTCTTACCAGGTTCTGTGGCTTCACTTAGGCATATCCATTCTCAGGACAGTGCTAGGAGCAGCCATGATCAGGACTCAGGAGGAGACATACAGAGCTTCAGCCATCTTCCTGGCTGTCACTGTGCTGTAATCGGCCCCTCCCCCTCACTCTCAACTTTTAACCTAACTGCAGGGAGAAAGACAGGGGGGCTAAAGGGGCTTTGCGAGAGACACTCCAAGACTTCAGAGCAATGCACAGCATTATTCACTGCTGTACACCATCTGGGCACTTGATAAATGGGCTGCAGAGGCAGGGGTCCCCCTTAGTAGGTGGGGACCCCAGGCATCTGCCTGGTCTTCCTGTCCCAAATGCCGGCCCAGGCCAGTGGGACGCCGACAATGAAAAAATGGCCCAGGACATTCCAGCATGATCAGCGATATCCAGCAGGGGGCCGGTCACCGCTATGTGTCACATGTAGCGATATCACTGGCGAGATCGCTGTTGCGTCACAAAATCGGTGATGCTTCAGCGATCTCGCTAGCGATCTCGCTATGTGAGAAAGGGGCTTTACAGTGGGCTCTGATTATTCTCTCAAACAATCGTACCACACTGCTGATACTGATCTGAGTTTGTTCAGAGCGTCATTTGCTTAATCGGCCCAAATCTGTCAGATGAGACAGCCTACGATTGTCGGCATGAGCCTTAATTGTGGTTTCACTTACATTACAGAGGACGTCAGTTTTCACACAAAATCAGGCCACATGCAAGTATGCTTTAATGAATGGGAAAAAAGCCCTGACTCGCCAGTGACCAATGACAGCTGCTCCCCACCATGTCAACAACATGTGACCACTGCAGCCAGTCGATGGGCTCAGCCGTTTCATGGTGTGAATTTCGGCATCAAAACTGAGCTCAATTCTGAAAAAGAAAACCAGCAGAAGCTGCAGGAGGCTGGCACCGGGGCGGCAGGGGATTAAACAGGTAAAGTGCTTACTTTATTTTAAAGTATGAACTGATTATAGCCCAATTTTGTGTAAAAAAAAAAAAAAAGAAAAAAGGACAAACCCTTTAACCAAACCTGTCTAGTTCTACCTTTCACATATGGACCACGTCAGAAATTCTGATGATAGGCCTGACCCAAGTGTAGAAGAGGCACTCCATAATATTGTAGAATTAATAGTAGGGTTTCCTCTGGGTTGTTGGAGTACAGCAGCAGCTGCAGACTCATCCTGGAGGGACTAGGTGGAGCAGACAGCAGATGGGGCCATGTGAGATTGTTTAATCTGTACTGTATGACTTCTCAGTGGTTTATTTTACGCCAGTTCTTCCCTACATCCTCCATGTCGTGATGATGTGGATATGCTGATGGCACTGCTGAAAGCTGAAATTTGCAATATGGTGACCTTACATGGTTGTGGGAAGTTAGGAAATCGCATGTACAGGAATAATCTAATATTCAGTTATGATCAGAACATCACAGGCAATCTCAGGACAGAAGAGTTGTTCTGCCACTCTGCTGGCAGAATGCAGACTGCCATTCACAGCCTGTGCTCTGCAACCTGACGTCGGCCTCTGTGTTGCAAGGAACTGAAATCAAACGTTTTTTACTGGGTTTTAACAATATTGATACAGAAACAGAACATCCAATAACATTCAATAAGAGCAATAAAAAAGTTGACAGTTGTTAAAGGGAAAGTGTCAGCAGTTTTGGCCAATATAAGATGCGGCCACTGCCTTTCAGAGCTTATATAGAGCGTTCTATAATGCTGTAGATAAGCCCCCGATCTGACCTGAAAGATAAGAAAAATAAGTTTTATTATACTCACCTGGGGGGCGGTCCGGTCCGGTGGGTGCTGCAGGTCCTGGTCCAGCGCCTCCCATCCGCTTGTTGCTTCATCGCTCTCGTCATCGCGCTCCTGCACAGGCATACTTCTCTGCCCTGTTGACAGCAGAGAAAAGTACTGCAGTGCGCAGGCGCTGGGTCTCTCTGACCTTTCCCGACGCCTGCGCACTGCAGTTTTTTACTCTGCCCTCAACAGGGCAGATAAGTACGCCTGTGCAGGAGCGCGATGCCGAGAGCGCTGAAGCAACAAGAGGGTCGGCATCACAAGAAGATGGGAGGCGCTGGACCTGGACCTGCGACACCCATCGGACCGGACTGCACCGGACCGACCCCGGGTGGTGAGTATAATATAACTTATTTTTCTTAGTTATGTGTGAGCTAGAGGAATGTGGAGGGTGGAAAGAGAAAGAATTGGAAGGAAAGGGAGATGGAGGGTAACAAACAAAGGAAAAAAAAACTAAAAACCCATGACTTATTGACACCAGCACTTCAGAGGAGACTAAATCTACCACGACATTCTATTTCCAGAATTATTTTTGGACACACAGATTGCCAGGTCATTCCCCCCACTGAATAACATCCAACATGTCCATTGGTGATGAAAAGCTTCAAGGCGATTGTTATCAGGTGCAGTCATGTTTTCCTACCAATATCAATCCTGTTTCTTGAGGACACCATTACAGTAAGGCCGGAGTCACACTACAGCGAGATACGGCCGAGTCTCGCAGGTTAAAACCAAGCTCTGGCACCGTCACTCCGGAGCGGAGCATGCAGCTCCATGTATTGCTGTGCGGCTGCACGCTCCGCTCCGGAGTGCCGGCGCCAGAGCTTGGTTTTAACCTGCGAGACTCGGCCGTATCTCGCTGTGTGTGATCCCGGCCTGAAATTGTGCATCTGCAAAATAACTTTCCAAACAATTAGACCATCCTGCATAGTATTACATATGACGCCCCCATATTCTTATGCATAGAGACAGTATTCCATCCAGTTTGAAGAACAACATTGTATATGCACAGTGAGACCCTAACTAAAGGTTTATTCCCATCTTCAGCAATGGGTCTTGTAGGATGGAGGAGGAAGATACTGTTTAGGCAATTTTATGACTTACTGCTTAAAATTTTCAGCCATCCTTCAGATAGTACCACTTGTCTTGTGTTTACCACTCATTGCCATGTAAACCGACCACCGCTGCTCAACAGGAAAACATGCGCAGGGCTTATAAGCTCTTTTCTACTGATCTTATAAACAGTTTTGAAGCTGGCCGTCCGGATCATTGAAGCACGCTATTACCTCCTGGTAAGCTTCAGTGTTTACAAGGCAGGCAGCAGCGGTGGTCGGTCACCTAGACAACGAGCTGTAAATAAAAGAAGAAAAGTGTTAATATCTCAACAACAGCCGTGAATTTAAAAAAAGCAGTAAACTGCAAAAGTGCAGCTTTTCCAAGCACTATCCGACAATATCCATCTATGACCAAACCCCCTTTATACCAGTAATCTTGTGGTTCTGCTCTTGCTGTTTGGTTGCTCACAAATGAGGACGACCAGGAAGAGAGGTATACATTCCATACAGATAGGAAACTGATATAAAAAAAGGAAAAGAGATTATGTTTGCTGCAGTTCAGGATACATTTTAGGTGACGGTATATGCTATGTCATATGATATAATGATGTTACAAAAAGCTTTTTCATATAGACAGTGCCGGTAGTAAAATGACAGACGATTCACAGACCGTGCAGGGGATGAGGCTCGCACAATATTTCCATAGTAACAGCTATTAAGTTTACATAACAGAACATCTTGCGCTTAGTACAGACATTCCTCCATGTCTTCTACAGCAGAACTAAATTTAATGTAGTAGGGAGGCTACATCATCTGCTTGTTAAGATGCCAATGACGGAAATCCGTCCAAGGGTGGATTTAGCACCAAATAGAGGACTACTTCCAGAGGACATTGTAGATTAATATGTGAGAGCTATCACAGCTATAGTTGTTACTGACCAGTGATGACGGTGCTACAGGGCAAGCATTGCAAGAAGCAGAAAAGGTACAATCTAAATCTACCATGAATTTCACCAAATATTTGTCAAAATCCACAATTTATGCAAAAACAAGGTGAGAATTGTTAGCACCACGCCGGAGTACTGCTCTGACAGGCAGAGTCTCCAGCCTGTCTCTTCACTCACCCATGCTGCGGTCAGTTCTTCCCTTCCTCATACTCTTCATGCTTCCAGCCGGTCCTCTAGCTGTGTCTTTAGGGCACGCGCGTGTGCACTCCAGCCCAAAGGATCAGCGCATGCACTTGCTATTTCCTCCCCAGCCAATAGCTGTGGGACCTTATGTATATATTGCTTTCTCCCCACTGGGGAGGTGCCTGAGCAACCTTCCTATTTTTGAGTCTAAGTTGTGTAAGGTTGCATACTAGTCCCCGCTGCCCTCTAATGCAGACCCTGCCTGCTGCACAAAACTGCAGATCCTGCCTGCTGCACAAAACGGCAGATCCTGCCTGCTGCACTCTGATGCAGATCCTGCCTGCTGCACTCTGATAAAAACACTGCCTGCTGCACTCTAATGCAGGCCATGCCTGCTGCACTCTGATACAAGCACTGCCTGCTGCACTCAGGTGCAAACTCTCCTGCACACTGATGCGAACTCTGTCTGCTGCACTCGGATACGAACTTTCTGCTGCATTCTAATACAAATCCTGCCAGCCTCTCCCTCCAGTCTGTCCTCTGGGTCCAGCTGCTGCGTGTCCATTGGTCTGTCCTGGAGTGGCACCTGGCATTCATCAGGTGAAAAGTCTAACCTCACCATCAGAGGCTCTAGTGAACAGTCAGGTGATCGCTTAGTCATGCCCCTCCAGGATCTCCACAGTCCATGGCACAGTGGTTCCACAAACCACATCAGTGGCAAGAATCCACAAATTCATTAACATGTTGTGGATTTTTCGGTTGGTTTTCTATCGCCATGAACATAAAGTGACAATTTGGGATTTATCAGTCAATAAAAGAGGTTACAAACACACCGCCAATTGTTGAGCAGCTCAATATCTTTAATACATACCATCACACTATTGTAACAGCTACACATTGGACTTTCACAGGATCTGCATGTTATACCAGAGCCACAAAGTCCATAAAGCCATCTTAGGCATACCCACAGAATACTTCATACAACCATAGTGAATTTCTAGTAAAGGCAAAGATCATTGTAGAAGTCATCAAGAAAAACCTGACACTCAATAGTCTAGTTATCCTATCAGTCATGTAGGATGTAATTTCATGTAGCAAGGTCTCTAATCAAAGGATAAGCAGGATATATAGTTACCAACTGGATACTTTGGTTATGAGTGGGGTATACTTCCCACTGCTATGGAGGTTTGGAGATACATCCCACTGTTATGGAGGTTTGGAGATACATCCCACTGCTATGGAGGTTTGGAGATACATCCCACTGTTATGGAGGTTTGGAGATACATCCCACTGTTATGGAGGGTTGGAGATACATCCCACTGTTATGGAGGTTTGCCGATACATCCCACTCTTATGGAGGTTTGGAGATACATCTCACTCTTGTGGTGGTTTGGAGATACATCCCACTGTTATGGAGGTTTGGAGATACATCCCACTGTTATGGAGGTTTGGAGATACATCCCACTGTTATGGAGGGTTGGAGATACATCCCACTGTTATGGAGGTATGCCGATACATCCCACTCTTATGGAGGTTTGGAGATACATCTCACTCTTGTGGTGGTTTGGAGATACATCCCACTGTTATGGAGGTTTGGAGATACATCCCACTGTTATGGAGGTTTGGAGATACATCCCACTGTTATGGAGGGTTGGAGATACATCCCACTGTTATGGAGGTTTGCCGATACATCCCACTCTTATGGAGGTTTGGAGATACATCTCACTCTTGTGGTGGTTTGGAGATACATCCCACTGTTATGGAGGTTTGGAGATACATCCCACTGTTATGGAGGTTTGGAGATACATCCCACTGTTATGGAGGTTTGGAGATACAGCCCACTGTTATGGAGGTTTGGAGATACATCCCACTGTTATGGAGGGTTGGAGATACATCCCACTGTTATGGAGGTTTGGCGATAGATCCCACACTTATAGAGGTTTGGAGATACATCCCACTCTTATGGACGATTGGAGATACATCTCACTCTTGTGGAGGTTTGGAGATACATCTCACTCTTGTGGAGGTTTGGAGATACATCCCGCTCTTATGGAGGTTTGGAGATACATCCCGCTCATATGGAGGTTTGGAGATACATCTCACTCTTATGGAGGTTTGTAACTAGATCCCACACTTATGGAGGGTTGGAGATAGAGCCCACTCTTATGGAGTATTGGAGGTGCATACCAATCTTATGTAGGATTGGGGATACAGCTCATTGTTATGGAAGACTAGGGATACATCCCACTCTTTTGGATGATTGGAGATATATCTTACTTTTATGGAGGATTGGAGATACATTTCATTCTTTTGAAGGATTGGAGACACCCGTGCCCCATGACTGTACAATGTTCCTCAGCTCTTACTGCTTATGCAATATTGGCTGCTGGTGGTCAGTGATATTTCATTTTACAAGATTGTCAATTTTTATTAAGAAATGCTGCAAAACTCAGGGAAAAAAAATCCTGCAGCACTAAAATGGAGGCGATATTGGTTGCTGACAGAGACTGATGTGAGTGGGCTCTCTGTACAGCGCTGCTGAATATACTGGCTCTAATGTCCAATAAATAACCCTTTCTTCTGCAATCCCTTGATGTTATACATATTTAGAAAAATGCAAAACAACAAGAATAAGTTCCATAAACCATCATTTCCTGATGAGGTCCTGCCAGCTGATCTTTCAGATTCTCTGTTGGATACATCAAGAAAATAAATGACAACATTGTATCTCTATTCTCCCACCACCAAGGTGTCGTTCTCCCATTGAGAAAAGAGCTGCGACACGTCTCCTCTTGATGAGATCTCACACTGAGTGCAGTCTATAACAGCCGGGAAGACACCAGCGCTGTCTAAAATCAATCAATCAAGTGTTCTGCAAAAAAAAATAAAAACATAAAAAGGGACACGCACACATCTCACCGCTACGCCGTACAGGCTTTAATCCAAGCATATGGTGTCCAGAGGTGTGAGGGTCCCATTAATGAATGTATAATTGTTTTTATATTTTTTTTCAGATGCTCTGAGTATCATGGCTCCTATAAAACAAACATCAAATTAATCTAGGACCGGTAGGAAACAATTTGAGGAGCGAGTCTTTCAGGATGAGCTGCCCTTTCATACATTGGAGTGTGAGGCATATTGTACATACTTATGTGAACAAAGGATCCTTGGTGTTGTAACTGGTTCTTACTGAAGCAACACAGTACTTCTTTGATGGCCGTAAATGTTTCCTTATGCGTGGTGCTATCGCACTTCAATGTTCAAACAAGGACTTCATGAAAAATGCATGTACTAATATACTGTAGGATGTATTTTTCATAAGCATCAAGGAGGTATCAAGGAAACAAGAAAGAATCCCGTTCAATTAATCTGATTCTCCTCCTCAATTATATTGGATGGCAATCTCAATTTAGAATGCCATGTTATGTGAAGGGGTTATTAATGTTCTCCGACAAAGGAACCAGTGGCGAATTCACACTCTCTGCGAGTCATAAAGCAGGAATAGATGGCCTAATGAATAATTTGATTAGCGAAGCAGATGGGTTTGGTTTATTTATTAATTTATTTATTACTTTAAATTAAAAATCTGCTCAGCTGCGTGTCTCCTATAAAAAGATATAACCGAGAGGCGCAGAACTGTGCAAATTCCATAAAGCCCTGAGATTCGAGATGCAGATTAGCAGCAAGTGGTCTGAAGCACTGGGCTATGGGTTGTGTGTGTGTTATGTTCCAGCAACGGTGAATATACTCTAAAGGCCCCTGTCTCACATAGCGAGATCGCTAGCGAGATCACTGATGCGTCACCGATTTTGTGACGCAACAGCGATCTCGCCGGGATCTCGCTACATGTCACTCATAGCGGTGACCGGCCCCCTTGCTGGATATCGCTGATCGTGCTCGAATGTCCTGGGCCATTTTTTCATCATCGGCATCCCACTGGCCAGGATGCATCGCTGTGTTTGACGCCGATGAGCGACCTCGTTGGCGAAACAGAACTCAGGGACGCAGGCTGGAATCGTTCAGAATAGCTGCTGTGTGACAAGGTACCAATGATCCTTACCAGGTCGTATCGTTGTCGGGATCGCTGGTGCGTCATTGAAGAGATCTGCCTGTTTGACAGCTTACTAGCGACCATGGAGGCCCCACTGCTGGACTTCCTCCTCCTCCCCTCCCTGGTGAGTTGCTCCTTGGTCTTTTGTATATGGTGTTTTGACTCTAACCAGCATTGGGTTTATCTTCGTCCCTCACTGTCAGCGGGAATTGGCAATATTATACTTGGTTACCGCTATCTAGGCGATTTACTCTATAGCTGCTGGGGTGGCATCCTGATCTGGGACATGATCCAAGGTCCATGGTATATACTCACCAGGTTTTCCATCTGGGGGGTGTGAGGTTTGTTCATGGGACATATTGTCCAAATTGTTCATGAGCACATCTTTTGCTATCCATTTTGTACTGCTGTTATATATTCAATAAAAATTTGTATTTTTCTATATGGAATTTATTGCGTGCTCCTATGTTTCTCCTCCTATTAATTATATGTTTTGAGCTTGCGCTTAGGGTGTTGGGCTGGGTTGTCCCTTGTCTCCTTATCACCCTTCATTTATGAGATTTTTGTTGCCATTACTAGCGACCATGTAGCAACGCACCAGCGTTCCTTACCAGGTCGTATCGTTGTCGGGATTGCTGGTGTATCGCTACGTGAAACGGTACCCTAAGACTATTTGGAAGGCTGTATTCCTATAGCTGATTTCTTATCAGCAGGGTTCACACTGATGGTTGGAGTGGCTGACCAATCAGGACAACACTTGCTTATATGGCATGTTAGGATTTATGTCTTGCAGATTTCTGCTTTAAGCAAAATAACCAGCACTCAGATTTTGTGAGAGAATGAACTGTTATACCTGAGAAATATGGTATGGCAATCATTATCTTCTTCACCAAAAATATGGAGGATTACAGGAAGAGAGCAAAGAACAAACCATAGAGATCATACAGTGCAGTCTAGCATGGAACTACAATCACATAAACAAACTATGTCACTTAAAGGAGATATCCGGGACTTTGTAAAAAAAAAAATGTGATTAAGCACTAACAGGCAGGTACCTACCTACCTGTCTGTTGTGCTCCTCACCGTTCTTTGCCGACAGAGAGCGGTCACAGAAGGCTCCTGCTGGCAATTCAGCTGCTTCTGCTGACATCGCATCAACAGAGGGGAGGGGGCTTTTTTCCATTCTGCTCTTTTGACAGGACAGAACTGCTGAAGTAATGCTGATTGACAGCCAACTCCCTACTGCTTAACTGAGAAGAGACGGCAGTCACTCAGCATGACGTCGGCAGTCACACTTCGTCGACAGTACAGCTCAGAAGAAGAAGAGCTGCAGTTTGACAGGGAGCAGCTGAATTGCTGGCAGGAGGGTAAATAACCGCACTGTGTCGCCGCCAGGTACAACAGGCAATTAGTTGCTTATATTAGCAACTACAAGCCTGTTAGTTTTTTAACATATAGTAAAAAAAATAGAAAAGTCCCATCCCAGACCCCCTTTAAGACAGTAGCATCTCCTATCTTAACCTAATACCTCCAAAACAAGTTGCAGCTGTTTCCATTACTCCAACATTATGGACAATATACATGTGACCAGGAGCCCCCAAATGAGCCAGAATGAACAGTCGCACTATAAGAGCAGCTCCTGTTCTGGCAGAACTGATTCATACTTGTACTAAATAGACAGTCTCTCTTCTGCATGATGACCATGTAGCAATGCAGCAATAAAGAATGTCAGGTTCATTTCTGGAAAAAACATCTATTTCTCAAGCCATATAAGAAGCGGGAGCTCAGAAAGCTGATCACGGCTCTACTTGGAGTAATAATTAGGCCTTCTTTCAGCTTATACCAAACCTTAGTTTTCTGCCCAACATATCTGAATATTTGGGCCAAAACAACCACTTATTATATTCATATTAAAATCATAGAAGAGATGCTACACTTGGGATCCTCCTCTATGAGTGCAGAGAGGCAGTAACAAAGATGGCGCTTTCTCTGGTCAACATGTCCTGTACTTGTAAACCAAGGAAGTTCTTCATCAGAATGGCATCCATAAAACACTAGATTTCTAAAATCCTTTGCAGTGTCCACACCTTCCCCGATAATGTCAGAACTAGAGATGAGCGACTTTGCCTTTTTTAGAGTCGAGTCGGGTTTCATGAAACCCGACTTTCTCAAAAGTCGAGTGGAACGAAATCGGCCGACTATAGGGAAAAGTCGTGAAACACGAAACCCAATGCAAGTCAATGGGGAGAAAAGTCGGCAGTGAGTGGAGGACTGTAAACACACCTGGCATGAATTTTAACCCTAGAAGCGGCAAAATCTCTCTCTCTTCTCCCTCTCTCTCCTACTCCCACTCCAGCTACGCTACGCTCCGCTTCTCTCATTGGCTGAAAAAAGTCACGTGCAAGCATTCGGCGAAACCCGACTTTGGAGCTTGGGTCGCCGACCGCATGGCCGACTTCACACTGTGGTCGGGTTTCATTTGATGAAACCTGACTTTGGCGAAAGTGGGCGACTTTTGAATCTGACCAACACGTTTCACTCAACTCTAGACAGAACATCACTGAGGGCTTCTTAAACTAGATCCATATTTTTCAGCTGATTGCCAGGCCAAAATCCAGAAAGATGTTCCCTCCATGAGAAAACCTTTTTGACAACATTTGAGGGGAGAGAACAGAAAACAAGGTACTCCATTCCATCAGTAATAAAAAACAGGAAAAGTAATTTAGTTCCTTTCAGTAGAATCGAATGCTGCTTGCTAATTGTGCGATGTGTAAGCAATGGCGTGTGATCTATAAAGGTAAAGGTTATTGCAGATTAATCTTTAGGTAGAAAGCGGGATGACCAGTTATAAAGCGCGTTGGAGACCTGTCTAATGAGGAAACTCATAAAGATAAGTGAGATGGCCATTTTATGATTTCGTCAAACAACGCTTCACAGGATCACAGTCCTCAGTAGGAACAAGAGGAAATCTAGACAGCGTCGTCGGATATGGCTCCTTCACACTTCCAGGTTTCTTTTGCTCCACCACCAAAGCAATTTTGTACGCTGTGATAAAAACCCGCGTTGCAGCTGTATATTCCTTCTTTTGGCTATGTGCACACGGTGCGGATCCTCCCGTGGATTTTTCCGCACAGATTTTACTAAATCCGCAGGTCAAATGACCTGCATTTTTCCTACGGATTTAGTGCATTTTTTGTGCGGTTTTACTGCCTTTTTTGTGCGGTTTTCCACTGCGGTTTTCCATAATGGAGCAGCAAAACCGCACAAAAGAAGTGACATGCTGCTTTTTTTAATCCGCGTGGAAAAATCCGCAGCATGTGCACAGCGGGTTTTTTTTCACATAGCCAATAATGGTACTGTACATCACCTGCAGTTCTGCTGCTGATCTGCAGGGCCAAATCCGCTGCGGATCCGCAGCAGAATTCGCACCGTGTGCACAGAGCCTTAAAAATCAGAATACAAGCTCCGAAAAAAAGCCAAAGAAAAGTTTAAGTTTCTGTAAATGGCAATATATAATTTTCTGTACCTTACCATTCCTGACATTTACCAGACAGGATGCAAATCATAGACATAAGCCCAGAAACAATTTGCACTAATCCTCCTAAGAAAGACGGGGAAGTTAGAACAATTACAATCTGCTTACACAAACGGTTCCTTGTAATTAGCCAACGTGAATCCCATCTATGCTTCCATGATGTGCAAAAATAACAGATTACTTAATACTTAAAACATTGTCGGCATATTTGATAATATTAGATCCTTTCATGCTGTGCCATGATTTCTGGGCACTTTTTTTTTTTATATACAATTCGTCATTTTGAAACCCATAGTGAACTCCACCCAAGAACTAGCGCGTGCCAAGGTTTCATATATACGTCTGTTGAAACATATTACACTGGCATGCTGCCTACAAAGACTATGTCTTACTCCAAAATACAGACTTGCTTTGTACTAAGAACTATTTGTGCAGTATTAGTACTAATATTATACAATATCTCTTTGTTAATGCTTTATCTAAGGCCATTTGTACCACAGAAGCAACCCAATGGCTTAGCTTTGGGTTCCCGTGAGCCTGTACAGCTTCATGGTGTGATCAAAGGAGGGCAAAACCACAATAAGGGTTAATGCCTGTGAACCACCACTGGTTGATGGTCCCGTTGTGAATCCTACTGTAGGGTCTCAGTTTGTTTCTCCTGAAATTTTGGCTGTGCATTATTAAGACAAGGAGTTTATTCCCATTGCAAACGGTTCTTAAGGATTACCGTACACCTAAAATGGAAATTACTGCCATTATATACAGCGGGTAAAGAAAATATTGAACACGTCTCCAATTTTTTAAGTAAACATTTCTATTGACATTAAATTCTCATCAGATGTCTGTAATAACCCATCCAATCAACATAGGCAAATAAATCTCACCATAGATATCCATAAGTTAAGTTATGTGTAAAAATGAGAAATTAAAAAGGATTGAGCACACTCACTGAAATTTATTTCATACTTCATGCAAAAGCCTTTTCTTGATGAAGACCGCTTCACGACTGTACCTGTATGGAGAAACTAGTTGCATGCATTGCTCAGGTGCGACTTTTGGCCCAATTGTCTATACAAACACTCTTCAAATCCTGAAGGTCCTGTGAGCTCCTTGTGGGAACTCTAATCTTTAGTGCTTTCTATAAATTTTATATTGGATTGAGGTCAGGTGATTGGCTGGACCATTCTGGCAGCTTTATTTTCTTTCTCTGAAACCAATTGAGAGTTTCCTTGGCTGTGTGTTTGGGCTCATTCTCATGCTGAAATGTCCACCCTTGTTTCATCTTCATCATCCTGGTAGATTGCAGTAGATTTTTATCCAGAATGTCTCAGTATATTTGTCTATTCATCCTTCCTTCAATTATGAAGTTTGCCAGTGGTGTTTGCTGAAAAACAGCTCCAGACCATCATGATCCCACCTCTAAACTTCACCGTTGGTATGGTTTTTTAACATTGTGAGGGTGCATAAAGGCCATGGAGGTTGAGTGCATTATTTATTGTTTTCTTTGAAACAACTGTACTTGTTGATTTCAAGTCTTTCTGTAGCTCTCCACAGGTTGTCCTTGGCCATTGAACAACTCTTCTGATAATTCCTTTAACTCCTCTGTCTGAAATTTTGTGGGGAGCACCTGGTCATGACCGGTTTATGGTGAAGTGATGTTCTTTCTGCTTCTTCTGTATTATGACCCCAACAGTGCTCACTGCAACCTTCAGTACTTTAGAAATTCTTCTGTAACCAATGCAATCAGTATGTTTTGCAACAATAAGGTTACAAAGGTATTGAGGCAGCTCACTCATTTTTCCTTAGCAATGAGACAACTTTTTGTAGGTCATTAGTTGAACCAACTGACATTCCTTTTCAATGAGTGGCAGGATTGCTTTCTAATTACTGATAGTTTTCAGCTATTGTCATGACATTCTATGGCTTTTTGCACCTCTCTTTCTTCATGTGTTCAATATTTTTTCCCCTGTGTCAATTCTCATTATTACACATAACTTAATATATGGACATCTATGGTTTGATTTCTTTACCCATGTGGAATGGATGAGTTGTTACTAACATCTGGTGAGAATTTCATGTGAACAGTACATTTAGAAATACATTTACTTAGAAAACTGATGATGTATTCAGTACTTATTTTACCTGTTGTACATGTACATTATTACAACATGTTATTAAGAAAAACATGTAAAAGAAAATATCTGTGTTGCATCCACTGGTAACACATATGATTGACTTACCATATATACTCGCGTATAAGCTGAGATTTTCAGCCTTTTTTGTGGGCTGAAAATCCCCCTCTCGGCTTACACGCTAGTCATATACGCCAATGGGTTGGCGGGGGAGGGGGAGCGGGGGTGTCAGATCATACTGACCCCCCGGCGCATCTCTGCAGCCCCCCTACTTGTCCCACGGTCTCTGGCACCTGCCTTCAGCTGTCACGTGGTACCGCTCATTAAAGACATGAATATGCACATATTCATGTCTTTAATGAGCGGTATCACGTGACTGCTGAAGGCAGGCGCCAGAGACCAGGAGAACAGGGCTGCAGATACGTGCCAGGGGGGTGAGTATATGCGATATTCACCTGTCCCCGTTTCCACGCTGCTCGCCGCTGCCTGCTGCGTCCTCTGTCTGTGATGTTCAGGTCAGAGGGCGCGGTGACGTGGTTAGTAGAGATGAGCGACTTTGCTTTTTTTAGGGTCGAGTCTGGTTTCATGAGACCCGACTTTCTCAAAAGTCGAGTGGAACGAAATCGGCTGACTATAGGGAAAAGTTGGGAAACACGAAACCCAATGCAAGTCAATGAGGAGAAAAGTCGGCAGTGAGTGGAAGACTGTAAACACACCTGGCATGAATTTTAACCCTAGAGGTGGCGAAATCTCACTCTCTTCTCTCTCTCTCTCTTCTCTCTCCCTCTTCTCTCTCTCCCTCTCTCTCTCCCACTCCCACTCCCACTCCAGCCACTCCAGCTACACTCCCGCTACGCTATGCTCCGCTTCTCTCATTGGCTAAAAAAAGTCACGTGCAAGCATTCAGCGAATCCCGACTTTGGCGCTTGGGTCGCCGACCGCATGGCCGACTTCACACTGTGGTCGGGTTTCGTTTCATGAAACCCGACTTTGGCGCAAGTCGGCGACTTTTGAATCTGACCGACCTGTTTTGTTCAACTCTAGTGGTTAGTGTGCACCGCACCCTCTGCTACCTGAATGTCACTGACAGACGCCGTGGTAGACAGCGGCGAGCAGTGTGGGAATGGGGACGGGTGAATATCTGAGGGTACTGAGCTAGCAGCGACGGAGAGGTGAGTATGTAATTTTTTTTTATTTGCAGCAGCAGCGCCGGCATATGAGAATTATTCTATGGGGCATGTTATGGGGACATATTCTATGGGGCATTTTATGGGGGCATATTCTATGGAGCATCTTATGGGGGCATATTCTATAGAGCATCTTATGGAGCATCTTATGGGGGCCTATTCTATGGAGCATCTTATGGGGGCATCATGTATGGAGCATCTTATGGGGGTATTCTATGGAGCATCTTATGGGGCAGCATATGGGGCCTATTCTATAGAGCATCTTATGGGGCATATTCTATGGGGCAGCATATTCTATGGAGCATCTTATGGGGCCATTATTAACCTTTATGGAGCATTATATGGGGTGTATTTTGTATGGAGCATCTTATGGGGCAATAACCTTTATGGAGCAGCATATGAGGCATATTATTCTATGGAGCATCTTATGGGGCATTATTAACCTTTGTGCATTATATGGTATGTATTTGTATGGAGCATCTTATGGGGCCATCAGGAACTGTATGGAGCATTATATGGGGCTCCTGATTTAATATTGATATTCAAAAACATTTAACCTACTGATGTCTCAATTAATTTTACTTTTATTGGCATCTATTTTTATTTTTGAAATTTACCAGTAGCTGCTGCATTTTCCACCCTAGGCTTATACGCGAGTCAATAAGTTTTCCCAGTTTTTTGTGGCAAAATTAGGGGGGTCGGCTTATACACGGGTCAGCTTATACACGAGTATATAAGGTAATTAAGGAAAAGAATGTTTGAAGTGGATTTCAACATGTTTTCATGAACTATTTTTGAAGCCGAAAATGCATGTTTTCTTAATCTTCGACAACTCTTTTAAATCCAAATAATTCCAGACATGGTACTACAGAAAACCATATACAAGCCTGATCGATGGAGGACACAGATGGAAGAGGGAACTTATGAAAAGAACAGTATCTCGGCCACTCTTTGAGGTTGTGACAGGACCTGCTTGATGATTTGAAGGTGGAATTGTGCCCCTTTACCTCTAGGGTCATTGTGCGGCTGTACAAATTCCACCAATGAAATGTCTGCCCTTGAGCTTGGTAAGTATGGAGAGTCATAGGAATGAATAAATAACAGGGGCAAGTCTATGTAAATCTGTATATGGGCTTGCCCTCACTACCTTATTTTTGGTCTGACTAATGTCCATGAAAAAATGGACAACTCGGACCAATGTTATTCAATGGAGCGGTGCAGATGAGCGATTTGGTCTGAGAGGAAAATGGTCTGAGATTTCTGGATAATACTTTGAATTATTTTTATACACTAAAGTGAACCTACCTTGTTAGTGAGATTTTTCTCCATTCTCCATTGCCTCCAAAAACTGTGTCAAAAGGCATAAATAACCTGCCCCAGGTAAAAGTAGTAACACCAGCTCTGGAGCACATAATGCTGCTCCAACAACTAAAACATTGTCAGGTCAAACAAATCTGGAACATTTCTGAGCACATGTACCAGGCATCTATATATATAAAGCTGAGTGTATGTATGTGTGTGTGTATGTATAAAGCCACGCCCAATCCACATAGCCCTGCCCACTACGGCTGGAGAGCGGGGTTGCAGAGGGAAAGTGCAAGACACGGGTGGAGAGCAAAGCTGGGAGGGAGAGAGCGGAACACAGATGGAGAGCGGGGCTGAGGAGGGATAGAGCAGGACAGCGCCTGGATAGCGGGGCTGGGGAGGCGAGAGAACGGGGCTGTGGAGGGAGAGAGCAGTGCTGTGGAGGGAGAGCAGGACATGGATGGAGAGCTGGGCTGTGGAGGGATAGAGCGGGACGGCGCCTGGATAGCGGGGCTGGGGAGGTGAGAGAACGGGGCTGTGGAGGGAGAGAGCAGTGCTGTGGAGGGAGAGCAGGACATGGATGGAGAGCAGGGCTGTGGAGGGAAAGAGTGGAGCTGTGGAGGGACAGAGCGGGGCTGTGGACGGAGATGTTTCATATAGGGCATGTCAGAGGTTTCATTAATCGGGTTCATGAACAATGATCTCAGAGATCAGTAAAACATAAGATGCACTGATTTCACTTTGGATACATTTTTTAAATGGATGTTGTCTTTTTAGCTAAACATATTTTTTTCATTAAAAACATTACCGTTTGCCTTCTTTATCCCCTGTGTTGCACTGTCTATTGCAGGCTGCAGAATGTGATAGTTGATCTGAAGGAGGTTATATTGCTTACCTTTCTTCTGAGCTCACCGATGCTGACAAGTGTTGAAAATGTAAAAACGGCCGACTTATTTTCCGGTTATTGTAGTCTTTCATCAATCAACAGTTGTTTAATTTCACCTAAAGAATTATCATTTTGGTTGCCACCACCCATTTTGACCATCTACAGACTAAAGTGTTGGCCAATCCCAACGCTGACTAATAACACATTCCTTTTACAGAGGAATTGGATGAACTATTTTTTAAAGGGATTCCGTCAGGTTTTTGCCGCCGCAGTATGATGTAGGGTCAGATACTCTGATTACAGTGATCTGTCACTTACTGGGCTGAATGTAATTTTTTATGAAATCGCAGTTTTATCTTCTGCAGATCTAGCAGTTCTCTGAATGCTGAACTCCATGTAACTCCGCCCCCACCACTGATTGGCAGCTGTGTGCACTATGTATAGGCTGAAAACTGCCAATCAGTGGTGAGCGCGAGGTTATACAGGACTCATGATTGTGGAGGACTACCTGTCAGCAGGTTTAGGCTATGTGCACACGTTGCGGATTCTGCTGCAGATCCACAGCGTTTCAGGTTCTGCGGGTCTGCAGCAGATTTAGCTGCGTTGTACAGTACCATTGTTTTCAATGGTAAAATGAAAAATGCTGTGCACATGCTGCGGATTTTTCTGCGCGGATTTGCTGCGGGTTCAAATACGCAGCATGTCTATTCTTTGTGCTGAATCCGCAGCGGTTTCCCAACTGCTCTATTGTAGAGGTGTCAAACTGCAGGGGAAAACCGCAGGCTAATCCGCAGGTAAACCGCAGGTCTTTTGACAAATCCGCAGCACCTAAAACTACGTGTGCACATAGCCTTACTAATCTCAGACTGATAAATCAGTGATTTTTATCAAAACTCCAGTAAGCAGCCCGGTGAGTGACACATCGTTGGAATCAGAGTCTCTGTCCCTTCATTTTGGAGCTCTCAGATTAGGTGGTGAAAACTTGGTGACAGATTTCCTTTAAACACAAAGGGAAAAGATTATCTAAACGCTTGATTGATGAGACAGGACAGAGTTATATTGTGTTACACTATACTTTTCCAATGCAATATACAGTTTTGTGCTGCTGTTTGATGTAATTTTTCATCTACGCTATTTAAGTCAGCTACAGCGGGTCACAGTTCACGTCGTGTAATGTAACGCTTCAGATAGATGGCTACTTTTACCGTACAATGCCAGGATTAATTCCCAGTTTCCACTGATTACTGGAGTTCAGTGATTCTGCCGCGGCACTAAATCATGCTCATTGTGCCCTCCTGGGGAATTCGGTGATATACATCCAATGTAAGTGATTTAATTACTGTTTATAGGAAATGTAATATTGAAGATGATTATATGTACTTAGTAAATGGTGTATGGCCCTATATGTGGAGGTCAGGAGAAGTGAATCCGATGAAAACCAGAGTCATGTCGCGTCTCTCTAGCAATAGCCCTATCAGCTGCCAATCCTCAGCACTGACCCCTTGCCACTATATTCTAAAAATGCTTCTGCTTTGGCAGCTTAGAGGAGCCAGATCCCACCTTTTTGGACTCCATACAATGAAAATGATGCTGAGGCAGCCTCTCTTTTTATAGAGGCTAAAAATTTTCTCACCTTGCCAATAAACTCAAACAGAGACTTAGGAATGTTAACCCAATGCAGAATGGACAGAGAATAAAGGCAAAGCAGTGTTTAATGGAAACCTACAAAAGGCACATTTGTAAAAAAGCGATCTATACGCCCCCTTGTATCGGCTCAGCACTGAGCTACAATAATCTATTGGGATATAGTGAGAGTCATCTACTACTTTACTCCAGTGCATGTACTCAGTACAGAGAGCTGCTGCGTGAAGTAGCCATCATTATGGCAGGTATTACCCTCCACCTATTTACATAATACTAGAGATAGGACTGTCCTGATTGGGTACACCTTGTTGTGGTGGGATGGTTTTTATGCTTTTGTTAAAGGGAATCTGTCACCCCCTTGGGACTTCGGTAGCAATGACTCACCGACGCCTGTGCAGAAGAACAATGAAGGCAATGCCAATGGAAGGGCGGAAAAGGTGCATATGATGATGCTATTGCAGGGCGCAGGCGCAGGATTCTGGGACCACCAGTATACACCATAGGGCACTGTGACGCTGATGGGAGGAGGGAGGGTGGTATGTAATGAACACTGGAGACAGGCACCACACACCCCAGATCCTGGAAGAACTCATCACCATAAAGGATTAAAATATTATTTCTCAACAACAAGACTCCAGGTAGGACTATTATGGACACCTATACATCCATATTAATAGTTTAAATATGTCACAGGTGGTGACAGATTCTCTCTAAGTACCCTATGTTATTCTCATACACTATTACTTGTTTACTTACCACAGGGTATATGCTGATTTGTTGTCATCTTTTAAATGGCCATAATTAGAGTTGAGCGACTTTGGTCGGATCGGGTTTCGTGAAGCCCGAATGAAACAAAATTTGATTCAGATGAAGCTGGTCCGACTAGGGCAAAAAAAGTTGGAGTTTCGTCCGAAACCCAACCCCAATGCAAGTCAATGGGAAATAAAAGTCGGCATTGAGCGGATGACATTCATTTTTACTAGTAGCATCTGTTCTTTGCAGGATATCATTCCAGAAGGTGGTGTTAATGCCAATTTCAAGCTGATTCATTTGCCTTAATAGTCCTTCTGCTTCACACTGTACACAGCTTTTTTCTTCAACGTCATCAGCAATCTGTTTAAGTACATCTTTAATCTGCTGATAGACATGCTTAATTGCTTTAGTAGCATCAGCTCCGCAGGACCAACGCGTTGTGACACGTTTGAGAGTCAATGCTGTTGCTCAGTCAATATTTTGCAAAGCCTCAGTCAGGAGCTGATGCCGATGTGTTGAAACTGTGAAGAAGAGGAACAGCTTTTCAAGGAAGTCAAAAAAATGTATAGCACTAGAGCAGCTTTCTACAGCATTTTTAGCAACCAGATTTAAAGAGTGTGCCGTACAAGGAATCCAGGATGCAAGATTGTTCTTCTCTCTCACTTTGGCCTGCAGGCCGTTGTATTGCCACTCATTGCAGATGCATTGTCATAACTTTGACCGCGGCAAATTCCCAGGTCTAGGTCATGTCTCTTCAAAAATTCCAACAAAGCATTGAACATGTCTTGAGCGCCATGGCCTTTGTTTGCCATGAATGTTACAAAGTGTTCCACAGGGCCATCTTTCTCCATATACCTCAATGCAAGGGTTAGTTGGACAACGTGAGCTGCATCGGGTGTGGAGTCCAAAGAGATGGAGTAGTATTTTGATTTGTTAACTCGAGAAATAATGTCTCTGAGGACTTGTTCGCCCATTACATTGATAATTTCTTCAATAATTGTAGATGACAGGTAGTTTGTATGACCTTTGCCACGATTGGCTTGAGTTTTGATATGCTGTGCAAGAATTGCGTCGTACTTGGCGATGAGTTCAAGAATGCCCAGAAAGTTTCCATTTCTAGGTGATCCAACCAATTCGTTATCTCCTCTAAATGCTAAGCCACGCTCGGCAATAAACTGAATAACATTTGCTACTCGTTTCAATACTGACCTCCAATAATGCTTCTGAGCCTCGACCTGTTGTGTTAGCTCCGTATCAATTCGCCCAATTGCTTTTAACCTCATTGTTTTGGTTGAATATGACCGTATGATCTCATATAGATCTGCTGTATATATAAAATCATGGGACTACATAATGTAAGTAGACTCATGAGTCCTACACTACCACTCATCCAGCCACTCATTGTGCTCTTGTAAGAAGAAGGACCGTGCCACGGCTACCTGTTATGTGCCGGTTCCAGAACTATCGGGGCTGTCTCCTCTACTGTCCGGGGGAAAGCTTAAGGGATCGGACCAATCCTTGCATGCGAAAGCAGGGGGTGTGGCTAAGTGTTTACAGGCAGACTTGGCGAGAACAGACAGCGCGCAGCAGGGAGAAATGAGTGCTCCTGCCCTCGAACATTGGTACAGCGCATGCCTGCACCCGAGCATCGCCGCTGACAAGAGTCTGTAAGGAGAGGTGTGCAGTGTGCCCGTTGGTCATCACGAAGCGAGGTGCTAAACGCTCCAAGCCCGTGAGAACTGTGCTTGTGCCGCCTTTGAGAGACAGGGTGCAGGACCGCCATCTGTGCCCCCGATCCCCCAGTGTATATCTGCTGGACCACGGTGGGCTCAGACAGTGCGGTGGCCCACACTCCTTCGGCCGCATCAGTATATGGACTAGGGGGTCAGGGGACGGTACTGGAAACCGACCGCTGCCGCCAGCAGACGGACCACCATTACCTTCAGGACCTCATTGGACAAGCGTCACTCCAGCCGTTGTTGGCGTCATCACCTGCTCTGTGACCCATCACAAGCTGAGAAACGACTTACAGGATAAGTTGACCCAACAAGAACTGTTAATACCCTTTCTACTGTTCTCTAACCCTGCATACTATTTACACTTTGAATTGTTCACTCCCCTGTTGACCATTTACCTCCCTGCGTGGAGTACTCTAGAGTTAGTTCAAATTGTTAACTCTTGCTCTGTCACCTGTCCGTCCCTGCACCCCGCAACCTGCTCACACTCTCATGCTCCTCTGACAGCGGCTTATCTCCAGGGAGAACAAAAAAATCAGATGCTGAGATTCAACAGGTCAGAGCCTTCTCTTTCCACACACAGTCTGTCAGGGAATAGTTGGGAGACCCCCCAAAACATTAGACGGTTGAAATCTAATTCTGCCAATATTGGAGATTTGGCTGAATTTAGCCTAACTTGCTTGAAGCCTTAATAATTAGAATATGCAAATTTGGCATAGAAAACATTTTAGTAAAATGTCATCAGATTTTCTTTACCAGATACATCTACATGTTTTATTATCCCCAAAATTCTGTAACTATAACTCCCTTAACCATTATCAGTAATTGTAAAGTACAGTCCATTCAATTCAATGGATAGCTTTGATTTATTTTAGTACGAACACCACAGGAAGTTTAATAATGTCAGACAATCAGCAACTGGTAGGAAATGTGCTCTAAATAAGCAATCGCCTAAGAAAACAATGGCGCGTTGCTGCTTCCTAGACAGACTTTAATAACTTCCTATTACATTTGGAACAGTATACTTGTTGCTTCTCTACTCAGAAACAAAGTGAATTGTTTAAACCTATTTGTTATAAACCTCAACAAACCCTTATCATATTCCAAACCTCCGGTGATCGTACAGCTCAGTATCGTATGTAGGTATAGTTACAACATAAAGAAGAATTTCTTCCGGGAGGCAGATATAAAATATTCTTCTACTTCACTGGATTACAGGAGAATGGCCATTGTTAGGATGGGTGGTGCAGGTGTAAACTGAGACTATACTAATACTACGGTATAATACAGTATGATCACTACCGCAAAACTCTAGTTTTCAGATACAGCTTATATTACCTTTCTACGAATGTGACCTTCTAAAAAGGGTCTTGCTTTATCTATCCTATCTATCTATCTATTTATCTATCCTATCTATCTATCTATTTATCTATCTACAGTTGTGGCCAAAAGTATTGACACCCCTGCAATTCTGTCAGATAATACTCAGTTTCTTCCTGAAAATGATTTCAAACACAAATTCTTTGGTATTATTATCTTCATTTAATTTGTCTTAAATGAAAAAACACAAAAAGAATTGTCCTAAAGCCAAATTGGATATAATTCCACACCAAACATAAAAAAGAGGGTGGACAAAAGTATTGGCACTGTTCGAAAAATCATGTGATGCTTCTCTAATTTGTGTAATTAACAGCACCTGTAACTTACCTGTGGCACCTAACAGGTGTTGGCAATAACTAAATCACACTTGCAGCCAGTTGACATGGATTAAAGTTGACTCAACCTCTGTCCTGTGTCCTTGTGTGTACCATATTGAGCATGGAGAAAAGAAAGAAGACCAAAGAACTGTCTGAGGACTTGAGAAACCAAATTGTGAGGATGCATGAGCAATCTCAAGGCTACAAGTCCATCTCAAAAGACCAGAATGTTCCTGTGTCTACCGTGCGCAGTGTCATCAAGAAGTTTAAAGCCCATGGCACTGTGGCTAACCTCCCTAGATGTGGACGAAAAAGAAAAATTGATAAGAGATTTCAACGCAAGATTGTGCGGATGTTGGATAAAGAACCTCAACTAACATCATAAACAAGTTCAAGCTGCCCTGCAGTTCGAGGGTGCAACAGTGTCAACCCGTACTATCCGTCGGCATCTGAATGAAAAGGGACTGTATGGTAGGAGACCCAGGAAGACCCCACTTCTTACCCCGAGACATAAAAAAGCCAGGCTGGAGTTTGCCAAAACTTACCCGAAAAAGCCTAAAACGTTTTGGAAGAATGTTCTCTGGTCAGATGAGACAAAAGTAGAGCTTTTTGGGCAAAGGCATCAACATAGAGTTTACAGGAGAAAAAAAGAGGCATTCAAAGAAAAGAACACGGTCCCTACAGTCAAACATGGCAGAGGTTCCCTGATGCTTTGGGGTTGCTTTGCTGCCTCTGGCACTGGACTGCTTGACCGTGTGCATGGCATTATGAAGTCAGAAGACTGCCAACAAATTGTGCAGCATAATGTAGGGCCCAGTGTGAGAAAGCTGGGTCTCCCTCAGAGGTTATGGGTCTTCCAGCAGGACAATGACCCAAACACACACTTCAAAAAGCACTAGAAAATGGTTTGAGAGAAAGCACTGGAGACTTCTAAGGTGGCCAGCAATGAGTCCAGACCTGAATCCCATAGAACACCTGTGGAGAGATCTAAAAATGGCAGTTTGGAGAAGGCACCCTTCAAATATCAGGGACCTGGAGCAGTTTGCCAAAGAAGAATGGTCTAAAATTCCAGCAGAGCATTGTAAGAAACTCATTGATGGTTACCGGAAGCGGTTGGTCGCAGTTATTTTGGCTAAAGGTTGTGCAACTAAGTATTAGGCTGAGGGTGCCAATACTTTTGTCTGGCCCATTTTTGGAGTTGTGTGAAATGATCAATGTTTTGCTTTTTGCTTCATTCTCTTTTGTGTTTTTTCATTTAAGACAAATTAAATGAAGATAATAATATCAAAGAATTTGTGTTTGCAATCGTTTTCAGGAAGAAACTGAGTATTATCTGACAGAATTGCAGGGTTGTCAATACTTTTGGCCACAACTGTATCTATCTATATATCTATCTACCTGTTTATTGCTCCTAAAAAACAAAAGAAAGCAGCACAATACAGATTCAAACAAGAAAGTAGGTTCAAGCCTCAGATTACCAACTAACCACAGATTTTCTGTGAGTGTAGTCTTGCACAAATCCTTCAATTCACAGTTTCCCACTCAGACTCAATTATGTTGAGATCAAGCATCTGTGGGGGCCATTTCATCACTTTCATGACACTTTATCCTTACAGTGAAGATATATTCTTAATTATATAGGCTTTTTTTCTGGGTTGTTGTCTTGCAGGATAATAAATTTGGAGCAAAACAGAAACTATTGTATTGTGTGATAAATCTCTAGTATTTCTCAGCACTGAGGACATCAAGAAATGGGCAATGTTGAGGACCATAGAGAAAGTGGTCAGCCAGGTAAACATACGGCAGCAGATGAAAGACACATCATGCTTGCTTCTCTTCAAAATTGGAAAATGTCAAGTAGTGCCATCAGCTCAAAATCATTGAGTGTATAGTTGAGTTGCTTGGCCTTGTTTCATGTTGAGTTCTGACTTTTTGGCCATAACTATTTCCCGAAGACCATTTCTGGCCAGACTTCTTTGTACTGTACAGTAGTTGGATATAGCTGAGTCACACTATTTGATGCCTTTTCTGAGTTGATGGCACTGTTGGGTAGCTTAGGATTTGAAGGAAAGTAAGCATAATGTGTCTTTCATCAGGTGCACTGTTTCCTTGGCCAATTACTGTGTCTACAATTTTCAATGTTGCCCATGTCTTGGTGCTTTTTCAAAAGAGTTTGAAAAGCAGTTCTTGAAACCCCAGACTGATATTAAATTTTTGCCTGAGAGATACATTACTGATGCAGTATAACTACCTTGTGTCTTGCTGCTGTGCTCACTATTGCCATGGTGTATGGCCTGGGGCAATAAAGAAAGAACTTAGTAAGTAATTGATAATTTGGGCACCACAATGAAGTATATGAACAGACATAAGGATTTGCACAAACCTACATCAAAAGAAGAGCTATGGTTGATGCTACAAGATGTTTAGATCAATTTCCTGCTGAGTTTCTTCAAAAACTGTGCGCAAAAAGAGTTGAAGCCATATTGAAAGGAAAGGGTGCAAAAGATAATCGCACCAAATATTATTCTAATTTCTCTTTTATTCATTCACTTTGCATTTTGTGGATTGATAAAAATAAGCTAATAATGCTTCTCTTTTTGAAATCATACAGAAAAACTGTTATTTTTTATATATTTTATAACCTATAAAGCAGTCACACAAATATAGTAACATAGTAACATAGTTATTAAGGTTGAAGGGAGACTTTAAGTCCATCTAGTTCAACCCATATCCTATCCTAACTTGCCCTAACATGTTGATCCAGAGGAAGGCAAAAAAAACCCATGTGGCAACAGTAAGCTTCACATTGGGGAAAAAAATTCCTTCCCGACTCCACATACGGCAATCAGACTAGCTCCCTGGATCAACGCAATATTAAGGAGACTAGTGTATATACCCTGTAATATTATACTTTTCAAGAAAGGCATCCAGTCCCTTCTTAAATTTTAGTAGTGAATCACTCATTACAACATCATACGGCAGAGAGTTCCATAGTCTCACTGCTCTTACAGTAAAGAATCCGCGTCTGTGAGTATGCTTAAACCTTCTTTCCTCCAGACGTAGAGGATGCCCCCTTGTCCCCGTCACAGGTCTAAGAGTAAAAAGATCATTAGAAAGGTCTTTGTATTGTCCCCACATATATTTATACATTGTAATAAGATCACCCCTAAGCCTTCGATTCTCCAAACTAAATAACCCCAAGTGTAATAACCTGTCTTGGTATTGCAGACCCCCTAGTTCCCTAATAACCTTGGTTGCTCTTCTCTGCACCCGCTCCAGTTCAGCTATGTCTTTCTTATACACCGGAGACCAGAACTGTACACAGTATTCTAAGTGTGGTCGCACTAGTGACTTATATAGAGGTAAAATTATGTTCTCCTCATGAGCATCTATGCCTCTTTTAATGCATCCCATTATTTTATTTGCCTTTGCAGCAGCTGCTTGACTCTGGCCACTAAATGTGAGTTTGTCGTCCACCCATACACCCAGGTCTTTTTCAGTGACTGTTTTGCCCAGTGTTTTACAATTAAGCACATAATTATACAACTTGTTCGTTCTACCCAAGTGCATGACCTTACATTTATCCCCATTAAAGCTCATTTGCCATTTATCAGCCCAAGCTTCTAGTTTACATAAATCCTCCTGTAATATAAAATTGTCCTCCTCTATATTAATTACCCTGCAGAGTTTAGTGTCATCTGCAAATATTGAAATTCTACTCTCTAAGCCCCCTACAAGGTCATTAATAAATATGTTAAAAAGAAGCGGGCCCAAAACTGACCCCTGTGGTACCCCACTGCTAACCGTGACCCAGTCCGAGTGTGCTCCATTAATAACCACCCTTTGTTTCCTATCCCTGAGCCAGCTCTTAACCCACCTACACATATTTTCCTCTATCCCCATTGTTCTCATTTTACGTATCAACCTTTTGTGTGGCACCGTATCAAAAGCTTTTGAAAAGTCCATGTACACCACGTCCACTGCATTCCCTTGGTCCAGTCCGGAACTTACCTCTTCATAAAAGCTTATCAGATTAGTCTGACAGGAACGGTCCCTTGTAAACCCATGTTGATATTGGGTCATGAGGTTATTCTTCTTCAGATACTCCAGTATAGTATCTCTTAGAAAACCCTCCAGGATTTTACCCACAGTTGAGGTTAAACTTACTGGCCTATAATTTCCAAGTTCAGTTTGTGTCCCCTTTTTGAATATTGGCACCACATTTGCTATACGCCAGTCCTGTGGTACAGACCCTGTTATTATGGAATCTTTAAAGATTAAAAATAGTGGTCTATCTATGACTGTGCTTAATTCCTGCAGTACTCGGGGGTGTATCCCATCCGGGCCCGGGGATTTGTCAATTTTAGTGATTTGTAGACGCCGCCGTACTTCCTGCTGGGTTAAGCAGGTGACATTTAATGGAGAATTTTTATCCCTGATCATGTTATCCGTCATGGGATTTTCTTGTGTAAATACTATCGAAAAAAAGTCATTTAGCATATTGGCTTTTTCCTCATCCACCATTTCACCCAGACTATTTTTAAGGGGACCAACACTATCATTTTTTAGCTTCTTACTATTTATGTAGTTAAAGAATATTTTGGGATTATTTTTACTTTCTCTGGCAATGAGTCTCTCTGTCTCAATCTTTGCTGTCTTGATTTGCTTTTTACAGAATTTATTTAATCTTCTGTATTTATTTAATGCCTCATCACTACCTACTTGCTTTAATTCTCGAAATGCTTTATTTTTATCTCTTATTGCGCCCCTTACAGCTCTATTTAGCCATAGTGGTTTCCTCCTATTTCTCGCATGTTTATTCCCATACGGTATATGTTGTGCACAGGTCCTATTCAGGATGCTAATAAACGTCTCCCATTTTCTTTGTGTATTTTTATGTCTCAGGATATCGTCCCAGTTAATTGCACCAAGATCATCTCTCATCCATTGGAAATTTGCCTTCCTGAAGTTTAGTGTCCTTGTAACCCCTCTACTACACATCTTATTAAAGGATACATGAAAACTTATTAATTTGTGATCACTATTACCCAAGTGACCCTCAACCCTTACATTTGATATGCGGTCTGGCCTGTTGGTTAATATTAGGTCTAGCAGTGCCCCCCCCTCTTGTTGGGTCCTGAACCAGTTGTGAAAGGTAATTGTCTCTCATCGTTGTCAGAAACCCATTACCTTTGCTGGAACTGTAGGTTTCGGTTCCCCAATGTATTTCAGGGTAGTTGAAGTCCCCCATAATAATGACTTCTCCTTGAGTCGCTGCTTCATGTATTTGCTTTATGAGGATATTCTCTGTAGCTTCCATTATTTTTGGAGATTTATAACAAACCCCTATCAGTAATTTATTATTTTTCCCCCCTCCCCTTATCTCTACCCACAGGGACTCTACATTTTCATTAGATTCATATATATTATCACGAAGGATGGGTTTTAAGGATGATTTTACATATAAACACACGCCTCCCCCTCGCTTATTTGTACGGTCATTTCTGAACAAACTATAGCCCTGTAAATTAACAGCCCAGTCATGGCTCTCATCCAGCCATGTCTCAGATATCCCCACCATGTCATAATTATGTTCCAACAACATTAACTCCAATTCCTCCATTTTGTTGGCGAGACTTCTGGCATTAGTATACATGCACTTTATGTATCTCTCTAAGTATATCATTTATTAATAGTAGTAAAGTGTTATGTTTATAAGTTATTGGATTTTTAAATGACTTTTCCATAATTTCATACATATGAATACTTTAATGTGAGAGCTGGTCATCTAGTTTAGACAAGGGACAAAAGGTGTCGCTAATTGGTCCATCAGAATTGATAGCTGAACCAGCAGAGGCTCAAGATGTTCTAGCTGGAACCAGGAATTCATATCCTGCTCTTTACATATGACAAGATTTACTGAAAGCTATCAGGTAATGGTGACCTAACGTAACGACATGAATATATGTGCGCCTCTCAGACATACTGTTAGGTTAGGTCTTGTCATGTTCAAAGAACAAAGCTGACAAGTTTCGCACAAGTTCATGGACTATGAACCCTGACAATCTCTATTTAAAGAAAATGACAGTCACACCCTAGTGATAAACAGTGCAGACTTATAACTAAGAGAATATTATCTCTTATAGAGCAATCGACACATTGGAACAAAGTGCAAAGTTAATCACACGCTATAGCCAAGACCAATGATGCCTAGATGATTTATTGCAATGTCCATCTATAAAGTCGCATTCAGTTTCCGGTCTTATAACATCTGATCAGGGCGTCTGTATGTAGCTGTCAAGGTTAATATGACAACATTTGTCACCTGTGTTTTAGAAGAACATGTACTTCTTTGGCAACTTGCCTATTGGCTTTGGTCATTTTTTGTCATAACTAGAGTTGAGCGATACCGTCCGATACTTCAAAATATCGGATCGGAATGGATCGGCCGATCTTTAAAAAAAGTATCGGTATCGCCGATGCCGATATCGGAAGTCCCATTCAAGTCTATGAGACTTCCGGTATCGGAATTGGAAAAACCCTTTCCTGCCCTTGTACAGCCTCTCGGGGGTCTGTACGGGCCTTCCGGGGGTCTCTGCCGGCCTGCCGGGGGGCTGTGCCGGCCTGCCGGTTGGCTGTGCGGACTGCCCGGGGTCTGTACCGGCCTGCCGGTGGTCTGTGCAGGCTCCGGGGGGCTGTGCCGGCCTGCCGGGGGGTTTGTGCAGGCTCCGGTAGTCTGTGCAGGCATCGTCCGATGGGACTACAAGTCCCATCGGGCGATGCCTGCTACCATGACAGTGATTGACACATTAGCCAATGATGGGACAGTAGTAGTCCCATCATCCGGCTAATGTGTTAAATGTAAAAAAAAATAAATAAATAAATAAAAATACTACATACATACATACTACATGCATGCTACATACATACTACATGCTACATACATAGTACATATATACTACATGCATGCTACATACATACTACATGCATGCTACATACATACTACATGCTACATATATACTACATGCATGCTACATACATGCTACATGCTACATACATACTACATACATACTACATGCATGCTACATACATACTACATATATACTACATGCATGCTACATACATACTACATGATACATACATACTACATACATACTACATATATACTACATATATACTACATGCATGCTACATACATACTACATATATACTACATGCATGCTACATACATACTACATGCTACATACATAATACATACATACTACATGCATGCTACATACATACTACATATATACTACATGCATGCTACATACATACTACATGATACATGCATACTACATACATACTACATATATACTACATGCATGCTACATACATACTACATATATACTACATGCATGCTACATACATACTACATGCTACATACATACTACATACATACTACATGCATGCTACATACATACTACATATATACTACATGCATGCTACATACATACTACATGCTACATACATACTACATACATACTACATGCATGCTACATACATACTACATGCTACATACATACTACATACATGCTACATACATACTACATACATACTACATGCATGCTACATACAATACATTCATACAATACATACATAGACATACAGTACATATAACATAGAGTAACATACTTACCAATACTTGTCACATTGTTCCCCGAAGCCAGTGTCTTTTACGGAATAAATATTAACATAACAAACCACAAAAATACTCACCCATGATCCGAAGCAGTCCACGAGTGTGTCCCACGACGATCTTGGGTAGAGAACTGCAGCATCAGCTGATGCTGCCGCTCTCTACGGGCTGCAGGAATCCAATGACGGAAGGTAGGTATCCTTCCGCACTGTATTCCTCCGCCACTTAAAAAAAAAAAAATCCCTAGTCTCACTTTATGGTAAAAGCTGTGTGGGAAATTCCCACACAGCTTTTACCATAAAGTGAGACTAGGGACTTTTTTTTTTTTAAGTGGCGGAGGAATACAGTGCGGAAGGATACCTACCTTCCGTCATTGGATTCCTGCAGCCCGTAGAGAGCGGCAGCATCAGCTGATGCTGCAGTCCTCTACCCAAGATCGTCGTGGGACACACTCGTGGACTGCTTCGGATCATGGGTGAGTATTTTTGTGGTTTGTTATGTTAATATTTATTCCGTAAAAGACACTGGCTTCGGGGAACAATGTGACAAGTATTGGTAAGTATGTTACTCTATGTTATATGTACTGTATGTCTATGTATGTATTGTATGAATGTATTGTATGTAGCATGCATGTAGTATATATGTAGTATATATGTGGTATGTATGTAGCATGTAGTATGTATGTAGCATGCATGTAGTATGTATGTAGTATGTATGTAGCATGCATGTAGTATGTATGTAGCATGTATGTAGTATATATGTAGTATGTATGTAGCATGCATGTAGTATATATGTAGTATGTATGTAGCATGCATGTAGTATATATGTAGTATGTATGTAGTATATATGTAGTATGTATGTAGTATGTATGTAGCATGTAGTATGTATGTAGCATGTAGTATGTATGTGGCATGCATGTAGCATGTAGTATGCATGTAGTATGTATGTAGTATGTATGTAGCATGTAGTATGTATATAGCATGCAGTATGTATGTAGCATGCATGTAGTATATATGTAGTATGTATGTAGCATGTAGCATGCATGTAGCATGCATGTAGTATGTATGTAGTATGTATGTAGCATGTAGTATGTATGTAGCATGCATGTAGTATGTATGTAGCATGCATGTAGTATATATGTGGTATGTATGTAGCATGTAGTATGTATGTAGCATGCATGTAGTATATATGTAGTATGTATGTAGTATGTATGTAGTATGTATGTAGCATGCATGTAGTATGTATGTAGCATGCATGTAGTATGTATGTAGCATGCATGTAGTATGTATGTAGCATGCATGTAGCATGCATGTAGTATGTATGTAGTATTTTTTTTTTTTTTTTTTAACATTTAACACATTAGCCGGATGATGGGACTACTACTGTCCCATCATTGGCTAATGTGTCAATCACTGTCATGGTAGCAGGCATCGCCCGATGGGACTTGTAGTCCCATCGGACGATGCCTGCACAGACCCCCGGACATCAGCACAGCCCCCCGGCAGGCCGGTACAGACCCCCACAGGGTGCACAGCCCCCCGGCAGGCCGGCACAGCCCCCCGGCAGGCCGGTACAGACCCCCACAGGGTGCACAGACCACCGGCAGGCCGGCACAGCCCCCCGGCAGGCCGGTACAGACCCCCACAGGGTGCACAGACCACCGGCAGGCCGGCACAGCTCCCCGGCAGGCCGGTACAGACCCCGGGCAGTCCACACAGCCCCCCGGCAGGCCGGCACAGCCCCCCGGCAGGCCGGCAGAGACCCCCGGAAGGCCCGAAATGACGGCGCATCATGATGCGCACACACCACGCATCATGATGACGTCATTTCGGCTGTCAATCAACTTTGAACTTCCGATTCCGATGCCCGATATTGAAAAAATATCGGATGTCGGTATCGGAATTCCGATACAGCAAGTATCGGCCGATACCCGATACTTGCGGTATCGGAATGCTCAACTCTAGTGGGGATACTTGATTTCGAAACCACATTAATTGTGCATTATGAGGACCTACTGGACTGCAAAGGGCCCATATATTGTTCTTGCACAGGGGAACGTTACTGACTGTGTACACCAGGGTTACTGTTTGCCCAGATCCAGATCCAGTGGAGATACCGCCCAGTCATGGTCACTCTTTATACCAGCCTTCTTTCTCACAATGCATTAAGTATTTGCTCAAAATGTAAATATTGGTCTGTAACAAAGAGCCAGAATCAAACTACCATGGATTTACTTTTCAAGTACAGGAAATATCTAGTCAAGAAGATAAACAGACTACAATATAAACGCTAAACAATAAGTACAATATACATTAACATTAGACTTGACACATATGGTAGGAACTTCTCGTAGGGTTACGACTAAAGCAGCTCACTGTATTCCTGGAAAACAATGACATCACTTGTTCCTTGTAAAATTGCTCACATCTTATGAATTCTTTTGCCCTTAAGGCTTCCTCTACAACATGCAGATGGTAGGCTTGAATTATCAACAACATATCTGCATTTATTTGGTTTCCTTTAACCCTTGGAAATGTCTTATATTATTATTTCTAATTCTTTATGAAAGAGAACACGACTGTCCATGATGGGCACTGAATGTCCTTCCTGCAGATAGTTCTAAAGCCGGAGTGATTTGTACAGTTTATATGATCACTTATTAAGGTCTTACTTTAGGTTCAGTGGTGAAAATGGATGAATAAATGGAACCCGACAAGTCCTGTCATAAGTCAATGGAGTTAGCTGGGTGACGCTGGTGTCGGACCTGCCAAAGCTTGATGGCTTCTGTTAGGCACAAAGATCTCAAGGCGACATCATTGTCTTGTCACTGTCTTGCGTTATGCTATTCATTCAATACTAGCTGCATAACAGATACTGAATATTATCTCGAAATTTTCTCGTTCATCGGCAATTTATAATTTATAACAGTCACCAATTCTCTTTTGTTTTCAGTTTAATCATTTATTCATATAGTAATTCATGTAGTATTTGGGTTTTAGGGACAAATAATGCAATTAGTGCAGATCTTCGCTTTACATTAGTAAGACTTAGCCAACTTCATGTACTGTCTCATAAATACAGTATTGGATTGCTTGAAATAACGGGAAGGACTCGTTTTAGGGATGTAAACTTAAAGGGGTTGTCCATGCTTTCTATCTATTTTTGAGTATGGGGCTAAGAGATAACCGGCAGGAAGTTTTTAACTACCAATTTCTGGAGGCTCAGAGCAGTCATGGACCACACCTGCCGATTTTAATTTGGCTTCTGCTGATATTACATCGACAGAGAAGTGTCTTCTCTTCTGCTCTGCTCTGTTGACAGGGCATCACTGCCAACGTCTTACTGGATGACAGACGACTCCCCACTTTCTCACATCTTTAGTGCCGCCTTATCAACAGAGCAAATGGGAAAATAAGACACTGCCCTGTTAGGCTGCTTTTACACTTGCCGTGTTTTTGCGGCCCGTTTTTACCGGCCATTTTTGCGGGCCGTATGGCCGTAATTTCCACGTTCTTACGCAAAAATGGGCCACAAAAAACCTTCTCGGATCGCCGTTTTTCCCTGTTATAGCAAACAGTAGGGAAAAAACGGCGATCCGCAAATACGGTGTACCACAAAAACAACTTAATTTTGTTTTTGTGGTGCCATTGAAATGCATTGCGGCCATGTCCATAAGCCATGAAAAATATTGGGCAAGTTCGATATTTTTTTCACAGACGAAAATACGGCCCTCACGGCCATATGGAGCACGGCCCTCCTACTAATTTTTGCGGGCCGTTTTTGCGGCCCCATGGAAATGTATAGGGGCCGCAAAAGCGGCCAGCAAAAACTCGGCAAGTGTAAAACCAGCCTTAATAGGAGGTGAAATAAAGGAGGGGACTTGCCATATGTGCCGGCAGAGATCGTCCCAGTGCAGCACAGGCAGTAAGTTAGCAACTATCTGCCTGCAAGTTCTTAGCACCATAGGTAAAAATAATAAAAGTCCTGTACACCCCTTTTAACACAAGACCCCTCAGACCAACCCAAATCTGCCACTGAACATTACATTATACCCTTCTGTGATCGAAAAATCAACTTAGTTTTTGCCTTTTGCCACAAATAAATTTACAATTGAAGAGGTTACCACAAAATTAACATGCATTAGTTATTTAAGAGAAAAATAATACAGTGGCATGTAAAAGTTTGGGCAACCCTGGTCAAAATTACTGTTATTGTGAACAGTTAAGCAAGATGATGATGAAATTTTCTCTAAAAGACCTAAAGTTAAAGGTGACACATTTCCTTTTCAATTCTAGGCAAAAAACATATTTTCATGTTTTACATTTTAACAATTACAAAAAGAAAATGGTCCAATCCAAAAGTACCTAGTAGCACCCCCTTTTGAAAGTATGACAGCTTGTAAACACTTATTGTAGGCAGCCAAGAGTTTTCACATTCTTGTTTGAGCGATTTTTGTCCATTCTTCCTTGGAAAATTCTTCCAGTTCTGTGAGATTCCTGGGTCGTCTTGAATGCACTGCTATTTTGAAGTCTAGCCACAGATTTTCAGTGATGTTCAGATTGGGGAACTGTGAGGGCCATTGTAATGCTGTCAGCTTGCGCCTTTTGAGGTCGTCTATTGTGGATTTTGAAGTGTGTTTAGGATCATTATTCTTTGGTAGAAGTCATTTTCTTTTCAACTTCAGCTTTTTTTTTACAGATGGTGCTATGTTTCCATCAAGAAATTGTTGAAATTTCATTGAATCCATTCTTCCGTCTACGTGTGGAATGTTCCGCATGCCATTGGCTGCAACAAAACTCAAAAGCATGATTGATCCACCCCCATGTTTAACCCCTTCCTGCCATCCGACGTACTATCCCGTCCACGGTACCCGGGCCCGTATGACCGGGGACGGGATAGTACGTCAGCGCGATCAGCGGCGCCCACGTGGTGAGCGCCGCTGATCGCGGCCGGGTGTCAGCTGATTATCACAGCTGACACCCGGCACAATGTGTCAGGGGCGGTCACGGACCGCCCCCGACACGTTAACCCCTTGCACACCGCGATCAAACACGATCGCGGTGTACCTGGGGTTAAAGGGAAGCATCGGCAGGGAGGGGGCTCCCTCCGTGCTTCCCTGAGCCCCCCACGGCAGCGCAATGTGCAGCGCTGCTGCGGGGGACTCCCTTCCTCCAGGCCCCCGAATCCAAGATGGTGACGGGGGCCTTCGGGGGCCTGCGGAAGCTGGCTTCCTCAGTGCCTGCAAAGCGCAGGCATGAGGAAGCCTTCTGCAGTGCCTGTGTCAGATCGCTGATCTGTCACAGTGATCTGTGATGTGACAGATCAGCGATCTGTCACAGGACAGTGATGTCCCACCTGGGACTATTTAATAAAGTAAAAAAAAAAATAAAAAAAAGTGTAAAAATAATTAAAAAAAAATCGCCAAATAAATTAGAAAAAAAAAAAAAAAATATTCCCCCAATAAATCAATTTTTTGGAAATAATAAAAAAAACAAACAATAAAAGTACACATATTAGGTATCGCCGCGTCCGTAACGACCCGCCCTATAAAACTGTCCCATTAGTTAACCCCTTTAGCGAACCCCTTAAAAAATAAAAATAAAAAACGAAGCAAAAAATAATGATTTATTATCATACCGCCAAACAAAAAGTGTAATAACGCACGATCAAAAAGACGCATATAAATAGCCATGGTACCGCTGAAAACGTCATCTTGTCCCGCAAAAAACGAACCACCACACAGCATAATCAGTGAAAAAATAAAAAAGTTATAGCTTGCTGAATAAAGCGATGCAAAAATAATTATTTTTTATATAAAGTAGTTTTCATTGCATAAAACCGACAAAAACATAAAAAACGACCTAAATGAGGTATCGCTGTAACCGTACTGACCCGAAGAATAAAACCGCTTTATCAATTTTACCGCACGCGGAACGGTGTAAACGCACCCCCCCAAAAGAAATTCATGAAACGCTGGTTTTTGTTCATTCTGCGTCCCAAAAATCGGAATAAAAAGCGATCAAAAAATTTCACTTGCCCGAAAATGGTACCAATAAAAACGTCAACTTGTCCCGCAAAAAATAAGACCTCACATGACTCGGTGGGTCAAAATCCGGAAAAATTATAGCTCTCAATATGTGGTGATGCAAAAACTATTTTTACAATAAAAAGCGTCTTTTAGCGTGCGACAGCCGCCAAACATAAAAACCGCCATAAATAGTAAATCAAACCCCCCGTTATCACCCCCTTAGTTAGGGAAAAATAATAAAACTAAAAGAAAATGTATTTATTTCCATTTTTCCATTAGGGTTAGGGCTAGGGTTAGGGCTAGGGGTGTGTTGGGGTAGGGTTAGGGTTAGGGCTAGGGTTAGGGCTAGGGTTAGGGTTAGGGTTAGGGCTAGGGTTAGGGCTAGGGCTAGGGTTAGGGTTAGGGTTAGGGTTAGGGGCGTGTTGGGGTTCGGGTTGGAGTTAGAATTGGGGGTTTCCACTGTTTGGGCACATCAGGGGCTCTCCAAATGCAACATGGCGTCTGATCTCAATTCCAGCCAATTCTGAGTTGAAAAAGTCAAATGGTGCTCCTTCCCTTCCAAGCTCTGCTATGCGCCCAGTGTTTTACCCCCACATGTAGGGTATCAGCCTACTCAGGACAAATTGCAAAACAATTTTTGGGGTCCAATTTCTCCTGTTACCCTTAGGAAAATAAAAAATTGGGGGCAAAAATATCATTTTTGTGGAAAAAAATGATTTTTTTATTTTCACGTCCGAGTGTTATAAACTCATGTGAAGCACTTGGGGGTTCAAAGTGCTCACCACACATCTAGATAAGTTCCGTGGGGGGTCTAGTGTCCAAAATGGGGTCACTTGTGGGGAGTTTCAATAGTTTAGGTACATCAGGGGCTCTCCAAACGCACATGACACCCGCAGACCATTCCATCAAAGTCTGCATTCCAAAACGTCACTGCTTCCCTTCCGAGCCCCGACGTGTGTCCATACAGTAGTTTTCTCCCACATATGGGGTGTCAGCGTACTCAAGACAAATTGGACAACAACTTTTGGGGTCCAATTTCTCCTGTTACCCTTGGGAAAATGAAAAAATTGGGGACTAATTGATCATGTTTGTGGAAAAAATACGATTTTTTTATTTTCATGCCCTGGCATTATAAACTTCTGTGAAGCCCTTGGGGGTTCAAAGTGCTCACCTCACATCTAGATAAGTTCCTTGGGGGGTCTAGTATACAAAATGGTGTCATTTGTGGGGGGTTTCCACTGTTTAGGTACATTAGGGGCTCTCCAAAGGCAACATGACACCCGCAGACCATTCCATCAAAGTCTGCATTCCAAAACGTCACTACTTCCCTTCCGAGCCCCGACGTGTGCCCATACAGTAGTTTTCTCCCACATATGGGGTATCAGCATACTCAGGACAAATTGGACAACAACTTTTGGGGTCCAATTTCTCCTGGTACCCTTGGGAAAATAAAAAAATGGTGATTAAAAGATCATGTTTGTGGAAAAAATACGAATTTTTTATTTTCACGCCCGGGTGTTATAAACTTCTGTGAAGCACTGGGGGGGGGTCAAAGTGCTCACCACACATCTAGATAAGTTCCTTAGGGGGTCTAGTTTCCAAAATGGTGTCATTTGTGGGGGGGTTCCACTGTTTTGGTACATCAGGAGTTTTCCAAACGCGACATGGTGTCCGATCTCAATTCCAGCCCAAAACGTCAAATGGCGCTGCTTCCCTTCCGAGCTCTGCCATGCGCCCAAATAGTGGTTTACCCCCACATGTGGGGTATCAGCGTACTCAGGACAAATTGCACAATAACTTTTAGGGTCCTGTTACCCTTGGAAAAATAAGAATTGAGGGTGAAAAGATCATTTTTGTGGAAAAAATATGATTTTTTAATTGTATGGCTTTATGTTATAAACTTCTGTGAAGCCCATGGGGGTTCAAAGTTCTCACCACACATCTAGATAAGTTCCTTAGGGGGTCTAGTTTCCAAAATGGTGTCATTTGTGGGGGGTTTCCACTGTTTTGGTACATCAGGGGTTTTCCAAACGCGACATCGTGTCCGATCTCAATTCCAGCCAAAAACGTCAAATGGCGCTGCTTCCTTTCCGAGCTCTGCCATGCGCCCAAATAGTGGTTTACCCCCACATGTGGGGTATCAGCGTACTCAGGACAAATTGAACAATAACTTTTAGGGTCCTGTTACCCTTGGGAAAATAAAAATTGGGGTGACAAGATCATTTTTGTGGAAAAAATATGATTTTTTAATTGTACCGCTGTACGTTATAAACTTCTGTAAAGCCCTTGTGGGTTCAAAGTTCTCACCACATATCTAGATAAGTTCCTTTTGGGGGTCTAGTTTCCAAAATGGGGTCACTTGTAGGGGGTTTCCACTGTTTAGGTACATCAGGGACTCTCCAAATGTGACATGGCGTCCAATCTGAATTCCAGCCAATTTTGCATTGAAAAAGTCAAACGGCGCTCCTTCCATTCTGAGCTCTGCCATGCGCCGAAACAGTCGTTCCCCCCCACATATCAGGTATCTGCGTACTCAGGACAAATTGCACAATAACTTTTTCAGTTCAATTTCTCCTGTTACCCTTGGTAAAATAAAAAAAATTGAACCTGAAGTATTTTTTTTATGAAAAAAAGTTAGATGTTCATTTTTTTTTAAATATTCAAAAAAATTCCTGTGACGCACCTAAAGGGTTAATAAACTTCTTGAATGTGGTTTTGAGCACCTTAAGGGGTGCAGTTTTTAGAATGGTGTCACTTTTGGGTTCCAAAATTGTGCTGATGTAAAGTAAACATGTGGGAAATGTTAGTTATCAAGTTTTTTGTGTGCCGTATCTCTGTGATTTAAGGGCATAAAAATTCAAAGTTGGAAAATCGCGAAATTTTCAAAATTTTCGCCAAATTTCCGTTTTTCTCACAAATAAACGCAAGTTATTTGAATGAAATTTTACCACTAACATGAAGTACAATATGTCACGAGAAAACAATGTCAGAATCACCGGGATCCATGGAAGCGTTCCAGAGTTATGACCTCATAAAGGTACAGTGGTCAGAATTGTAAAAATTGGCCCGGTCATGAACGTGCAAACCACCCTTGGGGGTGAAGGGGTTAATGGTTGGTGAGATAATCTTTTGCTGAGGTTCTGTGCCCTTTTTTCTTCATATATACCTTTGATCATGGTGGCCAAATAGTTCTATTTTAATCTCATCGGTCCACAGGACTTGTTTCTAAAATGCATGTCTTGTTTAGATGTTCTTTTGCATACTTTTGACACTGAATTTTATGGTGATGATGCAGGAGAGATTGTCTTCTGATGACTCTTCTATTGAGGCCTTATCTGTGCTGGTGTCTCTGAACAGTAGAACAATGTACCATAACTCCAGAGTCTGGTAAATCTTTCTGAAGGTATTTTGCAGTCATGTGGGAGTTCTGATTTGCATCTCTAGCAATTCTGCAAGCAGCTCTCACTGAAATTTGTCTTGGTTTTCCAGATCTTATCTTGACCTCCACTGTTCCTGTTAACTGTAATTTCTTAATTACACTTCGAACTGAGAAAAGGGCAACTTGAAAATGCTTTGCTACTTTCTTATAGCCTTCTCCTGCTTCATGGACCTCCACCATTCTCATTTTCAGAGTGCTAGGCACCTGCTTAGAAGAACCCATGGCTGCTGGTTTTTGGTACAAGGTCAAAGGGGCCTGGGTTTTTATAGAGCGGGGAAATTTGTATCACCTGGTCTTTCTTAACAGTGATAGTGAACAAGAAGCCATAACCCTAAAAGGCTGCTTAAGGTCTGAAACCTTGGTCAAAATTATCCGAGCACACAAATCTCCAAGGTGCAGAAACTTCTGCGTTGGCCTACTTTACATTTTGTAATTTTTAAAATGAAAAAAAAAAAAAGGCATTATATATTTTTTTCCTAAAATACAAAGGAAATGTGTCATCTTTAACTTTAGCCCTTTTAGAAATCATATCATCAACATGCTTAACTGTTCACAATAACAGTAATTTTGACCAGGGGTGCCAGAACTTTTACATACATCTGTCAATGCATGATCTTGTAGGCCTAACTGCTGAGATCCCCACAATCAACAGACTTTTTAGAACCCCTTAATCTTAAAAATCAAACGATATTCAGGCAGTTATAAAGGGCAGGAAACCCCTTGCATATTGTTACAATAACCTTTCTCAATTCTTAAATCTGTCAACATATAAAACAATACAAGCTGCATACATTATAATATACTGTAGATATCTGAGACCTGATGCGGCTGGTGTATTTACTTTCAAAATTCATTTCAAAATGGCTGCATAATACTGATATTAAAATGATCATTTTATGAGTTCATCTAAAAAAGTGAGAAGGTTCTTGTGCCCAAGTGCATTTAGTCTTCACGTACCCAGCCTGACTGACAGTCGCAGATTTTACTGAGCAGCGTGAGATCTCAGCAGCAGTGGTGGTCAGATGTGGTGCAGCAGAAAGCCATTACACAATAAAACAGTTTCATGACTGCTTCCGGGTGCTTTTCACAATTAAAAGAGCAGTTTCATGCTGTTCTTCACTCACATGTATACCAATACGAAACCCATCTGTGAATATATGACAATAAAGGCTCACACCACCGCATACACCAGATGAGTACCATCCAATTTTTTATCAGATAGGACTCGTACCAATGTTATTCAATGCGGCAGGGCTGATGACTGATTTTTTTCCACTGCAATTTCACTTTGAAGTTCGAAGGTCACTCACAAATTCAAGTCTGTGGGTGCCTGGAAAACATCAGACTGCACTTGGATGACATCTGAGTGCAATCCGATAACTGCAGACTCATACAATGGAAAAGATGGAGACATTTTATTTTCCATCTTCTCCTTACACTGTGATATGGTTCTCTCATCTGAGAGAATCAGATCACACAATGCTGATACTGAGGGAACTCGGATCACAGTTTTATTGTAGTGTCATTCGCATAGTCAGTCCAATTCTCTCCAATGACTCTGCCCTAATATGAATACAGTGATGGGAATAAACATGATTTACTGAGGCCAAACATCTATGTACTACAAATGTTATGGCTTGCCTGCAATGCTTTATATGCCATCTCTGTCACTGAAAAGTAAACTGGATAAAATATGGAGCGTGCACCTTTTCTCCAGAATGCAGCATACAGAGTCGACATTAGACCTTACTGCTTGGACACTCTTATATGAGATTTCTAATTGGATTGTAAAACACACCAGTGCTCTCATTGTTAGTGAACCCCCAAATTATTGAAGTCATACATATGGGATGCCTTCTGTCTACTATTTGTTATCATCCTCATTTGTAGTTTATCAGCAATATTAGAAAAACTGACATTTTCTTATCTTTTCTTACCTTTCTGTACATCGGATTCTGCCTTATTTTTGGGATGGGTGGTGGTTCCCTTATTCAGATTCCCTCTTATGAGACATATTAGGGAAATCATAAGGACAGGAAATAAATGTATCAATGTATGCAAATGAAACAAAATTAAGCTTAAAAAAATTGTCTCCATTAGCAAAGTGGCCACATACATTTTGCTCCTGATGACAGATGTCGATAGAAAGAAGGATTAGGTATGTTGAATTTTAAACTTTTTTGTTCTTAAAAGGAACCTGTCATGTAAAATAATTGTATTAACCTGGAGATATGGGGTTAATCTGCAGGTAAATAGCATTCTGACCCATGCGCACCTGCACTGAGAGTCGCGCTACTGGAAGGAAATTAACTTTATTCACCTTGTCAGCGTTCGGCTTCCAGTCATAGGGGTGGTGCCATCACCACCTCAGTCACCGCTCTGTGTAGAGAGAAAAGTGGCAGAAACAGCACCCCAGAACTGACTGACAGACTGGTCTAATGCTGAGCTCTCTGTCAGTCAGTGCTGGGAGCGCGGTTACAGCCACTGCTCTCTATACGCGGAACGGTTACCGAAGTCGTTCCGGTGCCACACCTATGACTGAAAGCTGAACGCTGCCGGGGGGGGGGAAATGCACATTTCCTACCAGTAGCGGGGTTCTCAGTGCTGATACTGCATAATATCAGAACGCTATTGTCGATTAACCCCATATACAGTTATGGCCGAAAGTGTTGGCACCCTTGAAATTGTTCTAGAAAATGAAGTACATCTCCCAGAAAATTATTTCAATTGCATGCTTTGCTATACATGTTTATTTCCTTTACGTGTGTTGGATCAACACAAAAAAATTGAGAGAAAGGTAAACTGGAGATAATTTCACATTAAAACCCAAAAATGGACCAGACACGTTTGATGACACCTTTCCTGAAACGTGTGAACAACTTTGTTTCAAGCATGTGATGCTCATGTAAACTCACCTGTGGCAAGTAACAGGTGTAGGCAATATGAAGAGCACACCTGAAACCAGAAAAAAAATGGAAGTTGACTCAATCTTTGCATTATGTGTCTGTGTGTGCCACACTAAGCATGAATTACAGAAAGAAGAGAAGAGAGATGTCTGAGGACTTGAGATCCAAAATTGTTGAAAAATATCAGCAATCTCAATATTGCAAGTCCATCTTCAGAGATCTTAATGTTCCTTTGTCCACGGTGAGCAACATAAACCAGAAGTTTACAACACAGTGGCACTGTAGCTAATCTCCCTGGTCGTGGATGTCAGAGAAAAATTGATGAAAGGTTACAATGCATAGATACTCTGAATGTGTGATAAGCAGCCCCAATAAAAATCCAAAGAAAATCAAGGCGGATCCCACTGCTGGCACAGAAACATAAAAAAGCTAAACTGAAGTTTGCCAAAATGTACATAACTGAACCAAAATCCTTCTAGGAAAGCACACTGTAGACAGATGAGACCAAGATAGAGCTTTTTGGTGAAGCACATCATTCTACTGTTTACCAAAAATGGAATGAGGCCAACAAAGAAAAGAACACAGTACCTACAGTCAAATATGGTGGAGGTTCAAGGATGATTTGGGGTTGCTTTGTTACCTCTGACACTGGGTATCATGAAATCTAAAGGATTTTGGGTCGCAATGTAGTGTAAAAGGAAAATACAGCACTAAGTGGAATACAAGTCCACAATCTCTCTAAACATAAATAGCAAATCAGCAAAAAGAGAAAAAGTAAAACATAACTTTTAATGTTATATAAAAGCTACCAGACGATAAAGTGCAATTGAAATAAACCACTAGATCGATTGCCACAGACTATACCATAGAGTGTCTGTCTATATTAACATCTCAGACTACCCAAAGGTACATACATGTGGCTAATTCCATGTCCAAAAAGTAATATACCTGGACAGACCAATACAAGACAATGTGAATAACAACCACAGTCTTATCGTGAATGGTTATTTAAGGGAAGGCATATATAGCCCCTATCATATTCAATTGAAATTAATTAACTCATTCATGCCAATACAAGACAATGTGAATAACAACCACAGTCTTATCATGAATGGTTATTTAAGGGAAAGCATATATAGCCCCTATCGTATTCAAATGAAATAAATAACTCATTCATGTATAGAGGAGGGGCATCAGAAAATCAGAACAGTGGTCCAAAAGAGTGCTCAATAAAAGAAGGATCTCACCCAAATGTCTAGAAGATGCCAATAGTCAGATGTCCATCGGAGTTGAGGCGAGTCAGGAAAAGGGAATAACCCTAATCAAACCCTGTAAGGGCTAACAAACCTGACACCCATAGCTCCCGCCCTGACAAGGGCAGTCCACATCTGACCCTCACAAAAATAGCCCTGCAATGTCCCTATGCATCCCAACGCGTTTCGTCATTTACTGACTCTTCAGGGGATAACTGCAAATGCTGGACTTAGTACATAGTGACTAGGCTCACTCCTAGGTGACAGTGGAGTGAGACAACTTGTAACAATGGGCTAAAAATAGCCTGTTAATCAAAAGAAGAAAAAACTTCCTCCAGCGTAACTTGCGTAAAAACAAGTTTAAATCTTTCACAGATCGAAACAAATCAAAATCTGTACTGGGGACAAAACTAAGACCTTTTTTTCAAGACATGTAATTCCTCACGACTAAAAGCCTTGGAGGACAGATTTATCACCTGTATATCATTTGGAGCCATAGTTTTAAAGGTTTGATTAGGAACACGATTGAAAGACATAATACTAGTAGAGCAGTTGTCTTCAGAAGTAATCGCTATTTCCGAACTGGTTGGCGATTCCTCAGGGGATAACTTTGATCTAAAAAATGTGCTCCTGGCGAAGGAGTTGAGAGATAGATTTTTGGATAGAGGTTACCCACTTGATGTTTTGAAACGAGCATATAAAAATGCGAAGGGTAGGAATAGATCAGAACTCCTGAAATCTAGACCACCGACTGAGAATAAAAGTGAAATGAGACTAATTACTACCTTTGATAACGGGTCCGAGGAAGTACGGGCCATCCTTGCTAAACATTGGTCTATTTTGTTGATGGATAAAGATATTGGAAGAGAACTATCTACACGACCCTTAATTACATATAGAAAGGGCCGCTCATTGAAAGACCGTCTGGTCAATAGTCATTTTTCCAGACCCACTAATACTACCTGGCTGTCTACGAATGTTAAAGGCTGTTATAGATGTGGTCATTGTGTGGTTTGTCCTCACATCACTATTGGCAGTGACTTTGTTGGTAACGTCACAGGACAGCAATTTGAAATCAGAGAATTTATTAACTGTAGTAGCAAAGGAGTTATATATAAAGCCACCTGCTTATGTGGTAAGGAATATGTGGGTAAAACTATCAGGGAGTTCAAACGCAGGGTGGGGGAACATATTGGGGACATTATCCATAAAAGAGATACCCCCATTTCGCGTCACATTTATCAGTGCCAGGGAGGAAACATTAACTCTATTCAGTTTCTGGGTATCGAAAGAGTTAAAAAACCACCTAGAGGTGGTAATTGGGATCGTATTGTTTTACAAAAAGAGACAAAATGGATTTTTTGTCTAGACACCATGACCCCTAGGGGGCTTAATGATCAACTTAACTATAGCTGCTATATCTAGGATGTATATATGTATGTGTGGATCGTGTGATTTTATCTTCTTTGTATACACTGCGAAATACCCTTTCAAATTTTTGCTTGGCTACTTAATATTTCATGTTTGAGGGTATAGCTCTCCCACTTTAAATCGCTTTATCCCTTATTTTGCCGTATAGTTATTTGTTCAGCAGGTTTGCGCAAAATAGATGAGTATGGATCTATGATCCTATTCACATTATTTGAACATGATGGATACATTTTATGTTCATCTCATTGCGCATGACCGGAGGTCCAGCGGCCATCTTAGTTCCGGGTATAATGAGTGGCCCGGAAGTATGGCGGCTGAATCTGGTGTTCATCGAACTGCGCATGATCGGAAGTCCCCGCCGCCATTTTAGTCGTGGCTACAATGTGCAGACCGGAAGTGTGGCGGCTGATTCTGGTGTTCATCGAACCGCGCATGACCGGAAGTCCCCGCCGCCATTTTTTGGTCTCAGGTTAGTGGGTAGACCGGAAGTGTGGCAAATGGGACTACGGCATCCATGATGTTGTGCACCACGAATGGAGTAAATACATGTGATTGCGCATGACCGGAATTCCCCGCGGCCATCTTGGGTTTGGGTATAGCATGCAATCCGGAAGCATGGCAGCTGGGACCGCGGTGTCTGTGATGGTATACACACCACGAGCGGAACAGATGTAGCAATCATGGCATTTAATGTCAGCTATCACAGGTGGCGGTTTAAGATGCAGTGATTGTCCGTGGTGGATACTTGAGTGATTTTCAGGTGGGTGCGTTTTATCCTGATTAACAGGCTATTTTTAGCCCATTGTTACAAGTTGTCTCACTCCACTGTCACCTAGGAGTGAGCCTAGTCACTATGTACTAAGTCCAGCATTTGCAGTTATCCCCTGAAGAGTCAGTAAATGACGAAACGCGTTGGGATGCATAGGGACATTGCAGGGCTATTTTTGTGAGGGTCAGATGTGGACTGCCCTTGTCAGGGCGGGAGCTATGGGTGTCAGGTTTGTTAGCCCTTACAGGGTTTGATTAGGGTTATTCCCTTTTCCTGACTCGCCTCAACTCCGATGGACATCTGACTATTGGCATCTTCTAGACATTTGGGTGAGATCCTTCTTTTATTGAGCACTCTTTTGGACCACTGTTCTGATTTTCTGATGCCCCTCCTCTATACATGAATGAGTTATTTATTTCATTTGAATACGATAGGGGCTATATATGCTTTCCCTTAAATAACCATTCATGATAAGACTGTGGTTGTTATTCACATTGTCTTGTATTGGCATGAATGAGTTAATTAATTTCAATTGAATATGATAGGGGCTATATATGCCTTCCCTTAAATAACCATTCACGATAAGACTGTGGTTGTTATTCACATTGTCTTGTATTGGTCTGTCCAGGTATATTACTTTTTGGACATGGAATTAGCCACATGTATGTACCTTTGGGTAGTCTGAGATGTTAATATAGACAGACACTCTATGGTATAGTCTGTGGCAATCGATCTAGTGGTTTATTTCAATTGCACTTTATCGTCTGGTAGCTTTTATATAACATTAGAAGTTATGTTTTACTTTTTCTCTTTTTGCTGATTTGCTCGCAATGTAGTGTCCAGTGTCAGAAAGCTTGGTTTGCAATTGTTTTTTTTCTCTTGAAAAAGAAGCTAATCCAGCATTGAAATGCGTTGTGAAAATTAAAATTGTTTAAGTCATCTTGTGTTATCATCAAAACTGGTCAGGAAGCTGGGTTTGTGTCTTAGAGAGGTCTGAAGTGTGTAGCAATAAGTCCGGATCTAAATCCAATTTGACACCTGTGGAGATTTCGTAAATTGCTATAGAGAGAAAGCATCCTTCAAATATGAGAGACATGGAGCAATTTGCAAAGCAGTTGTCCAAAATTCCAGTTTAGGGGTGGAAGAAGCTTGAAGATGGTTATAGGAAGCGCTTGCAGTTATTTATTTCAAGGGGTGTCTGGCTGCCACTTATTTGCCCCTTCCTTTTGACAACAAATGCGCAGTTGAGCCATATTCTTGTTCAGACAGCAGCTAGAATTGCTACTTTAAAGGGAACCTGTCAGCAGGATTGTGGACAGTAAGTTACAGACAGTGTCAGATTGGCGCTGTTTTACTAATTAAAATGATACCTTAGTTGATGAAAATCCGTCCTGTGGTTGTTGTTTAATCTTTATTTTCAGTCTTGAGTTAATGACATATATGTGCTCCGTGTTGGCCTGTGGGGGTTCATGTATGTGGTGCTCCGATTATCTATTCGTAATGAAGACTGCTGACAGGTCATTGATCCCTCACTGCCCTGCCCCCTAGTTTACATAATAAATATATACATATTGATTTTTTCTCTATCAAGATGGCTATAGCTGCTACTGTGCAGGTGCAGCGGGCACCATTTTCAAATGGATTTTTTTTTTAAATCTATTTACGGTATATAATTGCCTTGTAATGTTTTCATTTCCTGTTCTGTCCAGGTGTCGCCGTATACCAGAACCACAAGACGGATTTCATCACCCAAGGTATCATTTTAATCAGTATAACAGCGTCGACCTGACATTGTCTGTGCATAATCACACTGACAGGTTCCCTTTCATGCTGGACTTACTGTTTGCCCACTATACATGATAAATTGGGAAGAGGAGAGCTGGGAGTACAACCAAGGGCTATGGGATGAACACCTCTGCCCCGCTAGCCTTTTTGTACCACGGCTATAACTGAATGCTCTCTAAGTGGACTGATCTATATAATGCTGGCGGGAAACTCTCATCATCCCTATGGCAAAATAACAGGTTAGTCCAAAACAGCAAACCCTTCTGACTTGCCAAAGCTTTAAAGATCAGCAAAGTATTGTTACTGTAGAAGATGACAGCAATTTACCGGATCATGTTCCTGATGCCCAGAGCTAAATGGAAACCATGCGCTCTGCATTGTGTCGCGCAGTCCGCGTTCTTATTTTACATGTGCTCCGATGATCTTTCACCTTTATTTTCAAGCACTATATAATAAATTAACCCTGCAGCCATAGTTCTTTACAAGAAAAATGCATCTTTTTTGTGTCTTGCTGTGCAGAACATTGACCCTAAGCTTCATAATCGAGCTTCCCACTGCACACAGGAGCCCATGGCCGCCCCTCCTATGTACACTGACAGTACAGTATCTGCTAGGTGTTACAGGGATCAGACAATACACACAGAAGCTTTTCATCCCAGACTAGATCATTTGGTCGCTTCCTACTCCGTCATTATCCATGACACCTCCAGCCCACAACCATGGAGAGAGGAGGCACTGAAGACTCCTAATGTGTGTTCCTGCAGAGGATGATCATAATCACTTCTTACCCTCAGGATGGTATGGAGTATAGTGATATTTATACCGTGCACAGCGACTCTATGGCACAGCATAGTCTGTAGTGTAGTAGGTATTGGCACTTGTCTATGTACACAAACCACATACAGAAGAGTGCAAGGGTTAATGCAGCTCCAATCTCAGCATGGAGAATAGCAATGTGACATCTGCTATAAATGTAACATCTGCTATGTCATTAGCTAATAAATGATCAGTAAAGGTGCAAGCACTGTACGCGGTGCTAGATAACTGGGATACAAGTATACAGGCGTATCAGGATTTGTCATCGTCAGTGTAAAGATCATTTTTATATCGCAATTTTCTATGTCAGCAATTATCAATGGTAAACTTCAGGACTGGCTACAACCATAAGTTGAGGACTACTTTAAGGCTGGGGCTACATGGAGACTTTGGCTGTAACACAGGTCACGTGCCCAAAGATCGCTCTATGCCGCTGTTACAACATGGCGTAATGGAGGTGAACGGGGGATGCATTGTGACCCACCCACAAGGTACAGCTTCTGCAACAAGGAAATTGAAATATTGAGCTGGTTCTGACTTTTTGGGACTTATTATGGTCGTGCCCCCTTCAGTCTCTATTCATCTACGTAACACTACTACTGTTCAGCAGTGGCATAGAGCCATCTGTGACCACGTCAACTGTGTCGTGGATAATGTTCCTGTGTAGCTCCAGTCTTAATCAGCCTTATATGTTAGATGGCTGCCGGCTGAACGATGGTTGACCGATTGTTGAGCTGACAGCCATCTCACCACTCTCCCATATACAGGAGTGCTTGTTCAGCAGAGTGATGGCTTATTTCCTGGAGAACCAAAGATCAGTAGTTCAAAATTGAACATGCCAGATACTTATCTCACCCAGCAATCATCTGTCCCTGGCTCCCATGCACATCAGATCATTGGTAAAACTCGACGATATCCAGGGGTCCAGCTGATGTTATTCTAATGTATAGGGGGGGGCTTCAAAATGAAAATATGTTCCGAAAATGGATGAGTTAAAAAAAAAATGTTCCTGTGCAGAGATAATCTTATAAATGTGCCCCTGATGTGTACTGTGTAATGGCTGTGCCTGACCGTACAGGGACATGGTCTGATTATACCACAGCTCCTGGGCAGGGGAGGACGCAAACGAGTATACAGATATTACAGCGGGTGATCACAGCTGATTCTTTCTGTGATGTAAAACATGGTTTTAAACAGGCAGGGAAATGTTTTACCTCACAGAAAGAAGCAGCTGTGCTCCCCTGCTGTAATATCTGTATACTCTTTTGCTTCCTCCCCTGCCAAGGAGCTGTGGTATGATCAGACCATGTTCCTGCATGGTCATACACAACCATTACACAGCAGGGGCACATTTATAAGATTATCTCAGCACAGGAACATTTTATTTATACACATCCAATTGTGGAAATCATTATTATTCCAAAATTTATTGACTAAACTCTACGTAGTTCGTGAGAAAATTCTTTTTGACTGTTACAAAGGAACCAGATTTTGATCATTAACTCTTCTGCATCCGCATGTAGGTCCATCTGTAAAAGCTGAGCGGATTATTGCATTTATTGCTATTATACGGACAACTTTAGTTATGAAGCAAACGTACAAGTTCCCCTTTGGCAGGCGAATGTCCCGGTAGCTTACATTCTCCTCCCCCCCATTAAGAAGCCTCTTTCCCCACACACAATGTGGCTACGTACATTCCACACAATTGTATTTCTCGTGTATACACAGCTGGGAATCCAGAGTAAACCAAAGTATCTGCGGCCAGGGGAAAGAGGAATGGTGCCCTGCAGCCACACAGCTACCAGCTCCCCACCACTGACTCATGGATGGGGGAGGGGAAGAACATCTGTCCTGCACACACCAAACTTTCTAATATTTGGGATTCTGTTGTTAATAAACAGTTGGACGCTTCTTGGTTTGTGCACAATAATAGACTGAGATGAGAGGGTGGAGTAGGGTCTGGCCAAGAATCACTCAGACTTTACTCAGCTGTCTGGCCAATTATGGGTTCACTGGATTTTATTATAGAGCACTACCACTTAAAATAAGGTTGTAATCACCGGTTAATGTAACTTCTTCAGCTGTGGTCATACTGTCACCCTGAGTCCCCAGACAATGAAACATCCCCTGTCACTAGGTTATGTTGTAATTAGGCTGATTTACTCTTCTGGGTCTAGGAAGGATGGGCGGTAACTCACGCAAGATGTGGATTTTGTATTTTGAGATGAAACTACATTTCTAAAACCCAAGATTTTTTTTTAACCAAGTTGAACGAAGAGCAACTCAAAGGCTCGGAGTGGCTGGTGTTTTTTTTTTATTTCAAATAGAAAGGCAGAATAACTCAGGAACATGGAGCCTTCTGTTGAAGACTTCAGAAGCAACTAACCTCTCCAGAAGAAGCTTTATTCGGAGTTAACAGCTACATGTCACATTCTGAGGAAGAGGCCATTAGTCAGATGGGGAAGTCAGTGCTAGAGGGGTGAGGAGGATGCAAGGAAGTCCACAGACCACCCTCAATTTCACACCATCATTCAAGTCACAGCAGTGCTAGAAAAACACAAGGGAGATCTAGATAAGTGGTTGCCAGTAACCGGCAATCCTCAAAGTTCTCATATTCTTCTATTAATGATTCTTAAATAAGTTCAAAGCCGGCTGAGACACCATGACACCCAGCAGCTCGATGCTCACAGTGATTTATCGTGTTCAGCCCAACAAGTGATTGCTTGTGGCCATATTGTGGTGAAGTTAGGAGAACAAGGGTGGCCTCTTCAACCACATGATACATTTGTCAGGAAAACACCATTGACATGCATCTAGTATATAATTCACTTGTGCTAAATTAAAGAAGCATTGTGCGCGGAAACAACATAAAGTGGCCGCGTCTGGAACGGTTTAAAGTGTTGCAGAAAATACAGATGGAGGAGGGCGATGTGATACTAAGCAAAACCGAAGATAAAAACAAATACTCTGTAGTAAGTAAATACATTGTAACAAGACATATAAATAACATAGGGTACTTAGCTGACACTACTTTGATCAATAATGTCCGTGCACCAACACATTATACTAACATACGCTGTGGATCATTTCTTTGATTTATTTCTTTGATTTATTTATTTCATTGACTTTAAGTTACTAATCAGGGGAACCACTGTCCAAATAAAATAAAAGTTAATAATAATGATAATAATGAAGCATTCATAGCAAACAGAGGTATCACACTTCGCTATTTCTTATCTATTTTTGGGAAAGCTGGATAAAACCAAAATGCCCACCATTAGAAGAAAAAGGATCCAGCTTTGGGTCACTCCCAAGGGGCAAACCCCGTTGTACGTCCCCTGCTTGTGTGTTTAATTACAGGACAGGGCAGGATTGTTGTTCACTGCTATAGGATAAGATCATCTAAAATGGTATTAGAAATCATATATATCAGTCACCCAGCTTTCCTACAAGCAGACACATCACCAGAAGAGGTTTAGATTGTTTCTAGATTCTTCATAGACAATCATCATTTATAACGTTTCACCAAGGCTGGATTCTTTGGATTTCAGTATTATATTATTTTCCAAGTATGTTAAAAAAAATTGACATGACAGTAATGAATATATATTTAATTAATAGATCTCAGCAAATACAAATCTCAGCTAGATTGTGGAATATATATATATATATATATACACACACTATATATATATATATATATATATATATAGACACTATATATATATATATATATATATATATACACACTATATATATATATATATACACACTATATATATATATATACACACACACTATGTATATAGACACTATATATATATACACACACACACACACATTAATGTTGTATAACTCCCATCAGGTGCCTTTCAATTCTAAAAATACCAAGAAAGATAGAAGATAAAGCTGCACATATACAGGGACCATAATGGAAATAGCAAGACAAACCAAAGACAACACAGGACTTGTGGATTGTAGAGGGTCTGTCTGGATCATGTTTATAGGACCCTATTACTGAATGTAAGCAGAAATTTGACATCTTTGTCCACTCTGCATTTTTGAAGCTCCCTGAGACCTCCAGGTATTGCACACCACCATTTCTTGTGAACCCATACATAGATGACTTAGAATGACTCCGTATAGAGCGTAAACCCTTATCTATCTGACAACATCATTTAAAGTGTATAATATCTCATAATGTTCTTTAAAAATGACCACACACTGTCAATCTCCTTACAAGAACCTCTGAAATGAGAAGATACAGTATCCTGGCTTTGGGTGCAAACAGTGGTTTAACTTTTCCCTAGATAAATGTGCAGTGCCCCTAACCAGGCGTAGAGGGCGCTGCACTACAATCCATGAAGTTACCTGCAGCTGAAGTTGAATGTGACTATGCACATCTATGTAGCTTTAGATTTCCTTCATTTAACATAGTATCGAATGGTTACATTTTCATGTGATATAAAATGCCAAACATCTGTGCCATGACTACACACAGAGGTGCAATAATGCTGCACAGAACACTGGGCTTTCGCTGGCAGAAAGGAAGAAAAGAGCAGGGGGGCTGGATGGAAAAAAACTTACCAGACCAGCTGGATCTTTTATTTCTCTTCTAAAGGGTATTTTATGGAGAACCCATCAGCTTCTGCTAAGTGAGAACTTTTCTCTCTTGGAGTCTCTTTCTTTGCATAGCCACAAGGGAAAAGTGCCCACCAGTCTACAGTCAGGAAATCCACCATCCAGTCCCAGCATCACCAGCAAAAAGGAGAAAGATCCTCAATCTCTGGGCATAAAGGAGAGATAAGAGGAGCTGCCCACAGATGGGAAGAAGCAAAACACAAGGAATATCCAAGAAAGGGAGGAAATCCAAGTTGTCAGGAGGACATGTCTCAGCAGAGCACAAGTGATGGAAGTTAAGGAGCTGCTGGAGCAGAGTGTGGTCCTCCCTGTGCCTGCCTCCCCTGCAGCCACCACTGGGACAAGGCTCTTGGTGACGTCACATTCTCCTCCACCACCCCCAGTCTTCATGGAGAGGATAGCCTTACAGCCCCTGGACTCTGCTCTGTGCCTCCAGCCACTTGTCCCTAATCCTGCATGGGGTTGCAGGCTGGCTCCTCTGTCTGCCAGGCTTTACTGGCTCTTGTTGTTGCACTGTATCATGCTGAGCTATTGCTTCTACATTCTCATGTGAATTGCTCCTGACAATCCTGTTCCTCATTACGCTTTCCCAATCCCTTCTTTTTCCATCGCCTTCGTTTTTTCTTTTTTTTTTTTTGCATTCGTGTATTTATCTTCTATTGCACCCCCCCTTCCGCCTTCGCGCGTTCCCTCCCCACTCGTGTATTGATAGGCACCTGAAATGAGAGAGGAGGACAAGACACTGATGTCCCCGAGCTAAATTTAAAAGGCACTGATCATTTGCCACTATTGACTTGTAGGAAGAAAAAAAAAAAAAAGATTTGGAGCATTGGAGCAAAACCCTGCTGACCTGTGAGCCATGGCTCTGTGATTAGACATCCCAGGGGGGACAGACATCCGCTCACCTTGATTTAGTTCAGAGAACAGAAATGTTAACACATATAAACACACACAAGTAAGATTTCTTTAGTGATGGGAATGATCTGTGGCGTGTAATAGCATTGGAGGGGTCATAGACTCATAATGGGTCTTGTCTGAAAGAAATCCAAAGCTTTGTTGTCTTTGAATGGGAAGGGGGTAGGTTGGAGAACCTTTTTAGGCTGGCAGTGGATGAGGTGGCTTCAGACCAGAAATAGCAGGCTTATTCAGAGTTGTCTACCGCTGAGATAACCGCGCTGGTTTAAGGCTTCCGCTCTTCGTACGCTAATTAATGCACTATTTCTCGATGGATGCAGCGTACGAGACTTTTATATTCAATCCCGTCCAGCCCCTGAGACTGGTTACATACATTTTTTATAAGCCTTGTTTGTTTTCATTTGGAACATTGATGCAATTTTAAAAGCGAATATTGGAGAAGTGGAAGTAAGAGACAGTCAGCAGCTACCTGTATGTACACTGATGTATGACCTTTGTCACATGCAAGGAGTATGAAACTTTTTAACCCAGGGTCAACTTTTATTGAGTTATGAGGAATATGACTGGGGAGCTACGCTGCATCCCTTTGCGATATTCGCTCACAGTTTTGTTCCTTTTGAAGTGAAAATGTGCTTAAAATTTATCCAGGAATCAGCAAGGGTCTGGGAGCTCAGATTGCTGTTATCCCAAAGACTGAAGCAATAGACATATTATATTAAAGGGAGCCGTCACCATGAAAAAAGTACAATCTACAGACATCAGGGGTGGAGCATGATAATCAATGGGTGCTCTCGTCCGCTGGCCTGACTGTTTTTAGAAAGACCGCACCGACCAGGGCTCATCCCACTGAACACCCATACTCCTTCTTCATGGGCAGAACACTACTCAAACAATACAGGGTGAGGGTGCCATATTCCAGTATGACTTTATTGGTTCACCAACAGTCAGCAATATATAGTACATTCCCTGAATGGACACAAGATGGTGCAAATGATAAGAGTCTTACCCTTACGCGAGCTTGCCAAAGATAAGAACATCTGTTACTTCAGGGCATCCAGGGCCATCTACCCCAACCAGTAGCACTCCGCTTTTGGCTGCCACCCACAGTAAGGAAGAAGCTGAAAACTTAGGAAGCTGACTGAACATAGAGAGATATGTGGCCAGATGACCTGATTGTCCCAACCTGGGTTCTCCAAATATCTTTGTGGGTTCAGTGATGTGCAGTGCAGCAGATCTGTATTCCACCAGCTGAAGCTGTGGTTCCTGGGATGACGTCCTGTAGATTCACACTGATAACAGATGCAGGCTCCTTTTATATAGCACAGGATTGGGGTAAGGTGGGGGAGGTAATCCCTAAGCATTCAATTGTTCAAGTAGACTGCATATTTGTCCTCCAAATTGTGCATTTCAGTACACTGCAGGGGGCAGATGCAATACATAATCAGCAGACATTTCATAAATTAAGTCCAGAGCCTCTCACCTAGCCAAATCAGTTCTCATACTTTGCACTGTCAAGGGCTAATAGCCCGAAACACCGTGTCTGCAAATTGAGATTCTGATTTGGCTTTTATCCTAAGTCATATTACAACACTCGTTAAAAGGTTGATCGTGACTTGTAGGATCGCTACTACCAACAGGTGGCGCTATAGAGTTCAAGTCCTCTTTCTCTCTGAAGAGGCAATTTGCACATAAAATGAGGGTCAGTCTCGGATGAAACAATGGCTCGTGTCCCTTTGGAGGCATATTTACAGGTTAGATTACTTTATGTTTTTTTTTTAATTCTTCATCTGTGAGGAGGAGAAGAATCAGAGCTGCCTAATGGTAATAAGTAATAGAAATTGTATTCACCTTAGTAAAAATAATATTGATGGAGCTAACTTTAAAAAAATTGTTGCCGCAAATTTTTACAAATGCTTTCAAGCTTCTTGTCTGCCTGTTGTAATGATGTTGCATTTCCCACAATTCTTCAATATTGTAGATTATTGTAATTAGCCGGTTTAATGACTATCTAGGTGAAGATTACAGAATATACTAGCCCAACACTTGCATCTTGCCAGAAGGAAAATATAATAAAATTAAAAAGGTCCAAGGCAAGAGATGCTCTCCTCCAAAAAAAATCTCTTTATTTTTTCTTTTTTATTGGCAACTGGTGATGAGCGAGTATTCGCGTTACTCGAGATTTCCGAGCATTCTTGGGTGTTCTCCGAGTATTTTGGGCGTGCTCGGAAATTTAGTTTTTGTCGCCACAGCTGCATGATTTACAGCTGCTAGACAGCCTGAATACATGTGGGGAATTCCTAACAAACAGGCAACCCCCA